>NW_016107787.1:238948-257770 GCF_001604975.1 Cebus imitator | reverse complement strand
GCCCGGCCTTCCTTTTGTCTTTCTTTAGCGAAAGTAATTTTCTCTGTTGATATGATTTAGTTTCTTGCTTTTTATGTTTTTGTGTATTTGTTGTATGTGTTTTGCTTTGTGATGTTACCATGAGGCTTGCAAATACTATCTGATAACCCATTATTTTCAGCTGATAACAACTTAACACTGTTTAACAAACAAATAAGCAAACAGAAAGGAAACTAATAAAAACTCTATACCTTAATTGTGTTCCCTCTACTTTTTAATTTTTGTTGTTTCTATTTATATCTTATTGTACTGTCTATGCCTTGAAAAGTTGTAGTTCTTGTTTTTAATGAGTTCATTATTTGGTCTTTCTACTAAGGATAAGAATAGTTTATATATCACAGTTACAGTGTTATAACTTTGTTTTTCTATGTGCTTACTATTACCAGTGAGTTTTGTAATGAGTGATTTCATTTTGCTCATTAATGTCCTTTTCTTTCTAACTAAAGAACTCCCTTTAACAATTCTTGTAGAACAGGTTTAGTGTTGATGAAACCCCTCAGCTTTGTTTGCCTGAGAAAGTCTTTATTTCTCCTTCATGCTTGAAGGATATTTTCACTGGCTACACTATTCTAAGGTAACGTTTTATTCCTTCAGCACTTTAAATAAGTCATGCCATGCTCTCCTGGCCTGTAATGTTTCCACTGAAAAGTCTGCTGCCAGATGTACTAGAGCTCTGTTGTATGTTATTTGTTTTTCTTCTCTTGTTGCTTTTAGAATCCTTTCTGTATCTTTGATCTTTGGAAGTTTGTTTATTAAATTATTTGAAGCAGTCTTCTTTAGGCTAAATTTTCTTGGTGTTCTAGAACCTCTTATACTTTGATATTGGTATCTTTCTCTAGGTTTGGGAAATTCTCCGTTATTATCCCTTTGAATAAACTTTCTGCCTCTGTCTCTTTCTCTACCTCCTCTTTAAGGCCAATAACTCTTAGATTTGCCCCTTTGAGGCTATTTTCTAGATCCTGTGGGTAGGCTTTATTGTTCTTTATTCTTTTTTCTTTTGTCTCCTCTAATGGTATATTTTCAAATAGCCTGTCCTCAAGCTCACTATTTCTTTCTGCTGCTTGATCAATTATAGTACTAAAAGACTCTAATGCATTCTTCAGCATGCCAGTTGCATTTTCAGCTCCAGAATTTCTACTTGATTCTTTTTATTTCAATCTCTTTGTAAATTTATTTGATATAATTCTGAATTCTTTCTCTGTGTTATCTTGAATTTATTTGAATTTCCTCAAAACAGCTATTTTGAATTTTCTGTCTGAAGTGTCATATATTTATGTTTCTCTAGGATTAGCCCCTGGTGCCTTATTTAGTTCATTTGGCGAAGTCATGCTTCCCTGGAATGTCTTGATCCTTGCTGTTCATCTGTGCCTGAGCATTGAAGAATTAGGCATATATTGTAGTCTTCACTGTTTGGGCTTGTTTGTACCCATCCTTCTTGGAAAAGCTTTCCAGTTGTGTGAAAAGACTTGAGGGTTGTGATCTAAGCTGCATCTGCTTTAGGGAGCACTCTAAGGTCAGTTATGCTGTGGTTCTTGTAGGCTTGTACAGGTACCATGTTGATGGTCTTTGATAAGATCTGGGAGAATTATCTGGATTTCCAGGCAGAGACTCTTGTTCTCTTCCCTTACTTTTCCCCCAAAAAATGGAGTCTCTCTCTCTCTCTCTCTCTCTTCTCTCTCTCTCTCTCTCCTGAGCCACCTGATGCTGGAGGTGGAGTTATACAAGCACCCCTGTGGCCACCATCACTATGACTGTTTGGGTCAGACCTAAAGCCTGCAATGCACTTGGTCTCACCCAAGGCCTGCTGTAATCACTCCCTGACTACTGACTATGTTTGCTCAAGACCTTGGGGCTCTACAATAAGCAGGTGGCAAAGCCAGTTAGGCCTGTGTCCTTTTCATGGTGACGAGTTACCCCAGCCCTGAGCAGGTTCAGTGGTGCCATCTGGGAACTAGAGATTACAGTCAAAAATCTTGGAAGTCTACCTAGTGTTCTATTATACTGTAGTTGAGCTGACACTCAAGCTACAGAGGCAGTCCTTCCCACTCTTCCCTCCCCTTTTCCAAAGGCAGAGGAGCCTCACCCTGTTAGCACCACCACCACAGGCCCACAAGGAGTACTAAGACTACTGTGGATATTTCCTTAGGGTACAAGGGCTCTTCAGTCAACTTGTGGTGAGAGCTACCTGGCCTGGGACTCATCCTTCCTGGCAGTGAGCTCTCCCCTGGCCCAAGGCAGGTCCAGCAATGATTTTCAAGAGCTAAGTTTAGAATCAGGGACCCCTAGGAGCCTACTTGTTGCTCTACTGTACTGTGGCCGAGCTGGTACCTAAGATGTAAGATGAAGTCCCCTTTACTTTTCCCTCTGCTTTTGTCAAACAGAAGGAGTCTCACCCCATAACTACCACAGCCGGGAATGTGCTGAGTCTCACTTGAAGCCAGCAAATCTCAGAGGCTCACCCAAGGCTCTCAACATAGTACTTGGGTAGTGCTGCTGTTTATCCAGGACTCAGGGGCTCTTCAGTTAGCAGGTGATGAATCCTGTCAGGACTGGGTCCTTTCCTTCAAGGCAGCAGGGTCTCTTTTGGCCTAGGACATGTCTAGAAATGTCATCTGGGAGTAAGTCCTAGAAAGAGGGCTTCACAACTCCGACTGGTTCCCTCTCCTGTTGTGACTGAGCTGGTATTCAAACTGCAAGACAAAATCTTCAACACCCTTTCCTCTCCTCTCCTCAAGTGGAAGGAAGGTGTCTCTTTTGGAGCTGTGAATGTGCAGCCTGGGGTTAGGGGAGGGGTGATGCCAGCATTCCATTAAATGCCTGGTATCTCAGTAGGTTGCATCACCCTGTCCAGTGATTCTGAGCCCAGTTTAGCACTAGGACTTATGTAAAAGTTGCAGTTCTTGTGGCCTAGACTGCATTTCAATTTTATTTAGAGCCCCAGAGCACTTTAGCTTGTGGTGGTGATTGCAGGGATTGGCAATTTCCCTCTGGTTAAGGCTGATTTAAATGCTCCCTCTGTAGGTGGGCATCAGCTGAGTTTGGTCCAGTTTTCTTTTCTGATTTTTAGTCTTTATAAAGGTGTTTTCTAGTATAAGTAGTTGTTAAATTGGTGACCTTGTGGGGTTGCGGGGGGATGGTGGGGAGGTTGGGAAGGATGATCAGTAGAGACATTTATTCCACCATCTTGCTCCACTGTCTTATGATTCAACCCATTTCCTCATTGTTTATACCTCCTTCCCCCACTGGAATGACTCATGTTGTGGTTTAAATATTTCCATGTCATAAATTCAAAGGACATTTTAAATCCTCTTCTTTCTTGATTTCTTGACAGCTTTTGATACTGGTAACCACTTCCTCCCTGCAACAGTTCCCTTGCCTTCTGTGTCACCCTATTTTCCTGGTCCTACTTTGCTTCTTCTCAGACCCCTTGCTGGGTCATCTTCATCATCGTGATCATGATTAGGTGGTGTCTTTGAGGCATCTGTCTGAACACCCTTCTCTTAATCAAGGATCTCCTTCTAGGAGTTTCATCCATCACAAAATCCTGTTGTTACACTAAAGGAACAATGTCTGTCCCATCCACTCTCCTATTCTTGCTTTTGTTTGTTTGTTCTTTGTTTTGAGACAGGGTCTCACTCTATTGTCCAGGCTAGAGTGCAATGGTGTGATCACAACTCACTGCGGCCTCAACCTCCTGGGCCCAGGTTATTCTCCTACCTCAGCCTCCCAAGTGTCTGGGACCAGAGGCCTGTGCCACCATACCCAGCTAAGTTTCAAATTTTTTATAGAGATGGGGTCTCCCTATGTTGCCCAGGCTTGTCTCAAACTCCTGGGCTAAAGCAGTCCTCGCCATTCAGCCTCCCAAAGTGCTGAGATTACAGATATGAGCCACTGCACCCAGTGGCTTGTTTTATCCTTAACACTTACCAATGTGTGGCACAAAATTAGACACCTGATAAATGTGTGTTGAATGACTGACTGAATGAAAGGCTAGTACCCTTTCATTTATGACTTGCTTAGGATTATCTGATAAATTCTCAAGTTTTCAATCATCTTTGTGCCATCTACTTTTGACATATTTTTCTTTTACATTTCTTCTAGTCTTCTCCTTCATGTTTACTTTTTTCCTTTCATCTTTCGGACAATGGCATTCTCCATGTAATGCCACAGACTACTTTCCCTTAATTTTGTCTGAGTTTAGCTTTTAAAGTATATCCCTTCCAACCAAAACATTCATCTTCCTATTCTAACTATAGGAAAGCCTCCTTTTATAATAGGACTCTGTATTTTCAAGCCACAGTATTCCTTGATATCCATCCTTGAAGCCTATAAATGCTTTTAATTGCAGGCTTCCATTGCCCTTTTCACTTTTTCTTTTCTTTTTCTTTTTTTGAGAGAGAGTCTCACTCTGTTGCCAGGCTGGAGTGCAGTGGCCTGATCTCAGCTCACTGCAACCTCTGCCTCCCGGGTTCAAGCGATTCTTTGCCTCAGCGTCCCAAGTAGCTGGGACTACAGGCGTGGGCCACCACACCCAGCTAATTTTTGTATTTTTAGTAGAGATGGGGTTTCACCATGTTGGCCAGGCTGGTCTTGAACTCCTGACCTGTGATCTGCCTGCCTCGGCCTCCCAAAGTGCTGGGATTACAGGCGTGAGCCACTGCCCCTGGGTGACAGTATGTTTTCTGGTGGTAAGTATCCTATACCTGGGGCAGGCTCAACACTTTCTTCCCTTCCATTACATGTGGCTTCCAGTGTCTCAGGGCCCTTTCATTTGGGCAAAAGAAATGAGATCTTGCCTATACCTGAGGCAGAAACTACATTCTCCAATCCAGGTAGGGGCCACTTCCCTCTTTGTGGGAGTATCAAGTGCTTGTACAGCTATTAATGAAGTAGAACGTTGTTTTGCATTTTGGGTTTTCTTTTCATGTGGTTAGAGCCAATTGAGTAGGACGATGCTTAGCAGTGCAGGACCTGGGCATTTCTGGGTCTCTTGTTTAATATACTCAAAATAAGTATAAACTTTTACCACCAATCTCTAATAACACACTTGTTTCTTTAGGAACCCAGAATCATAATTTCAGAGCTTATGCCATAAGGGTTTTGCTCCTTGGCAGAATCTTTAAAATAAATAATAAAAAAGTCTCAATAAGTCTTCCAGTCTGTCTACCCCTAAACAGAACAGGATCATTTCCTGCATTAGGTTCAGCTAATGTTTTATCTGATTTAATTTTTAATATTTTGGATGATGACTTTCGCAATTTCCCTGAGGAGGCCCTTTCATAATTTAATATTTATCTTCCAGACAGGGAGTGTTTCCAGTAATCAATCTAAATTTAAAAATTTTATTTTGTTCTCTTAGAGATTAAATATTTCCTCTCTGTGAAAAGTTAAAATTTTCAAATATGGTATTAATATACCAAACAATTCCCCAGTATGCTATCTATTTCTTTAGTCTCTTCAAAGAAAGTAATAGTCCTAACCATTTGTTGTTGTTCTTCAGAGATGGGAGGGTCTCATGATTTTGTCCAGGCTGGTCTTGAATCTTCAGGCTCAAGCTCAAGCAATCTCCTAACCTGGGGTTCCTGAGTATCTGAGATTGCAGGTGGGAACCACCATGCTTGTTCCTAGCCATTTATTTTTATTGCTTTTCTGAATACAGATCATTTTATCCTATCATTTATTATCTATATGAACGAAATTTTCTACTTGTGATCTCCTTTTGAAAAGAAAAAACTGGCTATTTTTTTTTTTTTTTTTTTTTATTTTATTTCTGAGGCAAATTCTTGCTCTGTTGCCAGGCTAGAGTGCAATGGCGTGATCTCAGTCACTGCAACCTCTGCCTCTTGAGTTCAAGGGATTCTTCTGCCTCAGCCTCTGAGTAGCTGGGACTACAGGCGTGTGCCACCAGGTTCAGCTATTTTTGTATTTTTATTAGGGACGGGGTTTCACCATGTTGGCCAGTATGGCCTTGATCTCTTGACCTCGTGATCCACCCACCTTGGCCTCCCAAAGTGCTGGGATTACAGGCGTGAGCCACTGCGCCTGGCTAAAACTGGCTATTTTTTATGGTGTTTTTAATTTTCTTGTTGTTTTAACTTTTTATAATTGAAAATTTAAAATATTTACAAAAGCTGAAAAAATACTATTCAATGTGAACAATTATTAATATATGGCCAGTCTTTTAAAAATTATTTTAACTTTCTTTTTTTTGTTGTTATTTTTTGAGACAGAGTCTTGCTCTGTTGCCCAGGATGGAGGGCAGTGGCACAATTACAGCTCATTGTAGCCCCAACCTCCCTGAGCTCAAGTGATTCTACTGCCTCCGCCTCCTGAGTTGCTGAAACTACAGGCCCATGCCATCATGCCTGGTTGATTTTTGTACTTTCTGTAGAGGCAGGGTTTTGCCATGTTGCCCAGGCTAGTCTCGAACTTATGAGTTTAAGCAAGCCACCCACCTCGGCCTCCCAAAGTGCTGGGATCACAGGCGTGAGCCACCACGCCCAGCTAATAATCATTTTAACCATTTTTAATGTACATTTCAGTGGCATTAAGTACATTCACATTGTTGAGCCACCATCACCCGTCTCCATCTCTAGAGTCTTTCATCTTCCCAAACTGAAACTCTATTCTTTTAAACAGTAAGTCCTCATTCTCCCAACCCCAGTTCCAGTGGAAAGTAGAACCGCTATTTTATTTTTGGTTGCTATGAATTTGACTATTTTAGGTACTTTGTCTAAGTTCATTCTTGGTTTTTCAAAAGAAATAACACTTCCGAACTCTAACATGCGGTAATTTTAAATGACAAAAATAACAATAACCTTATTACAGCTGTATTGATTCAAGGATAATATGAGAAATATTAAACAACTGTCATGACAGGGGCACTGGGCAACTGGAATGAAGCCCAGCCCGGTCAGAGTGGATGATTGATGGGCCAGACTGGAGTGCACAGCTGCACGGCAACCCTTTATCTATTATATAACTCACCCTAATGTTGCTATTTGCTTTGTGGCATTTTTAGATATTTTCTTTTCATTTAATAGTTATGCAGACCCAGTGAAATTATAAATTCCTTAAAGTACATGGCGGGGAGAAACACAATATCTCTATATATGTATACGTACATCTCAAGGAGAATGCTGTCAGTGGCATGCCACAGAAAACTCCATTGAAGTCGTCCCATGGATGACAGAATTGAAAACCTGGCATAAAAAGCATTTCGATCTATAAATTCTAACAGGAGTTAGGAGTTAGAATTTGTGGTGATAAGCAAAAGAAACACATTTTTACAAAGACTCCTAAGAGATAGTAGCCTGGGGGGAAGTCAGAGTATAATTTTCAAATCGTGACTTTCATATAAATATATAGTGAACACATGTTAAAAATTTATTTAACTCATTAATAAGTAAAGCAGCAGAATGGTACAGTTGATCCAAAGAGAATCTAGAAAGCTGATATATAGGATTGGTGGGAAAAAAAAAGACTCCTCGAAAAGATGGCAAATTAGATATAAGACTGGTAAATGTCCTACAGGGTAATAAAACCATAACCTTTGAGGTTATCTTATTAACTAGACAAAAATCATTATCAGTTTTTCACAAGGTAATATTAAACTTTACAGAGTCCGGGCTCTAATCATCAGTAAATGATAAATCAAACAAGATTATATTTTCTAGAAAATCTAGTCTTAGGCAGGCTTGTTAGATAATGATCTGTTATGATATTGAAAGACCACACAGTACTGTTTTATTTGCATATTTTAGACTTAAAAAAAAAATGTATAGAAAACATGGCTCCTCTACTGAAAAAGGATGGCATTCTCCAGGTGTCAAGTCTATGCAGGGTTTCTTGGTTTTAGTTTTCAAAAAGTGCTTGATCACAATTCACAGAAATTGGAGTTGCATTGGGCTTCCGAAGTCATGTATTCCAACCTCCCACACAAGACAAAAATTCCTTTCATGTTCCTCACGGTCCTCTAGCTTTTGTTGGAACCAGACTTGGCAAATACATTTATCTGTATTCCAACAAACAGTTCTGATTGAGGCAAAAAAGAAAAAAAATTTGTGACATGCAAGAATAAAGAGAGTGGCAATGAAATGTATAATGCTGAATATCTACCTTTTGTTCAACACTGTACACATGGTCTTCAGAGCAATCTGGGAGATTGGTTTTAAAATCCCATTTGACATACGAAGAAACTAAGGCACAGAGTGACTGAATAACTTGCCCCAGGTGACCTAGTTAAAAATGATTGGAGTTGAGACTCACACCAAAGAGAATTCAATTCCAGAGCCAACCTTCTTTTTCACTACATCTGCTACCATCTTCCAATGGGAAACGGAAATGACCGTGGACCTGACTGCCTTTCTTCCATGCTTTAGTTTTCCTTGAAGTTACTCATCAGCCATAGTTGTGAAATGTTAAAAGGAGTCCTGGGTTGGATTCAGTTATGCTCTTGTAGGACCCTTAACAACTTGAAAGGAGCCTGGAAGATTGACAGAAGGGTTTCCTGGGGAATCAATTCAGAATAACTCTGTTCTAGCTATTTGGCCTCCCTGAACTTCTGTTTTCTTATTTGAAAAATGGAGATCATTATACCTGCTTTTCAAGATTGTTGTGATTGAATGAGAAATTCTGTAAAGACACTTAAAGTGTAGGACACTTAGTAGGTGCTCAGGGGAAAGAATGGATTATTATTATCTTTTATCATAAAAGAAAGAAAGAAAGAAAGAAAACATGGCTCCTCAAATTTCCCCTTTCATTACTGAAGACACATCGACTTGGGGGAAAATTCTTCCTACAAGAATGAAGTCCTTATAGCTTGGGAGAAGACCTGAATGGAGGCTTGTCAATTTTTTTGTACCTCTAATCATGTTGCCCAGAAACTCCAGCATTAGATAGTTACAAAATCGAACCTTAGACAGTTATATTATTTGCCTTTAACGAGTCACGGTATCTAGATCTAACATTCAGGTATGAGATATAAATTCTTGCTATGCTACCAGTGCCACGGAAATTCTGCAAAAACAGTACTACAAACACCCATGTATCCTTGGCTTAGGTCCACTAATTGTTAACATTTTATAAATGTGTTTGATCTCTTTTTTCACACTCCCATAAATATGTTTTCCTGAATCATTTGAAAATTAGAGTATATATCATGAAATCACTTCTAAATGCTATAGTGTGTACTAAAAACAAGGACTTTGTAGTGGATACTACAAAACTCTACCCAGATCCCCATTCAGGAATGAAGAGCTCATTGCCCCATATTTTTTGGAGTACCAGCAGACGGCCCCTAGCTTCTCTGGAAATTGTCTTGGCTGAAGAGACCCTAAGCCTAAGGTCACAACCCGCCTCCCTATCAGGGCCATCTACATCCGATGACTGATTGATGTGCAGCTCTAGGGCCTGGATTGCTTTCTTACTCCGGAGACCTGAAGGGCCAGCCCACCTTCAGCTCCCCAAACGCGCCAGCTGAGGCCTTTCTTGAGTCTGCGTTGCAAACTTTCTTTTTGCCCAATTCTGCCTGGCTTTCTTCCAGTCTCTTTCACAGGGGTTGATCCCAAGAGTACTTCTTCATAAAATTCCTGCACAACAATCTCCATTTTACAGTCTGCTTCTCAGGAATCCCACCTGCGCATTTGGTGCCAGGAGGAGCTTGAAAGAGCTGAAACTATTATCGGTTTTAGTGAGTTATTCCAGAATCTTAGCATCACGACGATTTAAAAGATTTTCTCATGTTAGACACAAAACTCTCCTGTTTCAACAGACCCCAAGATATATTAAATGAAAAAAGCAACATACAGAATGCTGCATATCATGAGCATCCATTTTCGAAAAAACAAAATGGAGAAATACATTTACATATATGCTTACATTTTAATAGAATATCTTTGTAAGGATGTAAAAGAAACATGAGACAGAGGTTGCCTCTGGAAAAGAAGGGGCTTGGGAATAGAGGAAATAGAGGACTTATTTTTCCTTGTAAGCCCTTCAATAATATTCTAATTTCTATCATGCATTGTAAGCCCTTCAATAATATTCTAATTCCTATCATGCATTGTATTACTGCTTTTTTTTTTTAAGGAATGGAGGAAACACAATAAAACAAAATGATAGTGATTGTTAATTCTGGGTGGTAGAAATCTAGGTTTTGTTATATTTTGTGTAGTTTTTAAAATTAAAATTCCAAAAACCAAAAGGCTATGAAAGAAAAAAATCTTTAAGAGGTAGGGCCTTGCTCTGCTACCCAGGCTGAGTACAGTGATGCAATCACAGCCCACTGCTGCCTCAAGCTCCTGGGCTCAAGCAATACTCCTGCCTCAGTCTCCCAAGAAGCTAGATCTACAGGTGTGCACCACCATGCCTGGCTAATTTTTAATTTTTTTTTAGTAGAAACAGGGATTTGCTACATTGCTCAGGCTGGTCTCAAGTGATCCTCCCATCTTGGCTTCCCAAAGTGCTGGGATTACAGCCATAAGCCACCAAGGCCAGCCCCATGTTTAAACTTATTTTTTCTTGTGAATGAACAGCCCATCCTACTTATTAAAACACTGAATTTATTTGAAAATAGTAATCAGATAATTTCTTAGCCTTTTCTTCTATAAGCTTATAGAATGAGGATCAAATCAATAGATAATAAAGTATTGCAACAAAAGTTTTAAGTACCTTAACTCCTTAATTTAAAGCAATAATTTAACTATTGATTTGATCATCTTTGTCATTTTTTTAAGAACCTTAAGCACATTCATTATATAATTTTTTGGAGTACTTTTAGGTTCACAGGATAATTTACAGGAAGATACCCCATATGCCCTCTGCCTCCACATATGCATATAGATTCCCCAATTAGCAACATCCCCCACCAGAGTGCTACTTTTGCTACAATTGATGAACCTACACTGATAGACCATTATCACCCAATGTTCATAGTTTACATTAGGGTTCACTCTTGGTGTTATATATTCTATGGGTTTTGACAGATATATAATGACTTCTATCCACCATGATATGATCATCGAGGGTATTTTCACTGCCCTAAAAATCCTCTGTGTTCTGCCTGTTCATTCCTCCCTCCCAGCTTCTCTCCACTAACCCTTGGCAACCACTAATTGTGTTTTTTGTTTGAGACAGAGTTTCGCTCTTGTTGCCCAGGCTGGAGTGCAATGGTACGATCTTGACTCACTGCAATCTCCGCCTCCTGGGTTGAAGCAATTCTCCTGCCTCAGCCTCCCAAGTAGCTGGGATCACAGGCATGTGCTACCATGCCCAGCTAATTTTGTATTTTTAGTAGAGACAGGCTTCTCCATGTTGGTCAGGCTGGTCTTGAACTCCTGACCTCAGGTGATCTGCCTGCCTCGGCCTCCCAAAGTGCTGGGATTACAGGCGTGAGCCACTGTGCCTGCCTGATCTTTTTATTTTCTCCATAGTTTTGCCTTTTCCAGAATGTCATACAGTTGAAATCATAATATGTAGCCTTTTCAGATTAGCTTCTTGCAGTTAGTAATATGCATTTAAATTTCTTCTATGTCTTTTTTTTCTTTTCTTTTTTGAGATGGGGTCTCACTCTGTTACCCAGGCTGGCGTACAGTGGTGCAGTCTTGGTTCACTGCGGCCTTGAACTCCTGGACTCAAGCAATCCTACCACTTTAGACTCCTGAGTAGCTGGGACTACAGGTGTGCACCACTACAGCTGGCTAACTTTTAAAATTATTTGTAGAGATGAGGTCTCGCTGTGTTGCCCAGGGTGGTCTCAAACTCCTAGGTTCAAGCAATCTCCTTGCCTCAGCCTCCCAAAGTGCTGGGATTACAGGCATCAGTCACCATGCCTGACTTCTGTGTATTTTCACAGCATGATAGCTCATTTCTTTTTCCATGCTAAATAATATGCCATTGTCTGGATATACCAAAATGTATTTATCTAGTCACCTACTGAAGGCCATCTTGGATGCTTCCAAGCTTTGGCAATTATGAGTAAAGGTACTATAAACAACCATGTTCAGGTTTTTATGTAGACGTAGTTTTCAACTCCCTTGGGTAAGTAACAAGGAGCTTGATTGTTGGATTGCATGGTAAGAACATGTTTGGTTTGGTGAGACACCATCAAACTTCTTCCAAAGTGACCATTTTGCATTCCTATGAGCAGTGAATGAGAGTCTCTGTTGCTTCACACACTATATCATTCCAAAGTACAATGATCAAAGCCAGATATAATGCTGTCTACCAGAACTCTAAATAATGCCAAGGACAGAGCTGATTTTTTATTAATTGCCCACCTTGCAGGATCATGTTCAGCTAACGCTCAGTAACATTTTTATTTAATGTGAGCATAATCTGAAATTTTGATTAATCTGTTGGGATTTTCTTGACTAAGAAAGTAAATAAAGTCTTCAAAACCATAGGCCTACTCTTAGCTTATTGCACAAAGCAAATCAAAGTACATCCTCTGTGTGGGCAGGCAGAGGCACATGGAGAGAAAGTGCTGAGACAGGTAGGCACATTCCTTTTTCAGAACTCACCATCACATCAGCCAGACCTCCTCTCAGGGCAAAAAGCTGAGAGTGGAGGAGAGCTGTTATAGGGAGTAAATATATTAATATAGTAAAATTTAATAAATATTAAATTATGTTCTATTATATATATTATAGTATATATTATTTTTATATAATAGTTATATGTTATGTTGCATATTCTATAATTAAATATATTAAATTACAGTATGATAAATTGTGTTAATAAAATCAAATTGTATTAGTATAAATGTATAATTATTAATGTATTAACACATACATTTATATTAATTACTAATATATTAAATGAATTAATACAGAGAAAGCATTTAAAAGACAGCTAGAAATTGGGTATGGTGGCTCACACTTGTAATTCCAACACTTTGGGAAGCTGAGGTGGGAAGATTACTTGAGCTTAGGAGTCTGAGACCATCCTGGGCAACATAGGGAGACCCTTATCTCTACAAAAAATTTAAAAATTACCTGGGCATGGTGGTGCATGCCTGTAGTCCCAGCCCCTCAGGAGGCTGAGGTGGGAGGATCGCTGGAGCCCAGGAGATGGAGGCTGAAGTGACAGCTGTGATCATGCCACTGCTCTCCAACTTGGGCAATAGGGTGAGACCCTGTCTCAAAAAAAAAAAGTAGAAAAATTTTCATCCACCAAAGCAATTTCTAGATGGATTCAGGCGATGTAAAAAAAAAAAAAAAAAAAAAGGAGAGTGAGAGGTAGGCATGTAGTATGTGTTCAATAAATGTTGGCTATTATTTTTGTATCTTTAACACTTAATGATATGGTTTGGCTCAATTGAAATCTCATCTTGAATTGTAGTCCCATAAATCAATGAGTTATGAGAGGGACTTGGTGGGAGATAATTGAATCACAGGAACTGTTTCTCCCATACTGTTCTGTGGTAGTAAATAAGTCTCACAAGATCTGATGGCTTTATCAGGGGTTTCTGCTTCTGCTTCTCTCTCATTCTCTCTTGCTGCCACCATGTAAGAAGTGCCTTTCACCGTCTGCCATGATTGTGAGGTCTCCCTAGCCACATGGAACTATGAATCTATTAAACTTATTTTTCTCCCCAGTCTTGGGTATGTCTTTATCAGCAGCATGAAAACGGATGAATAAACTTAGCATTGTGTAGCCATCTATTTAACTATTTATTTGCTAGGAGTAGATTCTTATTCCCTCCTCTGGTTTCTGTGAGAAAGGATTTTCCCAAAAAATTCGGCCTCTTTTGGTGCCTCTTATTCCTCCCTATGGAGATGGAGTGGGCCACTCGGCTAGTGAATAAGGGAAAGGATCTTGAGGCTGGTGGTGGTAGGGGCATAGCCTGGCCCCACTGTCTTCTCCTCCCTTGGACACATATTCTATTCTTCCTCTTGGGGGTGACTTTCACGGGAGCCCGTCCAGTGGGCATGTGTGTAGAATTTCTAGCACAGTGGAGACTGGGCAAATGAGGCTGCCTGATTTGGGGTTTTTATTGGGGATACCAATGTTGCTGCACATCTAAGCCTCATTTTTCAAAAACTGTGTTGATTGTAAAACTGATACTTTGATCTCCATCTGATTCCTTCTGCCATATCTTACCTCTCAACTGATTCTAAACCCAGTCAGAGCAAAGGGAAGTCTTACTTATGGGTCCCCTACCTCAAGCCTGAACATCATTTAACAAAACTTTTTATGGTCAGTGTTGAGGAAAAGACAGTTGAGACCTGAAGCACGAAGCAGAGTAAATGCTGAGAAGAAAATACAGTAAGAATTTCCAGGTTGAAGGAGGAAGGCCCTGTGGTAGGGAGACATGCAGATCTGAGAACTTGAAGGCAGGGTGGGGAGCTGGATGGAGAGAGGGAGGAGGATATATGTCCAGTGTGGGCTGATGTAGGCAGGCAGGGGCCACATTTATCCTAAGGGCAGTGGAAAAGCCATTGGAGAACTTTACATTGTGAATGATCACTTTGGCAGTTCTGAAGGAGACCAAAATGAATGTGGGTAGACAAGAGTCAAACCTAGAGGATTTATGATCACTGTGTGGCTTAAAGTGACAGCAGTAGAGGTGAAGAGGACAGATTTGAGAGATATTTAGAAAGCAAACTGATCCAAACTTTGTGATGGATTGGATGTGGGCAATAAGAGAGATGAAAATGTCACAGTAAGTCCTGGGTTTTCAGCTTGTATAACTGAGTGAATGGGAGGCACCACTCATTGATACCAGGAGCAAAGAAAGACCAGGCGTTGAGAGAGAAAGAACATGCGTTCAGTTTGGATATGTTGAGTCTGTGGTGCATTTGAAATGTCCAAGTGGAGGTATATATATGACATATATATGGTAATATAGCTCTCATGTTACTATAGTGTATACTGTTTTATATATATATATATATACATACACACACACATACTAATTACATTCTATTTTTACACTACATATATTATACAGTGTAAATTAAACACCAGGATGTAGTGAGATGATTTCACGAGAAAGCGAAGCTAGATGGAGATGAGAAGGTGACCTAAGACAGAGTCATGGAATTCTCTAACAAATAGAGGCCAGATAGGGAAGAGTAACCCAGAAAACAGACTAAATAGAAGCAGCCAGAGATATGAGAAGAAAAGGAGAGTGTGAAAGGCAAAGCCAAGGATGTTTCCAGAGAACGTCTGTTGTACTCAGTGGATATCTAACAAATGGGTCTGCATTAGCCATCCTAATCCTTATCCCTTTTTATCCAGGTTCTCAGAAGTTGCTTTAGTTTTTGCTTCCTACCTGTTTTAGTCTGTTCAGACTGCTATAACAAGATCCCTTAGACTGGGGAATTTACAAACTACAGAAATGTATTGCTCACAGTTCTGGAGGCTGGGAAGTCCAGGATCAAGGTGCCAGCAGATTTGGTGTCTGTTTGAGGACCCATTTGTCATAGAGGGTGCGTTCTTGTTGTGTCCTCCACATGACAGAAGGGACAAACAGTCTCCCTTGGGCCTCTTTTATAAGGGCACTAATCCCATTTGAGGAGGCAGAGCCCTCATGACCTTATCACCTCCCAAAAGCCCCACCTCTTAGTACTATCACATTGAGGATTAAGTTTCAACATGTGGATTTGGGGATGACACAAACATTGAGGCCACAGCACTACCTGTGCTACAAAATAACTTGCCTCACATTCTGTGTGCTCAGTGCTCACTAATGACAACTCTATCCAAATATCCTGGAAGTATTTAGCATTACTTCCTCCACTTTGGGAAAGAAAATGAACTTCTGAGGCTTGCAAGCAGGGCTTCTCACGGGCAAATAATAAGTGGAAAGCAATGCAAGCTCCAAAGCTCAGGAAACCTGGTGGGCGGCACAAGTTGGCAGGCTAGAAATGGTAAAAGAAAATGATTTGCAAATAATTTTTTTTTGCATTTACGGGTCTGAATTTTGTGAGCTGATGCAGCCTTGATGTAATTTGGATCTGTGTCCCCAACCAAATCTCATGTTGAATTGTAATCCCCAATGTTGGAGGTGGGGCCTGGTGGGAGGTTATTGGATCATGGGGGTGGATTTCTTATGAATGGTTTAGCACCTTCTCCTTGGTGCTGTTCTCATGATAGTGAATGAGTGAGTCCTCGAAAGATCTGGTTAAGTGTGTAGCACCTCCCCCTGGCCTTGCTCCTACCCCTGCCATGTAAGATGTGCCTGCTTCCCCTTCATCTGCTGCCATCATTGTGTGTTTCCTAAGGCCTCTCCAGATGCCAATGAGATCAAGCATCATGCCTCCTTCACAGCCCGTGGAACTGTGAGCCAATTAAACCTCTTTTCTCTTTTTTTTTGAGACAGGATCTTGCTCTGTCACCCAAGGCAGTGGCGCAATCTTGGCTCATTGCAACCTCCTCCTCTAGGGTTCAAGTGATTCTCCTGCCTCAGCCTCTCAAATAGCTGGGACTATAGGCATGCACCACCACGCCTGGCTACTAAATCTCTTTTCTTTATACATTACTTATTCTCAGGTATTTCTTTATAGCAATGCTAGAATGGATTAATACATGTCCCAAATGCTATAATAATTACAACTCTGAGTACTTACTCACTGTGGATTTCCCATTACCAACAGTTTATAATTCAGAACAACAGGGTGTCTTCATTTGAGGGAAGACATGTAACATGAGGCGTTGTTATGGTGTGACAGGGGCCTGGAGTGACACGCAGGTAGAGCGACACCTACTCAACTTTCTCAGTATGGCTGGATGACACTTGTGAGAATATTCTCACAAGTGTCATCCAGCCATACTGAGCCCTGCTTTCTCCCTTTTGCTTATTCTTGGTTTAAGGCTTTTTAGGGGTGGAAAAAGTATCTGCCATCAATACTCTCTTTCTTATTTATTTGTAGTTATTAGAACAAGAACTGAAAAAACCGGGTGGCACGGGCAGTTGTAAACTTCCTGAGTTTTGGAACTTTTGTTTTGTTCACTGCTGTAACCACAATGCCTTGTATGGCATTGTGGACTCAGTAAGTATGTATTCTGTAAATAAATGAATAAATAAAGGATACTCTTCAACAATTGTATAAATAGGGAAATATGCTATCAACTAAAACAGAACCACTGAAATTGAGCCCCCTGCCAATTTCAGTGGTTCTGTGATGAAATGAACCATTGAAAAGTGAACGTGAATGAAGAGCTTGCTACAGCCAGTTGGATCGTTGCCATTCTGCTTGCTGTGCAAATGACAGAGCTTGATTAGATTGACTCCACAGTTGATGTCACACATATTAATAAGGCAGCAAACCACAGAGGGGGACAACTAGCACAGGCTTTGCACTCAGGAGACATTCAGCAAATTTTACTTTTTTTTTTACTTTTTCTCTTTTTAGAGACAGGATCTCACTCTGTCGCCTGGGCTGGAGTACAGTGGCATGATCATAGCTCACCACAGACTAGAATTCCTGGGCTCCACTGATCCTCTGGCTTCAGCCTCTCTAGTAGTCGGGACTGCAGAAGTCTGCCATTGGCTAATTTTTTTTTTTTTTAAGAGACAGGGTCTTGCTATATTGCCCAGAGTGGTCTCAAACTTTTCACCTCAAGTGGTTCTCCTGCCTCAGCCTGCCAAAATGCTGGGATTACAGGTGTGAACCACCACATTTGACCCTCAGTTTTGGCTCACTGATGACTATTTGGACCTTTACCAAAGTACTTAAATCTACAATGCCTGATATTTTACCTTCTGGAATATATCACGAATTAGTTAAGGTCACTGCAGTGCTGCCTTACTTGCAGCAGCTTCTGAGGACTAATATATCCTTGAAAACCTGGAAAAAGGCCAGCTTAATGTCTTACTGAATGAAGGATGAAAGGGATAACCTTGAAAATTATTAAGCTTGCAGCAATACCTTGAAAAGTAGTGCAGTAAATCAGCAGATAGCAATTTAGAAATGCTGAGAAGTGAACAAAGCATAAGGCATGGCTTTGTAATAAATGATCCTTGTCTGACTTATCCAATTTCCTTCTGGGCAGATGCTTAAGACTGGTTGAAGGAAAGGGAGCAGTAAATCAAACAATTTTTTAAACCTATCAAGAATGTTCATTTTGTCTTGTATAGCAATTTTAAATGAGAAAAACATATTCTAGGCAGAAATATTGGTAGGAGAATTAAATTCTAAGAAAAATTATTGTCAACTGCCTAGAAATGTGTTTCCAAGGGATTTCAAAAGAATTGTGTTTTACTGACTCTACCTTCAATTATGCAAAACATATTCATTGAAAACTGACTTTTTTGCAGGTACTATTTTAGATGCTGGAGACATAACACTGAACGAAGGCATAACACTGAAGAAAACAGATTAAAATTCTTGCTCCCACGAAGCTTACATTCTAGAGGGAGACTGGAAAACATATACGATATATTAGATAATGTTAACTGTGTAGGAGGGGAAAAAGTAGGCAGGTAAGTGAGATAGAAGGCGTAGGGACAAGGATGGGCGTGGTGACTCACGCCTGTAATCTCAGCGCTTTGGGAGGCAGAGGTGGGTGGATTACTTGAGGCCAGGAGTTCAACACTAGCCTGGCCAACATGATGAAACCCCATCTCTACTAAAAATGCAGAAATTAGCTGGGTCTGGTGGCAGGCGCCTATAATCCTAGCTACTTGTGAGGCAGAGGCACAAGAATTGCTTGAGCTGGGGAGGTGGAGGTTGCAGTGAGCTGAGATCACACCACTGCACAGTAGTCTGGGTGACAGAGTAAGACTCTGTCTCAAAGAAAGAAAGAAAGAAAGAAAGAAAGAAAGAAAGAAAGAAA
>NW_016107787.1:208752-238818 GCF_001604975.1 Cebus imitator | reverse complement strand
AAAGAAAGAAAGAAAGAAAGAAAGAAAGAAAGAAAGAAGGAAGGAAGAGAGAGAAAGAAAGAACATGGTACAAAGTGGGTGTATATATTCACAGGGTACATGAGATATTTTAATACAGGCATATGATGCATAATAACCACATCCCACATCAGGTTAAATGGGGTATCCAACACTTGCAGCATTTATCCTCTCTTTATGTTACAAAAAAATCCAATTCTACTCTTTATTTTAAAATGTATTATAAATTATTGTTGATTGTAGTCACCCTATGGTGCTATCAAATACTGTATTTTATTCATTCTAAACATACAATATACATACAACTATATTTTTTGTATTTATTAACCTCCCCACTCCCCTCCAACAACCCTTCCCAGACTGTGGTAACCAATCTTCTACTCTCTATCTCCATGAGTTCATTGTTTTAATTTTTTAGATCCCACAAATAAGTGAGAACATGTGATGTTTGTCTTCCTGTGCCTGGATTATTTCACTCAAAATAATGTCCTTCCATTCCATCAGTACTGTTGTAAATGACTGACCTTATTCTTTTTATGGTGGAATAGTACTCCATTGTATATATGTACTACATTTTCTTTATCCATTAGTCTGCTGACAGACAGTTTGGTTGTTTCCAAATCTTGGCTATATTTGTCAATAGTGCTGGAATAAACATGGGAGTGCAGATATCTCTTTGATATACTAATTTCCCTTCTTTCAGGTATATACATAGTCGTGAGATTACTGGAGCATGTGGTAGCTCTATTTTTAGCTGTTTGAGGAACCTCTAAACTGTTCTCTATAGTGGTTGTGCTAATTTACATTCCCACCAACAGTACACAAGGGTTACCTTTCCTCCACATCGTTGCCAACATTCATTATTGCCTGTCTTTTGGATAAAAGCCATTTAAACTGGGATTAGGTGATATCATAGTTTTGATTTACATTTTTCTGATGATCTGAGCACCTTTTCATATACCTGTTTGCCATTTGTATGTCTTCTTTTGATACATGTCTGTTCAGATCTCTCGCACATTTATTTTTACTTTTTCTAATGGATACAGTAGGATTCAGTTTTGCCCATTTAAAAATTGGAATGGCCAGGCACACTGGCTCATGCCTGTAATTCCAGCACTTTGGGAGGCCAAGGCGGGTGGATCACCTGAGGTTTTTCCTTAGAGTTGTTGAGTTCCTTATACATTATGGTTATTAATCCTTGTCAGGTGGATAGTTTGCAAGTATTTTCTCACGTTCTGTGGTTCGTCTCTTCACTTTGTTTCCTTTCCTGTACAGAAGCTTTTAAATTTGATGTGATCCTATTTATCCACTTTTGCTTTGGTTGCCTATACTTGTGAGGTATTACCCAAGAAATCTTTTTTTTTTTTTTCTTTTGGAGTTGTAGTCTCGCTCTGTCACCCAGGCTAGAGTGCAGGTGCCCCATCTTGGCTGACTGCAACTTCTGCCTCCCAGATTCAAGCGATTCTCCTGCATCAGCCTCCCAAATAGCTAGGATTATAGGCACACGCCACCACATCAGGCTAATTTTTGTATTTTTAGTAGAGATGGGGTTTTGCCATGTTGGCCAGGCTGGTCTCGAACTCCTGACCTCAGCTGATCTGCCTGCCTCAGTCTCCCAAAGTGCAGGGATTACAGTCATGAGTGACTGCACTTAGCCACACTCAAGAAATCTTTACCCAGACCAATGTCCTGGAGGTTTTCCTTAATGTTTTCTTGTAGTAGTTTCATAGTTTGAAGTCTTAGAGTTAAGTCTTTAATCTATTTTCATTTGATTTTTGTATATGGCGAGAGATGGGAGTGTAGTTTCATTCTTCTGCATATAGATATCCAGTTTTCCCAGTGCCATTTATTAAAGGGACTACCCTTTCCCTAATGTTTATGCTTGGTAGCTTTGTTGAAGATGAATTCACTGTAGGTATGTGGATTTGTTTCTGGGTTCTCTATTCTGTTGCATTGGTCTATGTGTCTGTTTTTATGCCAATACTATGCTGTTTGGTTGCTATAGCTCTGTAGTATAATTTGAAGTCAAGTCATGTGATTCCTGTAGTTTTGTTCTTTTTGCTTGGCGTGGCTTTGGCTATTCTTGTTTTTTTGTAGTTCCATATAAATTTTAGGATTAATTTTTCTATTTCTGACATTCACAGAAATGTCATTGATATTTTAATAGGGATTGCATTGAATCTGTAGGTTATTTTGGGTAGTGTGGACATTTTAACAAAATTGATTCTTCCAATTCATGAACATGGAATATCTTCCTAATTATTTTGGCATCCTCTTCAACTTCTTGCATCAATGTTTCATAGCTTTCATTGTAGAGACCTTTCACTTCTTTGGTTAAGTTTATTCCTTGGTGTTTTATTTTATTCGTAGCTATTGTAAATGGGATTATTTTCTTGATTTCTTTTTCAGATCATTTGCTGTTGGCATATGGAAATGCTCTTGATTTTTGTATGTTGATTTTGTATCCTGCAACTTCACTGCATTTATCAGTTCTAATAGTTTTTCGATGGAGTCTTTAGGTTTCTCCAAATATAAAATTATCTCATCTGAAAACAAGGATAATTTGACTTCTTTTCCAGTATACATGCCCTTTATTTCTTTCTCTTGTCTGATTGCTCTAGCTAGGACTTCCAGTGCTATGTTGAAAAACAGTGGTGAAAGTGGGCCTCCTTTAGAGGAAAGCCTTTCAGTTTCCATTCAGTATGATACTAGCTGTGGGTCTGTCATATATGGCTTTTATTTTGTTGAGGTATGTACCTTCTATCTTCAATTTTTTTGAAGAGTCTTTATGAGGGGATGTTGGATTTTATCAAGCTTTTTCAGCACCAACTGAAATGATCAAATAGTTTTTGTCCTTCATTATGTTGATGTGGTATATCACATTTATTGATTTGTGTATGATGAACCATTCTTGCATCTCAGGAATAAGTCCCACTGAGTCATGATGAATAATTTTTTGAATGTGTTGTTGAATTCCATTTGCTAGCATTTTATTGAGGAATTTTGCATCAATATTCATCAGGGGTATTGGCCTATAGTTCTCTTTTTTTCTGTGTCTTTGGTTTTGGTATCAGGGTGATACCAAAGAGAATGAGTTTGGCCTCATAGAATGAGTCCTTCCTCTTCTATTTTTCAGAATAGTTTGAGCAGCATTGATACTAGTTCTTTAAATGTTTGGTAGAATTCACCTTTGAGGTCATTGGATGCTAGGCTTTTCTTGCTGGGAGATTTTTTATTATGGTTTCACTTTCACTGCTTGTTATTGGTCTGTTCACATTTTGAATTTCTTCATGATTTAATCCTGGTAGGTTGTGTGTGTCTAGGAATTTGTCTATTTCTTCTAGCTTTTCCAATATTTTGGCATATGGTTGTACATAGTGCCCATGATCCTTCAAATTTCTTCAAATATCAGTTGTAATATTTCCTTTCCCATCTCTGATTTTTATTTGGATCTTCTCTCTTTATTCTTAGTCTGGCTAAATATTTGTCTTTTTATTAATGTTTCAAAAAACCAACGTTTCATTGATCTTTCATATTTTTTAAAATTTCAAATTCTTTTATTTCTGCCCTGTTCTTTATTATTTCTTCAACTTTGGGTTTGGTTTGCTCTTTCTTTTCCAGTTGTTTATTTGAAGTTTTTCTACCTTTTTGATGTAGGCATTTATTGCTATAAACTTACCGTTAGTACTGCTTCCACTGTTTTCCATAAACTTTGGTATGTTGTGTTTCCATTATCATTTGTTTCAAAAAATTTTTCAATTTCCTTCTTAATTTCTTCATTGACCCACTGATCATTCAGGAGCACATTGTTTAATTTCTATGTGTTTGTATAGTTTCCAGAATTCCTCTTGTGATTTCTAATTTTATTCCATTGTGGTCAGGGAAGATGCCTGATATTATTTCAACTTTTTGTTGAATTTTGTTAAGACTTGTTTTGTGACCTAACATAGGATCTGTCCTTGAGAATGATCCATGTGCTTGCTCAGGAAAGCAATATGTATTCGGTAGTTACTGGATGAAATGTTCTGTAAATATTTGTTAGGTCCATTTGGTCTATAGTGCAGATTAAATCGATGTTTGTTGATTTTTCTGCCTGTATCATCTGTCCAATGCTGAAAGTGGGGCACTGAAATCTCCAGCTATTATTGTATTGGGGTCTTCCTTTTTCTCTCTAATAATATTTGCTTTATATATGTGAATTATCTAGTGTTGAGTGCATAGATATTTACACCTGTTATATCCTTTTGCTGGATTGATCCATTTATCATTATATAGTGACCTTCTTTGTCTTTTCTTATCATTTTTGTCTTGAAATCTATTTTGTCTGATGTAAGTAGAGGTACTCCTATTCTGCTTTGTTTCCATTGGCACGAAATATCTTTTTCTATCCCTTTAAGTCTATATGTGTTTAACAGGTAAGGTGTGTTTTTTTAATAGGCAACAGATCAATGGGTTTTTTAAAAAATCTATTCAGCTATTCTATGTCTTTTGATTGGAGGTTTAGTTCACTTACAGTCAATGTTATTACTGATAAGTAAGGACTTACTACTGTAGTTTTAAAAATTTGTTTTCTGGTTGTTTTGTGGTCTTCTTTCTTTCTTTCCTTCCTGTCTTTCTTTTAGTGAGTATGATTTTCTTTGGTGGTATGTTTTAATTTTTTTTTTATTATTATACTTTACGTTCTGGGGTACATGTGTAGATCTTGCAGGATTGTTACGTAGGTACACACATGCCACGGTGGTTTGCTGCCTCCACCCCCCGTCACCTACATTAGATATTTCTCCCAATGTTATTCCTCCCCAACCTCCTCACCCACTGCTATCCCTCCCCTAGTACCCCACCCCCAAACAGAACCCAGTGTGTGATGTTCCCCTCCCTGTGTCCATGTATTCTCATTGTTCAACACCCACTTATGAGTGAGAACATGTGGTGTTTGGTTTTCTGTTCTTGTGTCAGTTGGCTGAGAATGATGGTTTCCAGACTCATCCGTGTCCCTGCAAAGGACACGAACTCATCATTTTTTTATGGCTGCATAGTATTCTATGGTATATATGTGCCACATTTTCTTTATCTAGTCTATCATTGATGGGCATTTGGGTTGTTTATAAGTCTTTGCTATTGTAAACAGTGCCACAGTGAACATATGTGTGCATGTATCTTTATAATAGAATGATTTATAATCCTTTGGGTATATACCCAGTAAAGGGATTGCTGGATCAAATGGTATTCCTATTTCTAGAACCTTGAGGAATTGCCACACTATTTTCCACAATGGTTGAACTAATTTACACTCTCATCAACAATGTAAAAGCATTCCTATTTCTCCACATTCTCTCCAGCATCTGTTGTCTCCAGATTTTTCAATGATCGCCATTCTAACTGGTGTGGGATGGTATCTTAATGTGGTTTTGATTTGCATTTCTCTAATTACCAGTGGTGATGAGCATTTTTTCATGTTTGTTGGCTGCATAAATGTCTGCTTTTGAAAAATGTCTGTTTATATCATTTGCCCACTTTTTGATGGGGTTGTTTTTTTCTTGTAAGTTTGTTTTAGTTCTTTGTAGATTGTGGATATCAGCCCTTTGTCAGATGAGTAGCCTGCAAAATTTTTTTCCCATTCTATTGCTTGCCATTCACTCTAATCACTGTTTCTTTTGCTGTGCAAAAGCTCTTAAGTTTAATTAGATCCCATTTGTCTATTTTGGCTTTTGTTGCCATTGCTTTTGGTGTTTTAGTAATGAATTCCTTGCCCATGCCTATGTCCTGAATAGTATTGCCTAGGTTTTCTTCTAGGGTTTTTATGGTGTTAGGTCTTATGTTTCAATATTTAATCCATCTGGAGTAAATTTTTGTATAAGGTGTAAGTAAGGGGTCCAGTTTCAGCTTTCTGCGCATGGTGAGCCAGTTTTCCCAACACCATTTATTAAACAGGGAATCCTTTCCCCATTGCTTGTTTTTGACAGGTTTGTCAAAGATCAGAAGGTTGTAGATGTATGGCATTACTTCTGAGGCCTCTGTTCTGTTCTGTTGGTCTAGAGGGAAATTTATAGCAATAAATGCTCACATGAGAAGCAAGGAAAGATCTAAAATTGACATCCTATCATTAAAATTGAAAGAGCTAGAGGAGCAAGATCAAACAAATTCAAAAGCTAGTAGAAGACAAGAAATAACTAAGATCAGAGCAGAACTGAAGGAGACAGAGACACAAAAAACTCTTCAAAAAAATCAAAACACACCAAAAACACCAAAAGCAATGGCAAAAAACACCAAAAGCAATGGCAACAAAAGCCAAAATAGACAAATGGAATCTAATTAAACTTAAGAGCTTCTGCACTGCAAAAGAAACAATGATTAGAGTGAATGGCAAGCAACAGAATGGGAAAAAAATTTTGCAAGCTACTCATCTGAAAAAGGGCTAGTATTCACAATATCTCTGTTTTGGTACCAGCACCATGCTGTTTTGATTATGGTAGCCTTGCAGTATTATTTGAAGTCGGGTAACATGATGCCTCTGGCTTTGTTCCTTTTGCTTAGGATTGTTTTGGCTATGTGGGCTCTTTTTTGGTTCCATATGAAGTTTAAGGTGGTTTTTTCCAGTTCTGTGAGGAAAGTCAATGGTAGCTTGATGGGGATAGCATTGAATCTATAAATTACTTTGGACAATATGGCCATTTTTACAATATTAATTCTTCCTAACCATGAGCATGGAATGTTTTTCCATCTGTTTGTGTTCTCTCTCATTTCCTTGAGCAGTGGTTTGTAGCTCTTGAAGAAGTCCTTCATGTCCTTTGTTAGTTGTATTCCTAGGTATTTTACTTTCTTTGTAGCAATTGTGAATGGCAGTTCGTTCATGATTTGGCTCTCTGTTTCTCTGTTGTTGGTGTATAGAATGCTTGTGATTTCTGCACATTGATTTTGTATCCTGAGACTTTGCTGAAGTTGCTTATCATCTTAAGGAGATTTTGGGCTGAGACGATGGGGTCTTCTAAATATACAATCATGTCGTCTGCAAATAGAGACAATTTGACTTCCTCTTTTCCTAATTGAATGTCCTTTATTTCTTTTTCTTGCGTGATTGCTCTGGCTAAAACTTCCAATACTATGTTGAATAGGAATGGCGAGAGAGGGCACCCGTGTCTAGTGCCAGTTTTCAAAGGGAATGCTTCCAGTTTTTGCCCATTCAGTATGATATTGGCTGTGGGTTTGTCATAAATAGCTTTTATTATTTTGAGATACATTCTTTTGATACCTAGTTTATTGAAAGCTTTTAGCATAAAGGACTTTTGAATTTTGTTGAAGCTCTTCTCTGCATTTATTGAGATAACCATGTGGTTTTTGTCTTTGGCTCTGTTTATGTGATGGATTACGTTTATAGATTTGTGTATGTTGAACCAGCCTTGCATCCCTGGGATGAAGCCTACTTAATCGTGATGGATAAGCTTTTTGATGTGCTGTTGAGTTCAGTTTGCCAGTATTTTATTGAAGATTTTTGCATCAATGTTCATCATGGATATTAGACTGAAGTTTTCTTTTTTAGTCGTGTCTCTGCCAGGTTTTGGTATTAGTTGATGTTGGTCTCATATAATGAGTTAGGGAAGATTCCCTCTTTTTGTATTGTTTTGAATAGTTTCAGAAGGAATAGTACCAGCTCCTCTTTGTATGTCTGGTAGAATTTGGCTGTGAACCCATCTGGACCTGGACTTTTTTTGGTTGGTAGGCTATTAATTGCTGCCTCAACTTCAGACCTTGTTATTGGTCTATTCAGGGATTCAACTTCTTCCTACTTTAGTCTTGGGAGGGTGTAAGTGTCCAGGAATTTATCCATTTCTTCTAGTTGTACTTATTTATGTGCATAGAGGTGTTTGTAGTAATCTCTGATAGTAGTTTGTATTTCTGTGGACTCAATGGTGATATAGCCTTTATTATTTTTTATTGCATCTATTTGATCCTTCTCTTTTCTTTTCTATTAGCCTGGCTAGTGGTTTGTCTATTTTATTGATCTTTTCAAAAAACTAGCTCCTGTATTTACTGATTTTTTTGAAGAGTTTTTTGTGTCTCTATCTACCTTTGTTCTTTGAAGTTGGTGACTTTCAGATGGGGTCTCTGAGTGGTTACCCTTTCTGTTGATGTTGAAGCTATTTTTTCTGTTTTTTAGTTTTCCTTCTAACAGTCAGACCCCTCTGCTCTAGGACTGTTGGAGGTCCACTCCAGATCTTGCTTGCCTGGGAATCACCTGAGGGGACTGCAGAACAGCAAGGATTGCAGCCTGTTCTTTCCTCTGGTAGCTTTGTCCCAGAAGGTTACCCGCCAGATGTCAGCCAGAGCTGTCCTGTATAAGGCATCTTTTTGTATATATAGGGGTCAGGGAGCTGCTTGAGGAGGCAGTCTGTCCCTTATTGGAGCTCAAGTGCTGTGCTGGGAGCTTCACTGCTCCCTTTAGAGCTGCTGGGCAGGGAAGTTTAAGTCTGCTACAGTGTAACTCACAACTGCCCCTTTTCCCAGGTGCTCTGTCCCCGGATGCCCTGCCCAGCAAAGAAGGAGTCTAGTCACAGTCTGCCTGCAGAGGTGCTGCTGAGCTGCTGTGGGCTTGGTCTGGCTGTTCTCTCAGTTTTGTTTACACAGGGAAGGTTAGAACTGCCTCAGCAATGGCGGATGCCCTTCCCCCCACTGAGCTCGACCATTCTGGGTGGAGCTCAAACTGATGTACTGACTGTGAAACTCTCAGGCCAGAGGGCTTCAGTTGTCTGGTCTTCGTGGGGGTGGGACCTGCCAAGCCATATCACTTGGCTCCCTGCCTTCAGCTCCCCTTTGTTTGAGGAGTGGGAGGCCCTGTCTTGCAGGTGTTCCAAGCGCCAGTTAAAAGAGCCACACCAGATTTGTGCTGGCTGGAACAGCCACTCAGGTCTGTGTTAGAGACCATGTAATTTTTGGGGGGGATCTTCTGGTCTGTGGGCTGTACAGGCCAAGGAAGAAGTAGTATCTGAACTGGAGTGCTGGAGGGGAAAAGTCCCCAATGTCCTCTGTTGGACAGCAGGGAAGTCCTCCGGCCAGTTGCACTTCCTGGGTGAGGCAGTGCCCCGTCCTGCCTTGGTTTGCCCTCCTTGGGCTACACCCATTGTCCAACCAGTCCCATTGAGATGAACCTGGTATCTTGGTTGGAAATGCGGAGATCACTCACCTTCTGTGTCTCTCTTGCTGGGAACTGCGCTCCAGAGCTGTTCCTGTTCGGCCATCTTGGTGGAAGCCCCTTCTGTTTTTATTTTTTGTGTATCTGTTGTATATTTTTTGATTTGTGGTTATAATGAGGCTTGCAAATGATATCTTATAACCATTATTTTAAACTTATGACTTGTTTATTTACTTTTTTGGAAGACAGAGTCTCACTGTGTTGCACAGGCTGGAGTGCAGTGGCATGATCTTGGCTCACTGGTTCAAGCAATTCTCGTGCCTCAGCCTCCTGAGTGGCTGGAATTAGAGGCGTGAGCCACCATGCCTAGCTAATTTTTGTATTTTTAGTAGAGATGGGGTTTTGCCATGTTGCCCAGGCTGGTTTCAAACTCCTGGGCCCAAGTGATCCACCTGCTTTGGCCTTTCCAAGTGCTGGGATTACAGGCATGAGCCACTGTGCCCAGCCACTTATGATTGCATAAATAAACTAACAAACAAAGAAAAAACTAATAAAAATGCTACATCTCTACATTTTAACTTCATCCCTCTACTTTTTAACTTTTGTTTTCATTTATATTCTATATTGTGTATGCCTTGAAATGTTGTCGTAGTTATTATTTTTGATAGGCTCATCTTTTAGTCTTTCTACTCAAGACATGAGTAGTTTACACATCCCAATTACAGCGTTATATTCTGTGTTTTGGTGTACTTACTATTACCAGTGAGTTTTGTACCTTCCAGTGATTTCATGTTACTCACTGATGTCGTTTTTCTCGGACTGAAGAATTCCCTTTAGCAGTTCTTATAGGATATGTCTAGTGTTGATAAAATCCCTCAGCTTTTGCTTTTCAGGGAATGTCTTTATTTCTCCTTCATGTTTGAAGAATATTTTCAGCAGATATGCTACTCTAGGGTAAAAGTTTTTTCCTTCCACACTTCAAGTATGTCATACTTTTCTCTCCAGGACTGTAAAGTTTCCATTCAGAAGTCTGCTGCCAGACGTATTGGAGTTCCTTAGTATGTTATTTGTTTCTTTTCTCTTGCTGCTTTTAGGATCCCTTCTTTATCATTAAGCTTTGGGAGTTTGACTATTAAATGTTGGAGGTAGTCTTCTTTGGGTTAAATCTGCTTGGTGCTCTATAACCTTCTTGTACTTGAACACTGATATCTTTCTCTAGGTTTGGGAAGTCCTCTGTTATTATTCTTTTGATTAAACCTTCTACCCCAATCTCTTTCTTTTGAGGCTCTTTTCTAGATCTTGTAGGCATGCTTCGTCCTTCTTTATTCTTTTGTCTCCTCTGACTGTACATTTTCCAATAGTCTGTCTTCAAGCTCACTAATTGTTTCTTCTGCTTGGTCAATTCTGCTATTAAAAAACTGTAATGCATTCATCAGTATGCCAATTACATTTTTCAGCTCCAGAATTTCTGCTTGATTCTTTTAATTATTTTAATCTCATTGTTAAATTTATCTGGTAGGATACTGAATTCCTTCTTGGTGTTATTTTGAATTTTTTTGAGCTTTCTGAACATAGTTTTTTTGAATTCTCTGTCTGAAAGGTCATTTATCTTGGTCTCTCTGGGACTGGTCACTAGCGTCTCACTTTGTTTGTTTGGTGAGATTATATTTTCCTGAATGGTCTTGATGCTTGTAGATGTTTGTCAGTGTCTGGGCATTGAAGGGTTAGGTACTTATTTTAGTTTTCCCAATCTGGGCTTGTTTGTACTTTTCCTTCTTGGGAAGGCTTTCTAAGGGACTTGGGTGTTGTGACCTAAGTCTCTGGTCACTGCAGCCGTACCTGTGTTAGGGGGTACTCCCAAGCCCAGTAATGCCATGGTTCTTGTAGACTTGAATAAGATCTGGGAGAATTTCTGGGATTACCAGGCAGAGACTCTTGTTACCTTCCCTTACTTTCCTCCAAACAAACAGAGTCTCTCTCTCTCTTTACGCTGAGCTGTGAGACCAAGGCTGTGAGACCCAATGTTGTTCTGGCTTCAGTGAGCACTGCCGGGCTACTGCTTATGTTCATTCAAGGCCCAGGGGCTCTATAATCAGCAGGTGGTGAATCCAGCCAGGCTTGTGTTTTTCCCTTCAGGGAGGTAAGTTCTTCTGGCCTTGGACAGGTCCAGATATACTGTCTGGGAGTCAGGAACCCTGAGATTTTACCTGGTGCTGTATTCTGTTGTGGCTGAGCTGGCATCCAAGCCACAAGATAAAGTTCTTCTCACTCTTCCTTCCTCTTTCCTCAAGCAAATGAGTCTTTCCCATGGCCACCATTGTTCCAGGCTCACAGTGAGTCCTGCCTGGCTACTGCCAAAGTTCACTGAAGTCCCAATTCTCTTCAGTCAGCTTGTGTGAATGCTGCCAGGCCTGTTTCCCCTTCAGGGTAGTGGTCTCCTCCTCAGGCCTGGGGTGGGTCTAGAAATGCCTTCCAGTAGCCAAGGCCTTGAATCGAGGATCCCAGCAGCTGGCTTGGTGTTCTACCCCACTGTGGCCGAGCTGGTACCCAAGCTGCAAGACTAAGTCCCCTTTACGCTTCCTTTTTTTTTTTTTTTTTTTTTTCCCAAGTAGAAGGAGTATCTCCACAGCCACCACAGCTGGGAATGTGCTGGGTCACACCTGAAGCTAGCATGGCTCTGAGTTTCACCCAAGGCCCACAGCAAGTTCTGCCTGGCTACCACTGCTGATTGTTTGGGGCCAGAGGGCTCTTTAGTCAGCAAGTGGTGAATCTTGCCAGGATTGGATCCTTCCCTTTAAGGCAGAGGGTTCCCTTCTGGCCCAGGTGTGTCTAAAAATGTCATCTGAAAACTAGGGCCTGGAGTAGGGACCTCAGGGCTCCGCCTGTTACCCTATCCTGCTGTTGCTGAGCTGGTATCCAAATTGCAAGACAATATCCTCTTTACTATTCCCTCTTCTCTGCTCAAATGGAAACAAGGAGTCTCTCCTGGAGCTGGGAGCTGCATTGCCTGGGGTTGGGAGAGGGGTGATGCAACACTCCCTAAGCCTCCAAGCTGTGTCTTACTAGGTTGTGTGCACCCCACGTCCACTGGCTCTGAGCCTATCACAGCACCAGAACCTGCCCAGGAATTACAGTCCTTGTAACCTAAACTAGCAGTCCCTAGTCTTTTTGGCACCAGGGACTGGTTTCATGGAAGACATTTTTTCCATGGACCAGAGGTAGGAGAAGGTTTTGGGATAAAACTGTTCCACCTCAGATCATCAGGCATTAGTTAGATTTTAAAGCGTGCACCTAGGTCCTTTGTGTGTACAGTTCACAATAGGGTGCACGTTGCTATGAGAATCTAATGCTGCCGCTGATCTGACATGAGATGGCGCTCAGGCGGTAACGCTTACTCAGACACCACTCATCTCCTTCTGTGCGGCCAGGTTGCTAACAGGCCATGGGCTGGTACTGGTCCATGGCCCAGGGATTAAGGACCCCTGGTCTAGACTGCCTTTCCAGTTTATTTAGGACCCTGGAGCACTTTAGCCTGCGGTGGCAGGGCTTGCCGGAACTCAGGTTCCAACCACTGGGATGAATGGTTCCCCTCTGGCTAGGGCTGGTCTGAATGCGCCCTCCGTGGGTGCTGACTTCTGCCCTGTGTTGCTTTCTGCTGTGACCAGACGACACTGAGTTCCAATGCAAAGTCCCATGTTCACTGTGCTCTCCCTCCCCGAACACACAGATTCTCTCTCTGCACCATGTGGCCACTACCAGGGGATGGGGCAAGGGTGATGTAGGCGATTCAAGATTGTCTTCTGTACCCAATTCAGTGCCTCTTTCAGGAATATGAAGTTAAAACCAGGTACTGTGATTGCTCACCTGATTTTTGGTTCTTATGAAAGTGCTTTTTTGTGTGTGTGGATGGTTGTTCAATTTCATGTTTTTGTCGGGGAGGGGGATGCTCATTGGAGGCATCTATTCAGCTGTCTTGCCCTGCCTCCCTCTCGGGTTTACAATTTTCAATAGAATGGCTGCAGTGAGGTGTTATAAGAAGGTATTATTTATGTAGAGACTTGAATAAGGTGAGAAAGGGAGTCATATAGATATTTGGGGAAGAGTATTTCAGACATGAGAACAGCATATGTGGCTGGGCGTGGTGGCTCATGCCTGTAATCCCAGTACTTTGGGATGCTGAGGTGGGCATGAGGTCAGGAGTTCGAGACCAGCCTGATCAACATGGTGAAACCCCGTCTCTACTGAAAAAATACAAAAACGAGCTGGGAGTGAGGATGCATGTTTGTAATCCCAGCTACTCAGGAGGCTGAGGCAGGAAAATCACTTGAACCCAGGAGGGAGAGGTTGCAGTGAGCTGAGATTGTGCCCCTGCACTCCAGCCTGGGCCACAAAGTGAGACTCTGTCTCAAAAAAAAAAAAAAAAAAAAAAAAAAAAAAAAAAAACAAAAACAAAAACGAAAAACACAAAAAAACAAAAAAAGCATATGCAAAGGTCCCAAGACAGGAACATGTTTGGTATTTTGCATTGAGACTGGAACAGAGTGAGTAGAAGCTGAGGTCGGAGAGGTAGCAGGGGCCAGATTATGACAATTTACTGCTTTGGGCAATGACTACTGAATGTACAGGACTAGATAGCTCTTCGTATTTGGGGACAGTACTCCATAATGTAAGTTTTGGTAGGAGATAGAATGCCCTCAGCCCCAACCTTTCAAGTTGAAAGGATTCTCTCTTCACTTCCTGGTTGATAATGGAGCAAATAGAATCGGTTATTCCTATCCAGGACTTGGAGCCATCAAGGAGAAAAAGAATCACCCGCCCCAGGCACAGGAATGGTGGTGCTGACAGCCCTGCAGAAACAGTGTCTATTGCACAGTGTGTACAGCATCAGCAGCTGGGCCCTGTCCAGAGTGTCCTTGTGATATCACTGTGGCTTTGCCTTCCTGCTCAGCCGTCCTTCGATTCTGCCCATGTTCCGAGTTTAGTTATTTAACCTTCCTGCCTTCTGTAGGCTACTTGATAAACCAACAACAACAACAACAACAACAAAGCTTTCTGCTTAAGTTAGCTAGAATTGCTTCATATGCCTTGGAGCCGAAAATATTGACTGATACAGAACTCAGGATTATAACTCAAGACATTCTTTACAAGCTAATGTACGAATCAATGAGAAGATGGACATACAAGGGGAAAACAAACTAATGCTAGATTCGTTACTACCACCTAGAACAGGGATTTATATTAAATTATCAACTAACATAAAACAAGTCTATATAGTGTGGTAGCTCATGTTTCCAGAGAGGGCTGCAACACCATCTCCCATCTTGCACAACCTGTTACACTGTGACCCTGCCACTCCCCCAACAGGATGCGAATGTGTTTCCTCTCCCCAGGAATCTGGGCTGGCCCTGGGACCTGTTTTGACAAATAAAGTGTAGCAGAAGTGATGTTGTGTAATTTCCAAGGCTGCTCTCCATCTTGGAAGCCAGCTGCCATGTGAAAAGTCCCATTCTGCGGGAGACAGACAACTGGAGAGAAGACCGAAGACAGCTGGAACACTCCAGTCCTGGCCAAACTCATAGCTGAATGTAGCCCAGTGAGCCAGCCCACGCAATGTTACATGAAGCAGAAGGACCAACCAGCTCAGCCCAGTCCAAATTTCTAATCCACAGAATCTTAAGCTAATAAATCATTGTTGTTTTAAGCTACTAATTTTGGGGGGTTTTTGTTACTCAGCAACAGATAACTGAAACATACAGATATTGTCACAATAAAAAAAATTTAAGCACTTAAGTGCTTATAGTTTGTCACGAGGTTACAAAAATGTGTATGTGTGTGTGTATGTGCGTGTGTGTGTGTGTGTGGCCTTTACTCTGTAGTAGATAGAACTCTCCCAAGCACAAAAGTAAGAAATGTAGACTATGGGAAAAAATAACAGAATTGAGATACAAATAGTTATTATTGTATTTAGATTAAATATAGGACAAAGACAAGTTGTGTGTGTGTGTCTCTATGCTGGGGAAATGTCAAGGAGATTTCTGGAAAAACTGAAGGGGAAGAAAGGAGAAAAGGGAAAGCAATCAACAGAAAGGTTCACTTTTCTCTCAGGACCATATGCCAAGCTCAGGGCTTTGAACCTGAGAAGCCCTAGAATTAAGTTTATTAGACTAACCCATATTCAACTATTGATCATATAAAACGTCATTCATCTACCACTACATCCTTCAGTAGATATTGGCAGAAACATGATTTTGCCAGTTTTGCTCATTAATCCACCCCCAAGTGAACGAAACTGGGCCTACCTCACAGGTAGTCACTGAAAACTTACGGTGGAAAATAAGCACATGGGGAAACAGCAATATACTTAAAATTTTTTACCTGATAAATGTCAGAAGTGCAGTAGATTCATCCAACTCAAGGTTTCCAAACTGATGACTGCTTAGAAAAAGTGTAGTGAGTTGATGGGAGAGCTTTCCAGAAAGCTGAAAAATACATATATACCATTACCAGAAACTCAAAAAGGGTAAGGAATGCTAACACTCCAAATAAAGCCAACATTGGTAAAAACTATGCATAAAAGTTGTTTTAAACCCATGTATCTTAGCAACAGTTCCCTCTAACTTAGACCTCTAATCTTTCTTGCCTGCAACTTTTTCTTATTTCCTTTACTCAGAAAATAATCTTCATGTTGGTAAGTATAAGATATACATGTAAAGAGTTCAGGCAAAGAGAGCACCTTACGTATCTTGGCTTTAAATGAGTTTATGCCTCTGGGCCCTACAAGAAAGCTTTGGTCGAGGGTAGCATGGCCTCACTGAGTGTCTGCAGTTGAATCTGCCTCAGTGGGTCTGGGAGGTCCAGCCTTTCTGATTGGGGATAAGTCTGTGTCTTACAGATTTGTTCTTGAGCCCAGCTATTATCTGGGCTAAATAGCTTCATAATGAGCCCTATTAGCCCTCTTTGAGGAAATGCTCTTTTACAAGCCGGTGGTAAGTCTTGGTAATATTCAACTGGCCCTTTCCAACCCATCACTCTGTCCTTTAGCAGAGGTAGCATACGCCATGTCTGAGGGCTCTCCTCACTGGACAGCCTTGACAACCAGGCTCTGCCAAACAGGCTGCATAGGAGGGGCGGCTGGATGGAATTTCTCCTTTGGTCAAATGGGATGCCAGCCTTCACAGCAGTGTATGCTCAAGATAAACATCCAGAATCCCGCACTTGTCTGTTCTGTACTGGAGAACAGTCAGAAAATCAACAAGTGACCTCTCAGCCTCTGGAATGAGGCAAGTTTTGAAACGGATATATTATACCTTCCTCAAAAGGCCAATGGGACACTGGTTGTGGATGGACATGCTGAGCCTTTCTGCTTTTCATAAACCTCTGCTGCTTTAGCAGCTCCAGTACAATTTAAAATATTACTGATCATCAGTAGTACTAAAATGAGTGAACTTTTTACCAAGAAGAACTCTGGAATGCCGTTTTGTTTAAACGACTTTGGTAGAAGCTACAAAGTTTACACATACGCTGCCTGCTCCATTGAAATGAACTCATACTCTGCCCTATCTTCCAACATTCTTATGGATAAATGCCCAGAAATGAACTCATAAAGTTGAATAATTTTTCAGGCTATTGATCCATTGTCTAACCTTAATTTATCCTTTAGCAAGTGTCACTTATTGGTTGGCTCCCAGATGAAAAGAAACGTTTTTTGAAATGTACAAAGTCAAAAGTTAAAAGATTTATGCATCAAATCATATGACATCATATCAAAATTAAATGTGTCATTTAAGCATTCTTTTCAAAAAGAGATGAGAAGGAACTCAAATGTCTATCAATAAAGGTTTTGTTAAATAAATTAGAACATATCCAGATGATGGAATACTATGCAGCTCTTCAAAAGAATTAGGAAGCAACAGGTGAGGAAATGAACAGATAAGGAAAGGTTTCTAAAATATATTTTAAAAAATCAATTAAAAAAGCAAAGCTTGGCAAAGTATGTCATACTTGGGTAAAGAAGGGAGAAATGTAAGAATGGGCTGGGTGTGGTGGCTCATGCCTATAATCCCAACGCTTTGAATGGTTAGTGGATCACTTGAGCCCAGGAGCTCGAGACCGACCTGGGCAACACGGTGAAACCCTGTCTCTACAAAAAATAAAAAACTTAGTCAGGCGTGGTGGTGGGCACCTGTGGTCCCAGCTACTTGGGAGGCTGAGCTAGGAGGATTACTTGAGCCTGGGAGGTGAAGGTTGCAGTAAGCCATGATTGAACCACTGCACTCCAGCCTGGGCAACAGAGCAAGACCCTGTATCCAAAAAAAAAAAAAAAACCCAAAACAAAAATAGACATGTAAGAATGTATATTTATAATTTGCTTCTATGTATATCAAACAACGCTGGAACTAAGTATATGCAAGAAATTAAGAAGAGTGCTTACCTACAGAGTGAAGAAACTGGGAAAATGGGAGCCATGGGTTAGGGCGGGCTTCACTGTATAAATTTTTATGTATTTTGGTTTTGACTCCTGATAACATATTACCTATTAAAAAAACTAAATTAGACCAGGTGCAGTGGCTCATATCTATAATCCCAGCATCTTGGGAGGCTGAGGTAGGCGGATCATCTGAGGTCAGGAGTTCAACACCAGCCTAGCCAACATGGCAAAACCCTGTCTTTACTAAAAATATAAAAATTAGCTGGGCATGGTGGTGGGCATCTGCCAGCTACTTAGGAGGCTGAGGCAGGAGAATTGCTTGAACCTGGGAAGTGGAGGCTGCAGTGAGTCGAGACCACACCCTGCCCTCCAGCCTGGGCGACAGAGTGAGACTCTGTCTCAAAAACAAAAACAAAAAAAACAAAAAAACAAAAACAAAAACTAAATAAGAAAAAATACATGTGTATGAGACAAACTTCAGTCATTTGGTTTCTAGTCACTGGCATCTGTGGTGAGAGGATCACGTTAAAGGCAGGGATGATGGTTTATTTCTTCATTCCATGGGGAAGTAAGAGGCTCAGAGCCTCCAGAAAAGAAGCAGGACTCTTCCTCCAAGTCTCCAGCTCACATAGAGAAGTGAATGGGAAAAAAAGGACACACCCTTCTCCTTATCTCTGCTTTATCCATGTCCTCCCCAGGAATTTCAGTGTTCTTGAAAGTTTTTAATAAAAGCCCAAAACTGCTGGAGATGCGTGCATTTGGCAAACATTTGTCCAGTACCTAGTATGAAGATTCGAACATCAAGAGTAGTCGATCTCAGCCCTTAAGAGCGACAGAGTCCAGGAGTTGGGGCTGGCAGGCAGTGGCATGGCACGGGTGGGCCCCTCCCGGGGGAGCAGGGGAGCAGCTACTGCAACCTTTGAATGCGAATAGGTGTATGGGTCGGGAGGGGTGTATCAGAGGTGTAGGCAATGGGGAAAGAGTTTTTCAGCAGGACAGGTGAGCTGAGTTTTTAAGACTACCAGCAGTAAAGTGAAAAGGAAGATGGCAGGGGATTCCAGGGAGAGATGGTCACACAGTCACGATCCTCCTGGGAGGGCAGAGAAATTGCATTGGGAGAACAGGAGAGGGAGACCAGATTATGAAGGACACCGAATGTCAGGCTAAGGAATTTGGATTCTGATCTAGACACTAAGGGGACTTATATATTAGGTTTGGATTGTGACGATTGGTGAACCTGGAGATGCTGAAAATTCAAGGCACCACTGGAAGAGGGATATGTAATAATTTGCCTGTGAATTATTGCTTATGATTGATTGCTCTATAATGTACAAGAGCCTTACTAGGTTCTGGAAATATAATATGTGCAATATTTGGTATTATTATTTTTGAGAATGAAGACAGCAAACAGTTGTCTTGATCAGAGTGCTAACAAAAAACAGATGCACACTCAAAGGACGACAATTCTTGGAAGGTTTATTTACAGAGGGACACAACAAAGTTGGGCATAGGGCAAAGTCCCTGCAAGGGATACTGTAGTAACCTGTGTTTGTAGCATCCTGGCTGATAACACAGCCCTAGGTCCAAATGGAAAAGGGCAGGGAACTCATCCCCGAATCAAGGAGTGAGAGAGCTGTGTAAAACAGGCCAGTGCAGAGGAGCAGTGACGTAGCCAGCCCGAGGGATCTCGCAGGAAGAAAACCAGGGCAAGAAATATTCTGACCTCCCTCCCCTCCCTCCTTCTCATCTTCCAACAGTCAGAGAGCTCAGAGGCCCAGACATGTGGGTCAGTTTTCAGGATACAGAAGGAGGGAGCATGGGTCTAGACGGGCAAATGAAAGGTATCTGACACACATAAGTACATTTCCCTTATCCTTTCTTGTGCCCACCCCTGCAAAGAAAAATGAAAGAGAAAAATTTGCTAGGCAAGTATGTAAGTTAGAAAAAGTCAGCCACTGTAACACACTGACCTTAAAATGTTTGACGTTCAAATACCGTAGACTTTATTTCTTGTTCATGTAGCAGTCCTGGGTACACCTCAACGGCCAGCAGAGTGCCTCCTTCATGTAGTTATTTGGGCACCCGGGCTGACGGAGGCTCTGCTGTTTATAACTGGTGGCTTTCAAGCTTTCAGGGTTGCCCCAGGGGTCATCTTCATTCCAGCCAGCTGCAAAGAGCAAAGAGGATCAAGCATGGGAAGTCATAAGGAGCCAGACCTGGGAGATGTGGTACTCATCACTCCAGCTCATCCCATTGGCTGGACTCAGCCACATGGCCACTCCTCCCTGTCAGAGGGGCTGGGGCATGTGGCCTAGACTCCAGCTCAGGAAGAAGAGTATGTGGTAAGGAAGCAGCTAGCATCTCTGCCACCTCTTACACACACCTGAAGGACATATGTAAGTAATGTCCTTCAGCAAGATTGGTTTGTACTAAGTAATAGACTCAACTGTTGAAAGACCCACACTACTGTGACTGGTTTTATGAACTTAGGTCCAGCTCTTAACAGTGAAAATTGCCAAGTGCAGTGTAGGGCATGGACCAAATCACTAAATAGATGAATTGGATGAGAATGTAAAATTTTAATTTCAAAATGTATAGATTCTTTATTTTACTTTCCTTACAGTGAAACCTCTTTCTGCTTCCAATTTATTCCTCTTATTTGATGGTTGTCATCTTCCCATAATGTATGGGAATGAGCCCACTCAGGTCCTTGAAAGTTGTTAAGAACACATCAGAAATAGACACTACTGGCTGGGCATAGTGGCTCACACCTGCAATCCCAGCACTTTGGGAGGCCAAGGCGGGCAGATCACTTGAGGTTGGGAGTTCGAGACCAGCCTGGCCAACATGGTGAAGCCACATCTCTGCTAAAAATACAAAAATCAGCTGGGCATGGTGGCACATGCCTGTAATCCCAGTGACTCAGGAGGCTGAGGCAGGAGAATCACTTGAACCAGGGAGGTGGAGGTTGCACTGAGCCAAGATCATGCCACAGCACTCCAGCCTACCAATAATCAAAGAAGTTGACAGTGTAAGAGAAAGAGAAGTCATCTGTTTAGATGACCTGGAAGTATGGTTATGGAATTATGATAGAGTCCATCATGAATCCATTAACAACATGAATCATCTCTATGACTTTTACCACATAAGCCGTCCTCTTGAAGCTCCCGAACACAGCAATTCACCATTTTTACGTGGGTTGCTGTGTGCTATATTGCACCTATCAGGGTGAATCGTACATACATACTCAGTTACAGGTCTGCCCCATCTTGAGAGCAGGTTCCCACTTTACAGCTTTTATAAATCCTTAGCCTCTAACGTATTACAAAGCACATGCAGGCAATATGTTTGAAAGAAAGAAAGAAAGAAAGAATGAGCATTAATTAGTAGAGTTTTATTTTGGGTCTCCAGAAATACTGACAGATGTAGTTATACTCATTCTCTTTAAACTTCACTTCACATGTGAGCCCATCTCAGCTTTCCATTTGGTAAAAAAACAATAAGCAACCTAAAATGGCCTATGTCCTGGGATCCTCCCATTTTTTTTTTAAAGCAGACTAGTTGTAACAATCATTACAGCCTGCCTTCATTTTTATTCAAGCACGTTACAGAAGGTACAAACATACCCTAACAATTCAAACAAAGTTATAATGAAGAAATGAAGCAAGTGAAGAAAGAACATATTTGATTTGCAAACAGGTTTCAGGCAGTAGTGACATAACAAAGCATTTTATAGGTGTTTGCCAAACTGTTAATAGTAATATCATCATTCTTTATATAAACAAATTAATAGTTTGGTTTTGATTAAGCAATTGGTGATTAAAAGATACTTTTATGTAACTCTGTGGCAAGTACATCACAGCTTATGGAAGCAATAGGAAGGCTGGGCGTGGTGGCTCATGCCTGTAACCCGAGCACTTTGGGAAGCCAAGGTGGGCGGATCACTAGAGGTCAGGAGTTCAAGACCAGCCTGGCCAACATGGTGAAAACCTATCTTAAAAAAAATAAATAAATAAATAAAGAAGCAGCAATAGGAATGCCATGCTATTTTTTTTCTTTAACTGTGTGTTTGTGTGTGTTTAAGAAAAGAAAGGCACAAGATTAAAAAAACGTAAACAGTGCGAGGGTATATATTTTAAAACGTTTCTCCTCTACTTTTGTTCCTCTGATCTAGTCCCTATCACCAGAGGTATCAAATGATGCTCCTTCTTGTACACTCTGAATTTAGAGATAATTCTAAGCATTTATAATATAGGCAGGGTTTTGTTTATTTTTTAATTTTATTTTTTAAGACATGGCCAAATGCACTAGACAGTTGTGTAGCAGAGGCTGGAGTGCAGTGGCACAATCTTGGTTCACTGCAACCTCTGCCTCCCAGGTTCAACCAGTTCTCCTGCCTCAGCTTCCCAAGTAGCTGGGATTACAGGCATGAGATAATTTTTTGTATTTTTAGTGGAGATGGGTTTTATCCCATCTTGGCCTCATGTTGGCCAGGCTGGTCTCGAACTCAAGCAGTCCTCAAGCAATCCTCCTGCCTGGGTCTCCCAAAATGTTGGGATCACAGGCATAAACCACTGTGCCTGGCCTGCAGGTTATTTTTATTTTTATTTATTTATTTATTTTTTTTGCAGGTTATTTTTAAAAAGTTACACATGCAGTTAGCAATATGAAAAATGGTCTGAATCATCAATTGTTAGGTAAGTTATGGAAGTGATCCTTCTTGATCACTTATAATCAGAGGCCCAATGGATCGGAGTCTCTGATACGGATGTATCCTACGTTAGTTTGCTAAGGCTGCCTTAACAAATCACCATGAAATGGGTGATTTAAAACCACCGAAATGCATTCTTTCATGGCTCTGGAGGCCAGAAGTGTGAAATGAAGGTGTTGGCAGGGCCCTGCTCTCTCTGAAGCCTGACAGGAGGATTCTTCCTTGCCTCTTTCAGCTTCTGGTGGCTTTGGGTGTTCATTGGTTGGTGGCAGCAAAACTCCAATTACTGCCTCCACCTTCACACAAACTTCTCTTTATGTGTATCTGCGTTTCAAATCTCCATCTCTTCTTATAAGGGTACGAGTCATTGGATTTGGGGCTCACTCAAAATCCATCATTTCATCTGTGTGCAAATGGAATCCCGTCTTTGTCACTTCCAGAAAGCCTGTTAAAACTACCCCTTCCCAGCTACCCTGCCATGAGGAAATGCCTTGTTCCAAGCCCCAGCCACTCTGCCATCCTCCTTAGAGTTCACTTAAATCAATCCTCTGTGCTGGGCCTGAAGCACAAAAGCTTCTTTACTTTTCATTGCAGGAAGAAGAGTACTAAGGACCACTCAGACTTTTCGATGCAACCAACATACAACAAATTTAGCACATACAACACAACGAGAAATTAAGCTGGGAGTGGAGGGGACTCTGTTGTAACATTTCATTCTGCCCTCCACAGAAGGAATATACAGAGAAGTCTCTACTCCACCCAGCCTTCATTTACTTACTTGGGATGCCACTTTGATTTCAGTTTTTATCCCTAAGGCATCCTAAGGGCCTTTGGAATCACTGTGAAATTTGGAAAGAAACATTGGGTGCTACACCTGGTATTTATCCGTTCATTTTTAAGTAACAGGCAGGCACTATAGTAAGATGTTGGGTGGGGAGGAGCCCATTTCCACCCCTGAGAACTCCACACACTCCAGTGGTGGATGACAGACATGCAAACAGACAAACAGGACAGGAGGTGGGGAGTCTAAGGAGGGGTATCCGAAAGCAATATTGTGGGCTGCCCCCTGCTTCTGGAATACGACAATTACTGCAAGGGTGCACTTTTCCTGGGCAATGCTGTTGCTCTCTGTTTTGAAGCTAATCACACCTTTTGATAAAGTCTAGATGAAAAGAATTCTTAAAGGTAATTAGAGCTACTAGTTCTGAACATCCTTAAAAATAAATGATTGTAATTAATCCAATATAGAAGTTACAACAAAAAAAAGCTAAATTAAGAAAAACACAGAAACTGACTCAGATTGGTTTCTGAAACAAGGAAATGTACAATTCATATAAGAAGTCCAAAGATTGACAGGCTCAACAATAGCATCCATCAACCCCAGTTTTCCTGCCTCTCTTTGCTGTTGTCCATAGGATTCATCTGAAGGCTGGTTCCCTTTGTCTTCCTATCATGACCCATAAAAATTTTGGCTGCATAAGTCCTTATCTGTATCCACTAGGTGAGAGAGCAAGTAAACATCCTGGTGGACCAATTTAGTTCACATGCCGGCCCCTGGATCCTTAACTCTCACCAAAGGGAATGCCATGTGCTGTTTTGTTCAAATCTAGATGACTGAACACTGGCAAAAGGGGGAAGAAGGAATTACTGAAATGAGGCCAATAGGAGCCCACACCTTGAGTGGGAATCGCGATACAGCTAGTGCTCGACTTAAACCACGATTGGTTCCAACAGACCGGTTGTAACACGATTTGGTCGTAAGTTGAGTAGGCTATATGCACGCGGAGATGGTAGTGCTGCCGGAAGCTGGTCCGCACTGTCGTACGCCCAGCTGGGCAACGTTTGCGCTGCCAGACACGGAGCAGTCGTGGCCAGCGACTGTGGTCGTAAAGTCGAATGGTCGTAAGTTGCATAGGTCGTAAGTCGATCAATACCTGTATAGCCTTCTTCCCCTGAATCTCCTGGGCTGCTGAAGATTCATGTGGAAGTGCTGGATGCATGAATGAAGCTGAGGTTCTGTTAGGAAGGAGGGAAAGGAGAACCATAAAGGACACCTACAAACCCTGATCTAGAATAATGAGGAAAGGCTTGCAGTAAAGATCAGTGAGGGCTGGTGAAGACCCCAGGAGGGAACCTGCAGCCTGGGTCTCAGACACATTCTCCCACATGGTGTATCATGACAGGCACTCAACACTCCCTGGTTAGAACCGATGGGAACAGGGTGCTTAGGCTGGCTGCAGGAATTTCCAGGGGGCACTGAGGAGTGGCAGGGGGAGGTGGGGTAAAATGAAGAAGCACACTATCTTGCTATAGTTGTAGGAAACAGTCTGGCAGGGAAGCAAAGTAGAAAAAAACGACCTGTGACTTGTGAACAGTCTCACAGTTGTTGATTATTGCTGACTAGGGAACAGAACAGAAAAGGTATCACACATACACAACACACACCCACACCCTTGTCTTATAAGGAACCAAGAAGAATTTTTGTCAGCAGACAACGCCAGTTTAGCTCCTCCTTCATTGAAACCCCCTACCCATTGCTCTTCTGGGAATGCTCATCTCATGTCTGGTTCTGCCCTTACTAGTTGTACGTTATAGGAGAGTTGTTTAACTTCTCTCTACTTCCGTTTGCTCTTATGTAAAAATAGAATAAAAATAATACCTACACGCATAGACTTGTTGTGAGGGTTAAATAAGTTAATACACGTAAAGCAGTTAGAAAGGTACCTAGAACTTGGTAAGCACAAAGTGATGACAATGCTGATTGGCTGGGCATGGTGGCTCGCACCTGTAATCTCAGCATTTTGGGAGGCAGAGGTGGGAGGATCACTTGAGCCCAGGAGTTGAGAAATCAACCTGGGAAGCATAGTGAACTCCTGTCCCCCCAAAAATAAAAAAAAAAAAGAAGGAAAAGGATGATGATGATTAAAAGGAGAAAAACACAAAAGGAATTCTGTGTAAAAGGAGAGAAGCAAGAAAAAGATAAAACAAATGGATGAAATAAAGTAATACTGCAAGTGAGCTATGGAAATTTTGAACAAACCTAAATCTGTGTGTAGCCATCAAAAAGTGACTCCTGTGTACCTCCCGTTTTCTTCCTTTTGAACAGGAATGCCTCTAGCTGCTATCCTTCTCCTGTCCCACCATTATACACTGGGTGTGAAGGGCAGGCAACTTGTATCATTAGTTTTGCAGGTCCACAGATGAAGAGGAATTGCGCTCCAGGAGCTGGACTTAGTGAGTTACACCTGAGGAGCCTCATCCATATACCTGGGTCTGATTTAGATGATGAGGTTTTGGCCTTCAAAGTGATCCTGTAATGAAATGAGACTTTTGGAGGACTTGATATGGGGTAGATGTATTTTGCACATGGGAAGAAGATGGATCATTGGCGGCCAGAGTGTAGACTATGGCAGACAAGCTAGACAGCCCCCAATAAGCCCCACTGATATGGTTAGGCTCTGCTCCCCCACCCAAATCTCATCTCGAATTTTAATCCACCAGTGTCAAGGGAAAGTCCTGGTGGAAGGTGATTGGACCATGGGAACTGTGAGTCAATTAAACCTCTTTCCTTTATAAATTACCCAGTCTCAGGAAGTTCTTTATAGCAGTGCGAAAATAGACTGATATACTCACCTCCTAGCATTCTCACCTTGTATAATCTCCTCCCCTTGAGTGGGAGCAGAACTTGTGACTTGCTTCTACCAACAGAATATGGTATAGGAGATAGAATGTCACTTTTGTGATTACTTTAGGTAAGACGGTAACTTCCATCTTGCCAGTAGACTCAATTGATTTCACTCCTGCTAGCTTTGATGAAGTAAGCTGCCAATGCAGAGAGTCCCATGTGGCAAGAAACTTAGGGTGCCCCCTGGGAGAAGGCGAGGAAGAAGCTGAGCCCCTCCACCTGACAAGCAACAATGAACGGAATCCTGCCAACAGCCATGTGAACTTAAAGGCAAGTCCTCCTCCAGTTGAGCCTTCAATGAAGCCCCTGGATTGGGTGACACTGTCATTGCAGTTTTGTGAAAGACTCTAAAACAGAGGATCCTGCTAACCTGTGCCTGAATTCCTGGCCGCATAAATGGGGTTGAATCTACTGGAGAACCAGCTGGAAAAATATATCAATAGAGCCCTACTCATCTCACCACTATAATAAATTCTGGCTGGATCATAGATATAAATGCTGAACACAAAATCACCTTTAAGTAGAACATATTGGGAAATTTTTTTCATAATTTCAAGGGAAATACTATCTAAATGACAAACTTTCTAGAGGCCAAGAATGAAAAGGTAAATTTAACAACATGAAACTAAAAAGAATTCTGTATAAAACAAACGCTGTAAGTATGGAAGGAAGAAAAAACTGGGAAAAAAACCTTCCTACATGTACATTGACAAAACACGATTTTCCCTGATACGTAGAGTTCAACAAGTCAGAACAAACAGCAATGCGACGGAAAGCAGGCGGAGAACGTGCTTGACAGAGCAGAACACGCAAGTGGCTCTCAAACATAGGCAAAGATGCTCAACATTTGATAAAGATGAAACCAAATTAAAATTATGATAAGGTAACTTTTTTTAACCTATCAATTGGGATAGGTGAAAAAAGTAGGAACATTCTGTGCAAAGCGATGGGGAAACAGGCCCTCTCTTTTTCTTCTTTTTTTTGAAGCACAGTTTCACTCTGTCACCCACCCAGGCTGGAGTGCAGTGGTACAATCTTGGCTCACCGCATCCTCCATTTCCCAGGATGAAGCAATTCTCCTGCCTCAGCCTCCAGACTTGCTGGGACTACAGGTATGTGCCATCACACCCAGCTAATTTTTTTTTTGTATTATTAGTAGAGCTGGGGTTTTGCTATGTTGATCAGGCTGGACTTGAGCCTGACCTCAGGCGATCCCCCCCACCTCAGCCTCCCAAAGCACTGGGAATACAGGTGTGAGCCACCACACTAGGCCAGAAATAGGTACTCTCATACCTGTGAGTATAAATTGGTACAATCTCTATGGAGGTCAATTTGACAAAATATCTATCAAAATATCCAAATTTGACATAGAAATCCCACCTCTAGAAATTTTACCTACACATGATATCTTGTAAAAGATTGTCACTGAAGTACAGACTGTAATAGGAAAAGATGGGAAATAACCAACATGTATATGAACAGGGTATTGTTTAAATACCTAGTGAAAATGAACAAATAAACAAGGCAGTTCTGTTTGTACTGACATGGTTTAGAAAAACAAAGAGGAGAATATTGTGTAATGCTATTTGTACAAAAACGATTACATATACCACACACGCTTATACATGCAAAGAATATTTCTGGAAAAATACACAAGCAACTTGCTTCCAGGAAGAACTAGGTGGCTGTTCTTCTAACAGAAGTTAGACGGTTTTTCTTTTATAGTTTTTTGAATATTTTGGGTGAATATTATGAATATATCCTCTATTCACAATTGTTAATATAAAAATGAAAAGGAAGTAATGTTTTGACACCCAAAGGCTCTCTCCAGGACTTAAAAGGGAGGCGTGCTTTTTAGGCAAGAAAGAGCCCGTGAATGCCCTTCTGTGGGTGCAAAAGGAGAGAACGCCCACTGCATTTTTAAAGTACATCTTAAAATAGTGTGTTGCAAAGCTCAGTGGGCTCAGCCCTTTATGATTGTTGGTTAGAAGGCTGTCAGGGATCATTTTCCAAATGCCAACTTACAATCCTCTATCATCCAGAAAGTTTTTATCCCTGTGAGAATTTTTAGAATTTAGAGAATGCGGCTAGTAGGGCTGACAGCCCCATGCAAAGCAGGTGGGGAAGCTTCAGAGGAGTGGTCCCCACGCAGCTATATTCTCACTATTTTCCTTCCTTGTTCCAGCCAGTGCTACTGCTTCTTTCCTGGGACCAGCCTTTGACATAACTCTGCAGCTGAGGCCACTGACCTTTCCTCCCCACTTCCCTCTCTTACTTAAGTCTGGAACAGCTCTTGCTGGCACCTCTGCAGCTGTGACTCACTGCAAATGCTTTGCATTCCGGGATGTTCTTCAGGGTTTTGGGTCTCCCCTGTGGCTCAAAGAGCCAGGCGAGTTGAAAGGGAGGAGAAAGAGGTCCTGTAGCTGCCAAAACATTGCAGACTTGAGGTGGAAAATTGAAAAGGTTTTGTGCCGGAAGGCCCCCAGCCAGCCCCTCCCTCCCTTGGGCCTGCTTGTAACTGGAGCAGAGCTAGGGGACGCCTCCGTGGAGGCTGAGTCAGCTGGGGGTTGTTGCAGGCCCAAGAAGCTCCATTCACAGACCCAGAAGCACCACACCCCATCTGGAGACCATCTCCATCTGTCCATGAAGGACTGGGTTAAAGCCACTCTGGAAAGCAGAAATGGGTGTGTCATCTAGAAGTATTGTTTGTCTCAAGTGTTAGTTTACCTTTAAGTCACTGGAATGATTTTGTCAGTTTGTTCCAACTCCTTACTGTCTTCAGCTGTATACAATTTATGTTTATAGTCAGGTCAATCAACATCTACTCTTAAAACAGCTGTGTTCTTCCCTGCTCCTTAAAGCGATGAGACCCTATGTTGAAGGTCTTTAGGTAAAACAAATTAGTGTCTAGCTGCCCAGGTTAATTCAATGGAGATGGAGGAGGGTAGGCTGTGCCCGCTCACCTTCACTTCATTCCTGATCCTCTATAGGCTCCAATGGGGCATAATTTTAATAATCTTATAAGTAAACTTTATCAATGTAAACATACATATAATAAAACACGCCTGGATTGGCTCCGGTTGCAAAGTCGAGTGTCTTGAGAGGTCAGATTGCCGTCAGACATGGTCCCTGGACATGAACATGGACAGAGTAAAATGGAATTTCCAGATTATAAACAATGGAAGATAGAAGGGACACCATTAGAAGCTGTCCAGAAGAAACTGGCTGCACGTGGGCTAAGGGATCTATGAGGCTGTACGGAAGCTTGGAGATACATGGGTGGCTTTGCAAACAATGGTTCCTTTCTTGGTGCATTATTAGAAGGATTCATATGGGGATTTGTTGCATTTGTGGTAGCTGTAGAAGCTGAATATCACTTGGAGTCCCTGCATAAAGAAAAGAAGCATCACTGAAGATAATACGTGGAAGTATCATAGTGGTTTCTTAACTCTCCCAAATAAAATTTCTTCACTGTAGCCTACTCGTCTGGCTTGTTCCTTAAAGAACATTAGGAAGATTTAATAAAGTAAATTAATATATATGCCAAAAAAAAGCCTACCCATTTTTGGTGTATAATTTGATGAGTTTTAGCAAATATATGTACCCATGTAAGGCATAATTTGAAGCTAATGGCTTAATAGATATGAAAACAATGAAATAAATGTCCATGGGGGGTCAACAATATTTCATATTCACCTACATTTCTCTAACCCCATGGGTACGACATCGTCACATGTTAAGGCTCTTTTGCTATCAAACAATATTCAATATAGTTTTACTTGGATTTCATAGAAGAAAATAACTTGGACTAAATATAAAACAAATTGAAGTGGAAAAAATTACTAGGTTTTTTTTTTTTTAATTTTCATTTGAGTTCTGGGATACATGTGCTGAATATACAGGTTTGTTACATAGGCTGGATTTCAAGTAAAATTTTTTTCTGTATAATATTAGCTCTTAAAATTTCTTTGTAAAATTAAGAAATTTTGCAAGTAGGCCGGGCGCGGTGGCTCAAGCCTGTAATCCCAGCACTGTGGGAGGCCGAGGCGGGTGGATCACGAGGTCAAGAGATCGAGACCATCCTGGTCAACATGGTG
>NW_016107787.1:153807-208568 GCF_001604975.1 Cebus imitator | reverse complement strand
AAATTTTGCTGCAAGTAATGGTGTTTTTTTGTGGACCACACATTTCAATTTTATACACTGATTGACCTCTACAAAAAATGAGGATTATTATACCTCCCCCTCCTCACATTCCCCTCTCCTCAACTGCCATATAATTTTTTATTTTGATAAGTTTATAACACTAACATTGTCTTCAGTGATAGTCCAACAGTTTTGCACTGATCTATATTTAAATTGATTTGGTGTTCACCAAAACCTTTTATTTATTTATTTATTTTTTTGAGATGGAGTCTTGCTCTGTTGCCCAGGCTGGAGTGCAGTGGCGCGATCTCAGCTCACTGCAACCTCTGCTCCCGGGTTCAAGTGATTCTCCTGCCTCAGCTTCTCGAGTAACTGGGATTATAGGCACCCACGACCAAGCCTGGTTTATTTTTGTAGTTTTAGTAGAGATGGGGTTTCACTGTCTTGTCCAGGCTGGTCTTGAACTCCTGACCTTGTGATCCACCTGCCTTGGCCTCCCAAAGTGCTGGGCTTACATGCATGAGCCACCACACCTGGCCCACCAAAACCTTTTATAAGGCTTCTGCTCCTTTATTTTTTTTCCTCAAAGTCTTCCTTTAATTGCCAGGATATCAAGTAGTTTTTCTGAGACAGGCTCATGGCTGCTGTGTTTCCTGATTTTTTTCTTGTTTGGGAAAGCCCACTTTTGCAAGTGCCGGAATTTATTTGGCTAAGATCCTTGGGTTATACTCTGTTAGCCATTGCTCCACTGTCTTCCACCATTAAGTTCTGAGGTCAGCCTGTCCCCTGCAAATAATGTGTTATTATTTGTCTGAATGACTGAAGAATTCTTTAGTTTTGAATTTCAATGGGTAGGTCATGATATGTCTCAGTATTGGATGTTCCGTGTTGAAGTGTTTTGAAACACAACATGTTCTTTAATTCTGCAGATATACTTTTCTTTGTTTCAGGGATTTTCTCTTGAATATTTTTCTGTTCAATTTGTTGCGCTTTCTACTTCAGAGACACAATTTGTCATTATATCATCTTCATCTAGTTCTCACAAGTGTCTATTGTAGGGGAGGAAAAATAGTTTTCTCTACCTTTCATAGTTCTTGGTGAGATTCTTGGAATGAAAGACAGATTAACAAGAGAAAAACAGAAGTTAATATGTATACCTCAGTTATTCATGGGAGATACACAAAGAAATGAGTAAATCTCAAGAAGTGGCTTTGAATTCAGCCTTATTATATACTACAGTCCACTGAAACAAACAGGTGTGGGGAGGGCCAGTTATGGAGAGGTAGCCAGGGAAAGCATGGGTAAACTAGGGTAAGGTTTGTTATGTGGATTGAAGTTGGTGCCTTCTTCATTGACAAGAGTCTCTTGTGATTCAGAGTTATCCTCTTCCTGGTACAGAGAGAAGACATCCTTACAAATGAAGATTTCCTTTATATTTTCCTTATGAAACGATAATTTGTTTTCAGAGCTAGTCCTTTGCTGTTGCTTAAAATAGTCCTTGTGCCAAAAAGGCATATTTTGGGATGGCACATTCTGGTCTCCTACAGCCATATTTCAGATGTTATATTCTGGTCTCCTACACCACTTTATTTGAGACAGGGTTTCGCTTTGTCACCCAGGCTGGAGTGCAATGGTACAATCTTGGCTCACTGCAGCCTTGACCTCCCAGGCTCCAGTGATCCTCCCTCCTCAGCCTCCCAAAGAGCTGGGACTATATGCGCACACCACCATGCCTGGCTAATTGTTGTATTTTTTTTGGTAGAGATGAGGTCTTGCCACATTGCCCAGGCTAGTCTCGAACTCCTGGGCTTAAGTGATCCTTCTGCTTCAGCCTCCATGTAGGTGGGACTATGCCTACCACACCCAGCTAATTTTTTTTTTATTTTTGTAGAGACAGGGTCTTGCTATGTAGCTCAGGCTTGTCTGAAACTCCTGGTCTTAAGTGGTCCTCTCTCCTCGGCCTCCCAAAGTGCTGGGATTATAGGTGTGAGTCAGCTTTCCTGGTCTTTTTTTTTTTTTCTTGAGACATAGTCTCACTCTGTCACCAGGCTGGACTGCAGTGTTGCAATCATAGCTCACTGCAGCCTCTACCTCCCAGCCTCAAGTGATTCTCCCACCTCAGCCTCCCAAGTAGCTGGGACCACACGGCCAGCTAATTGTTTTATTTTATTTTTTTGTAGAGATGTTTTATTTTTATTTTTCTCCCTGTGTTGTTCAGGCTGGTCTCAAATTCCTGGACTCAAAGCAATCCTCCCACCTCAGCCTCCCAGAGTGTTGGGATTACAGTCACGAACCACCATGCCCAGCCAATATGCAGCCTTGGTTAGACTATCTGGGCTCTGCTTTCCTGAAATTTAGTTTTGTTTCACCCAGCTGGGGGTTATATCTTATTCTTAGGTTGGAATGGTTGAGTGGGGAAAAAACATTCTCTTAAGTTGAGGAGTACTTAGTAAATAAGGACATGTCACCCCAAACACAAATGCTGCTTTGGCATGTTGTTTATTTGGAGCTGAAGGCACTTGAAAAACAGCAGAGGCAGGAAGGGCTCTCTGATCTACCCTTTTCTACGTAAGAATAGGTCATAAAATTCCCCATAAGAAAGGAGCCCTCCCTGTACAAGGAAGAGAAAAACATCCTTAATACCAGAGACGGAATCAGCACCGAAATGGATCCGTATAAACTTACTAAAGCAATCCGCTAGTTTTATCTCCCTCTCCATATATGTCCTGATCACTTCCCCACAATTTACTGTCCCTACGCCAAACCCCTTTGCCTGATCATCACTTTAGGAACTTATCATTGCTTTGACTAGAAGGTATAAAAGCTTTCTACTCTGTTCACTTCTTTGGGTCTTCGTTCACTCGTGAAGGGCTCCATGTGCATGTAAAAATTTAATAAAACTTGTATCCTATTACAGTGTCTTGTCAGTTTAATTCTTAGGACTATTGGAGACTCTAGAGGGTAGAGGAGAATTTTTTCCTCCCCAACAGTTCTGGTGATGAGGAGGGAATTTCACTGCTTGCCTTGGCTACTGGAGCTAAGAGATCTTGAGACCTTTGACAAAAGTCAGCAGAAGGTAGAAATTTTTACCACTTCAGTGTCCTAGATCTCTGCCTGCAGGGTCTGGTTGAAGGAAGACTGATGAGTCTCTTGTCTTTTTATCTTTCTACACTTAGATTAGCAGGAGAAAATATTTATGTGAAGTCATTCTTTGGGTATGGCAACTTTGGCATTTTCTGTTTCAAGTATTCTTGTTTTGTTTGGTCCCATTCTTCCCAGGGATGGTCGTTGTTTTCCTTTGTCTTTACTTTTTGTGTCATATGCTATAAGGGGGAATCCAGGACTGGGGCCTATAGTCCTGTGCTAGAGCTGGCATCGTGGACTGGTGAGTGTACACTTCTCATCAGACTAGTAAAGCAAAAACAAGATGAGGTTTTTCTTTCACTTGTTTTATGTCCTGAAAGCTTGGCTTTGTGACCAGTGAGAATATTCTCTCTGGGCCCCACTAGCTCATGGGAGTAGGTGTTGGCTTGCCTTGCGTCAGGTGGCCAGCCTACAGTCTGGGAGGCTGAGACATGTGATGATGGGTAGCATTCTCTTCGTTTGAGCATGCCAGCTTCCAGGGGAGGTCCCAGTCCATAAGGGCCTTTGCTGTCTCAACCTTCTTTGTCTTATTAGTACTGGGAATATCCCATCCTAGGATTGCCCATCTGGTGTGACTGATTAGTGGGTCTGTGGCTGGAGGTGTCTCACGTCTTGTGAGGAATCAGAGACACCATTTCCACAATCATGATTCTCACGGATGGTGATAGCAAAGGTCTTTGCTTTCTTAGGCCACCTCTGGGCGTGAACTTATTCGGATCATGTGGGTGCATCATCTTCACTCACTGTAGGGATGCCTCTTGCATCCATGGTAAAGATTTATTCTAAGTCTGGAAAGTTATTTCCCAGTCTTTCCATGAAAAGGCTTATTGGTTTGAGTTGCTATTGGAATAAACACATTCTTGGAGATCCTATTTGTCAATGGCCAGATGATGGATCCTTTGAACTGGAAAAACTTCCCTATTTGAAAAAAATTTTCTCATCCAAAAAAACTGTCCTATTGGTACCTATGGGAAGATCACATTGTAAAGGGGACACAGAGGAGTATAACAGCTAGCTTTAGGGAAGAACAGATTAGAACAAAAGTTAAAGTCCATACCCACTACAAATCCTCCTTCTCTGTCCACCTGTACTTGCCTTGACCCCCAAATCCCTGTCCCTGCTCCTCCAGAAGATCTTTGGGATCACTAGCCCCTGGCTTGAATCCCGCTCCTCAAAATATGGCCCCATCTTCTCAGCAAAATCCTTTAACTCTTAAAACTTTTCCAACTTTTTAGAAAATCCCTTAAACATTCAGCTGCCTGCTTTAACTTCCCTTTCCTGGGAAGATTTACAGAGCACACTCTGGCCTGATCTCCAGGCCTAGGGTATAGAGGTTGCCGTGTAAATGCTGACAGCCAGGAAGTAAGTCAGGCCCAGGCTCCAGGAAGGCTTCTCCTACTTCCCGGGGCTCTGCAATCAAACTCCATCAACTCCGGACCTTCCTGTGCCATGCCTCCCTGTGAATATTATACTGGATCCCTACCACAAAGAATTTATGTCACCAGGCAGCAGTAGACACTTCATTTTATTAAAAAAAATTTTTTTGAGACAGTTTCACTCTTGTTGCCCAAGCTGGAGTGCAGTGGTAAAATCTTGGCTCACTACAACCTCCGCCTCCCGGGTTCAAGTGATTCTCCTGCCTCAGTCTCCTGAGTAGCTGGGATTACAGGCACATGCCACCACATCCGGCTAATTTTGTATTTTTAGTAGAGATAGGGTTTCACCATGTTGGCCAGGCTGGTCTTGAACTCCTGACCTCGGGTGATCTGCCCACCTTGGCCTCCCAAAGTTCTGGGATTACAGGCATGAGCCACCATGCCTGGCCTAAATATTTCTTTATGAGTACAAATGTATGAGACAGTGTGAAATTTTGTTATGCATATTTTATGCATGGTGATCAAGTCAGTATTTAGGGTGTTCATCTCCTGGGTACAATACATTTTTCCTAAATATACTCACCCTATTCTGCTATCAAACCTTGAATTTCCTCCTTCTAATTGTGTGTTGGTACTCTTTAACCCACTTCTCTTCATCATCCCTCTTCCTCCCACTCACCCTTGCCAGTCTCTGTTATTTATCTTTTCACACTCTACCTTCATGTGATCAAATTTTTTAGCCCCAAAATATAAGAACATACAATACTTGTCTTTTTGTGCCTGGCTTATCTCACTTAACAACATGACCTCCAGTTCCACCCATGTGGCAGTAAATGACAGGAGTCCATTTTTTTATGGCTGAGTAGTACTCCACTTGTGTATATATAACACATTTTCTTTATCCATTCAACTGTTGATGGACATTTAGGTTGATGCAGTATAACAGCAGATCTTTTAAATTATTTTTGTTTTTTGTTTTTTTGAGACAACGTTTTGCTCTTGTGGCCCAGGCTGGAGTGCAATCAGCTCACCACAACCTCTGCCTCCCGTTCAAGTGATTCTCCAGCCTTAGCCTCCCAAGTAGATGGGAATACAGGCATGCTCCACAACGCCCAGCTAATTTTTATTTTTTTTTTAATTTTTAGTAGAGATGGGGTTTCTCCATGTTGGTCAGGTTAGTCTCTAACTCCCGACCTGAGGTGATCCACCTGCCTCGCCTCCCAAAGTGCTGGGATTACAGGCATGAGCCACCGCATCCAGCAGATCTTTTAAATTACAAAGCCCTTTTGTCCCCACTTTCAGAAGATTCTATCACATTTAGAGAGGAGTTAGAAGGATTGGTAGCCATTCATAATCCCACTCACAGGAGCCTCAACTGGCTACTAAGATGTGTTCTTCCCACCTGTGATCATACTGTAGTTATTAGACAGGCCAGACGGACTCTAGGGGAACCAATTCTTCCCCACCCCATTCCAACCAGGAAATAGGGAGCTGGAACTACTTCTAGAGCCTACTGCAAGTGATCAGGAAATGGCTCAGCTAGAGGCCAGTATTCAATGCCTAATGGAGGTGATGAAAGAGTCCTTTCTCCCTAAGGTGAATTGGTCTCAGGTTGAAGCATGCACTCAAAGGAAGGATTATCTCCTAAGGACTTTATGGAATACTTCACTCAAACTTTTAAAAGCCACACTGCATTCAACCAGGAAGCCTCAGAACATAGAAATCTTTTAATTTCTGGCTCGGTGGACTGTATAAAGAGGGAAATTCAAAATAGTGTGGCTGCCTGGGTGAGTCAGTCTCTGAGTGTTTTTATAGAAGCAGCTATGCAATCCTTTGAAAATAGCTTGCAGAAAACAAGAGGAAAAAAATTAAAACCAACAGCTCTGCCTCCCAAATCAAGTATTACAGAAACAAAGCTATGACTCTAAGAGTAACTCAAAATCTCCTCATTTTTCTTCCCAACCACCATGCCTTCCTTGCTTCCAGATGTCTGCAGATATTTAAAAAGCCAGGACACTGGAAAAACAATGGTCCTGTACTTAAAACAAAGATGAGGAAGAAAGAAATAGTGGGGGCCCTAGAACCCACCATCCTCAGAAATTCATTTTCCCCTTCTGAGAGACAATACTCTATTAATTGATGGGGTTGGTTGATCCTCAGCTGTACCCCTGAACCCATCATTAAACTTTAAGTACAGGATTGGGGACTGGATTTCTTGACTGACACTGGTTTGACGACTTCTATCATAACACCCAGAGGATTTATTTTTACCTGTCACCTCTGATCCTATTTAAGTTGTCAGAGTCTGTGGGCAACTTATTTCACTGTTCATATCTTAGACCACTCCGATATTCTTAGGACCTCTCAACAATGTACTTTTCTAGTTGCTGACTCCTTACCAGCAAATCTTTCCAGAAGAGATTTTTAATGTAAGTTTAATGTAAGCATATCCTGTAATGACAAAGATGTTTTCATTTTCCTGCCCTCAGAACAAACCTAAAACTTTCTACTTTCCTTAATGGAAACCCATCTCAATTTAAAATCCTTTGAAAAGAATGTAATCTTAAGAGATGCCCGGACTAGTCTTTGGGCCTCACATGCAAATGACGCTGGCTTGCTACTAAGCGGCCTGCACATATTGCCTGGGAAAGAAACAAACCTTTCCCACCAGTAGCCCAGAATCCTCTCTTAGGAGATGCAACACAAGGAATCAAACATATAATAGACTCCCTTTCACAGCAGGGTAGTGATGTCTTTATTTCTTCACCCTGTAGTACCCAAAGCTTGCCAGGAAAGAAAGAGATGAAATTTGATTCAGATGGGGGTGGGGGAATCACTTCTATCCAACTGTACAAGATCCAGGTGCCAAAAGCAACTCCTTCGTAATTCTTTGCTACCACATAGTCCCTAATCCAGCTACCATTCTTAGCTCAATTCCTGCTGACACAGCCTGGTTTATAGTAATTGACCTCTGCTTGATTCCACTGCACCCCGACTAGACATTTCTCTTTGTATTTACATATGAGAGAGACAATTAACATGGACTCACAAGCCTCAGGGATTTCACAAGTCTCCCTTACTACTTTCCCAGGTCTTTAACACCCACTTAGACTCTTTAGCTCTTCACCAAGTCTCCACTCTTGTTCCATATGCTGACAATCTCCTTTGAGCTTTAATATTAGCATTGTTCACAACCACTGACATTGGCTTATTTAATTTTGACAAACCTTTTCACCTGTATTGTCATAAAAATAATGAGATTACTGCAGGTATCCTAGGACAACTTTTTGGATCTCATATATGTCCTGTAGCATATTTCCCATGTCAGTTGGACCTGTGGTAGCAAGTATGCCCTCATGCCTGTGTGCAGTGACTGCATCTGCCACCCTAACTGGCAAAGGCAGTCTCTTATATACGGCTCCTCCATTTACCTCTGTGTTCCCCAAACTGTGTCTGCCTGCTTTCTTATAAGTTTATAAAACACAGCACCTCTCTACATGATGATAGACCACTTCAGAAAAGCCCTATTAACCATCCCTCCATCACTTTACATCACTCTAACACTTTAAATCCAGCTATTCTACCGCTTTTCTCTGGCGATGAAGAGCTTCACTCCATTGCCCTGACACTGTAGAAATGATCTCAAAGCCATGAGCAAACCTCCTAGCTACCCCTTTGGACAACCCAGACTTGTCTATTTTGTGATGGCTCTTGTAGATAAAATTTCCAGGGAAATGTAACAACTGGCTAGCTTTTCCACATGAAACACTTGAGTTGTGCTCTTTGCTCACAGTAGGATCAGCCCAAGCTGCTGGACTGATACCTGTCACTCAGGTTTGCACACTGGTAAAAGAAAAACTGGCTACTCTTTACGCTGACTCCAGATATGCCTTTGGAGTCTGCCATACTGTTGGCATATGTATGTTGGCATAATCTGGAAATGCCTTCAATTTTTCACTTCTGCTGGTTCCGTACGCTGACAATCTCCTTTATATGCCAACAGGCATATAATTATTGATCTATTACAGGCTATTTTCCTCCCTTCTAAAATTGTTGTTGCTTATTGTTTAGCCCATACTAAGGAGTCTGATATTATATCTTTTGGGAACAATAGAGCTGACAAGGCTGCTAAATACACAGCCAAAAATAGGCCACCTTTTTTTTTTTTTAAATCTAGTTTTTAAACTGACTTTATCTCTAGCTGATACTATTGATTATCTATCAGGCAAATGCTCCATGATCTGAAAAGACAAACAGATACAAAAGGGTTCAAAACAATGATCAGATGGACTATACATTGGGCTAAATGGATTTCCTATGGCCGTCATTCTTTCAACCTTTTGTCTTGCACTTTTCTCCCATCAAATGGGATGTATGTGCGAAAGGAGGATAGTTAAAGAACTAAAAGATAACTGGGGCCAAGTGCCTCACGCCTGTAATCCCAGCACTTTGGGAGGCTGAGGTGGATGGATCACCTGAGGTCAGGAGTTTGAGACCAGCCTGGCTAACATGGTGAAAATCCATTTCTACTAAAACTACGAAAATTAGCCTGGACTGATGATGGGCAGCTGTAATCTCAGCTATTCAGGAGACTGAGGCAGGAGAATTGCTTGAACCCAGGAGGCGGAGGTTGCAGGGAGCTGAGATTGTGCCATTGCACTCTAGCCTGGATAACAACGGCGAAACTCCGTCTCAAAAAAAAAAAAAAAGATAATTGGTTCTGCCCTGGCACCCACAAAATTTCTGACCAAATTATTTTCCAGCATACTGCTTATAAATCTCACCAAACTTCTGGAGGAAACCAATACTCCTCCAGAAGTCCTCGAGGCCTACATTGCCTCTTGTGACACTCCAAGTGGATTTCATAGATTTGCCTCCAGCTTTATGCTATTCTTACTGTTTGCTTATTATTTCTATGTTGAGTGGATAGACTGAATGCCATCTGACTAGATGTGCTGATGCCACAACAGTGGTGAAGAACTAAGATTATTCTTTGTTTTGACATTCCTTTGTGAATTGAGTCAGACCAAGGAATTCATTTTACAGCAGAAATAAACCACTTGCTTGCAAAAAGCTTGGGACTCATTAAAATTTCATACCCTGTATCATCCCTAATCCTTAGGGGAAGTGGAACAGAAACATCTAGAAATAAAAAGAACTTTAGGGAAAGAAGCATATCCTCAATTATTTTAATTCACAACATTCCACATAGAAGCTAGAAGAATTTGCAAGTAATATATGCACCTATAAGGTGAGTTTCAGCTGGGCACAGTGCTGACACCTGTAATCCCAGAACTTTTCTCAAGTGATGAGCCCAGGAAATTGAGGCTGCACTGAGCAGAGGTCTTGCCGCTGTACTCCAGCCTGGGCAACGGAGCAAGTCCCTATATATATATATAATAAATATAATATTATATGTATATATGTGTAATATATATTATATAATATACAGTATATAATATATAATTATATATTGTATATTATATGCATATATTATATAAATATATGTAATATATAAATATAAAATATATGTATATATTATCTATAAATATATATGTAAATACATATATAAATATATACATATATTATATATACATCTATAAATACATATATATTATACATATATAAATACATATATATAATATATACACATGTATATATTATATATACTTATAATGTATACATATGTAAGTACATACATATAATATATAATACATAAATTATATATTATATATGTATATATTATATATAAATATATAAATATATGTAATACATATATACATATTATATATATTATATATACATAATATAGACACATGTATATATAATATACATATATGTATATATAATACATATAATATGTATATAATACATACATATATGTATTATATATACATAATGTATATAATATATACATTATATATAATATATAATATATACACATATTATATATTATATATATAATATATACATATATTATATATAAATATATATATGTTTATATTTATATGTATATACTTACATATGTATATAATACATACATACATATATGTATATATGTATTATATACATAAGTATATACATATAAATATAAATATATATTTTATATATAATATATAAAATATATAAAATAAATTTTCACTTTGTTAATTTGGGCTTATCATTTGAGAATCATATCTTTTGAGTAATGATTTTGCCATCCAGTGAGCTTACATTTACAGCTATCTGCTACTACACACTTTTTTAGATAGTCTTTTGTGCTTCTCCGGACTCAAAGAATTGCACAGGATAGGGTCAGAAGCAATCACTGTAACCAGGCTTTCCTTTGATTTGAAGAACATACATTAATCTTAAGGAAATGGCTACCCAACCAGCTATGGTCCTCTTAATTGCTGAATAACCCAGTACACAGACCTCCATCCTGCCACTTAAGAGATATTAAGAAAAGTTTTGTGAGATCTTGTGACAGTTAATTTGATGTATCGCCTTGACTCAATCATGGGATGCCCAAATATCTGATTAAATATGACTTCTGGGATGTGCCTGTGAGGGTATTTCCAGAAGAGATTTACATTTGAATTGATAGACTGAGTAAAGGAAATTGTCCTCTGCAATGTGAATGTGCACATCCAATCCATTGAGGGCCTGAGTAGAGGGAGGGAGGATTCACTCCCTCTGCCTGACTGCTTGAGCTGAGGCATTTATCTTCCCCTGCCCTCACTGCTCCTGGTTCCCAAGTCTTTAGATCCACAGTGGAATCCACACCACTGGCTCTCTGGCTCTCAGGTCTTCAAACTATGCCACCAACCAGCTTTTTTGGGTCACCAGCTTGCTTGGCAGCCTAATAAGGAAAGCAGATGAGCTACTCCAGGTTACACAAAGGTGGCTTGTGGGTCAGCTGTAACATCTGGTAATTTGACAAGTGTTTGTACTGTAAGAGTCAGAGTCATGACCATTTATGACCTTCATAAGAGGCTTCAGGATGCTGCCTGTGAAATCAAACCACAGGGTATGTATGTCTTGCTTTGGTATGTTACTTAGGAAAGGTCAAGCACCATGCCTGTTTTTAAGACAAAGGGAAAAATTCCCTTCTAATGACTTTACCTGAGCAAAGGACAGTCCTTGAGCTTCCATGAAAGTTTTTCCATATCCAAGTAACTCACCAAAAGGAGAAGTAAAGTGGCATTGTTTTCTCTGTGATAAATGCCATATTTTGTCATACATCTATTTTCCAGTCTTGGTCTACCAGCTTTTTGCAAGTATCTGCCATTCCTTGGCAGGAATTAAAAGTAGTACAGCGGCGCAATCTTGGCTCACTGTAACCTCTGCCTCCCAGGTTCAAGTGGTTCTCTTGCCTCAGCCTCCCAAGCCGCTGGGATCATAGGCGCACACGACCACCACAGCCAGCTAATTTTTGTACTTTTAGTAGAGACAGGGTTTCACCATATTGGCCAGGCTGGTCTCAAACTCCTGACCTCAGGTGATCTGCCCACCCCAGTCTCCCAAAGTGCTGGGATTACAGGCATGAGCCATCATGCCTGGCCCAGTTTAGGTTCTTTTGTGTGATCTAGATGTTGGACATAGCCAGCAATCTGATTAACTAATATGCCAGGGTTTGGGAAATTGGTATAGGAGGATGTCAGGTTTCTGCTTGGCCTGATGAGAAAACAGGAAGAGTTTGTAAAAGTATAATAGAGGCTAGAAGAGAGCCCATAGTGGAGAATCAGAGTGAAAACAGGATAGCTTGAGACAAACAATCTCCAGTTAGCCTTTAAATAGCCAAAGAAAAGGAGTCTTCATTGAAAGGAAGAAGTGCTTTTGTTTTTGTTTCAGAGAAAGGAGAGTAACGGGGGAGAAAATAGGTGAAAGTGAAGTTTCCTAATGACCTTAAGAAAAAAACTGTTCCTTCACAATGCTATTTGCTTCCAGGGCCTGGGGATTAACCCTGGAAATCCTTACTTTAAGGTCACTTGCAGGGATGGTCTTCCAAATTGTCCTGAGAGTGCTGATCTGGGGTCTTTCAATTGTCCTAAGAGTGCTAATATAGCTTAGCATGGCTTTCAGGAATCCATGACGATTTTTATTTAGATGGCGGCATAAGTTGTTAGCAGTACTTCATGAGGTCCTTCCTAGCTAGGTGACAGTATGTGCTGTCTTCTAAAAACCTTTACGTACACAGATCTCCTGGTCAAAAGAGACAGCAAGCATTGTCAGTTGGCAGAGGCTGTGTCATTTTTACCTGTTGACATGCTCCAAGTATACTAGTCAGTTCCGGTATATAACTAAAAGATAACTGGGGCCGAGTGCCTCACGCCTGTAATCCCAGCACTTTGGGAGGCTGAGGTGGGGTGGATCACCTGAGGTCAGGAGTTTGAGACCAGCCTGGCCAACAGGGTGAAACTTCGTCTCCAATAAAAATACAAAAACTGTTCACTTAAGTCTCCATAATGATTCACTCAATTCAAGAATGTAAGGTTTAGAGATACCAGTAGGCATAGGACAACCAAGTATTGTTTCAAAAGGGGCTAATTCATGCCTTCTATTTCAAGTATTCCAGGTTTTATGTATTTAGGGGAATGCTTCTGGACATTTCATTGCAGTCTCTTGACATACTTTTCCTAAAGTTTGTTTTTAACCAATATTTTAATAATCCACATAGCATATTGCCATTACCTTCGATGGTAAAAAACCACAATTACTTTTGCACCAACCCTATGTATAAACTGGTTCTACAACTCCCAGGATCCACTGGCATCAAGAATTGAGAGAAGCTGTGGGGGAAACGGAAGCCTCCCTGCCTTTAACTCTCCTTGGCACAGCACAAAGGACCAGGGCTTCTCCCTGGGAAATACAATCTGGGTACTCAGTACTGGCAGGATTTAGAGTCAAACAAGAGCTTCATTCAGGCTAATGAGAGTTGGTACATGTAATATTGCTATAAGGATCCTTCTGACTACTCAGCATGCATATAAACCAGTTCAACTTTTGTTCCTTGTTTTTGTAGTTATGGCAAGTGAACTGGGTTAAGCCATCCTCCCTCCTCCTTTTCCTGTTTTGTGACACACATTTCTGTAGTCTAATTGAGCTGTACCAATAAAACAGGCTGTGAGCTCCTAAGGTGGGAGTGGGGAGGTGGAAGCAGAGAGGCTTGGCTTAATGAGTTTTCTCTGTCACCTAGGACAACTGCAAGCACATAGGAAATGACCTGGATTGAAATGAACCAAACTGGAATGGAACTAACTGACCCGTAAGATGAAAACCATATTCAAACAAGGAATGCTTGTGTTGGGGCTCAGAAAAAGATCCCTAAAATATGACACTTTGACATGCTGAACTAAAGAAGCAGACTCAAGTTCTCTCTGACCTCCCTGCCTCCCCCCCCCCATATCTCTTTCAATACTCTCTCTCTTCCAAAGCACAGGCTGAGGCTGTTGTCAGAAGTTCCCTTATCTATCTAGAAACTGGACCCATGAAAGAGAAACACAATTGTCTTTGATTCCCTTCCTGAAATTTCCTAAACCAGAGATTAAAACTTGTATCACCAAGGAAGAGGCTGAAAATTAAACACCACAGCTAGAGCTCAGATTAACTTTTTTCCAAACTATTTTCTGTTCTCTGGTTCCATTCAATTCTCAAAGATAATTATTTAGTAGTCTTTGTCTGAGCATTGGACCCATTCATTTCCCCTAAAAATCATTTATTACCTGCTATAGTTTGGATATTTGACCCTCCAAACTTCATGGTTTTTTTTTTTTTTGAGGCAGAGTCTCACTCTGTTGCTCAGGCTGGACTGCAGTGATAAGATCTTGGCTCACTGCAATCTCCACCTCCCAGGTTTGAGTAATTCTCCTGCCCTAGCCTCCTGAGTAACTGGGACTACAGGCGCACACCACCATGCCTGGCTAATTTTTGTATTTTTAGTAGAGATGGGGTTTCACTATGTTGGCCAGGCTGGTCTCAAACTCCTGACCTCAAGTGATCTGTCTACCTCAGCCTCCCAAAGTGCTGGAATTACAGGCATAAGCCACCATGCCTGGACTTCATGTTGAAATTTCATCCCCAGTGTTGGAGGTAGGGCCTAATGGGAGGTGTCTGAGTCATGGGATGGATCCCCTCATGAATGGCTTGGTGCTGTCCTCAAGTTCTCCCTCTATTCGCCCTCGAGAGTTTCCCTAAGAGCTAGTTGTTCAAAGGAGCCTGGCATCTCCCTCCCATCTCCCTTGCTTCCTCTCTTATCACATGATCTCTGCACATTGGTTTTCCTTTGCCTTTCACCATGAGTGGAAGCAGCCTGAGGCCCTCACCAGAAGCTGAGCATGTACCAGTGCCATGCTTCTTGTACAGCCTGCAGAACTGTAAGCCAAATAAACCTCCTTTCTTGATAAATTACTCAGCCTTGGGTATTCCTTTATAGCAACACAAATGGACTAAGACACGACCACTCAAAATGGCCATATTATCCCCATCTCCTTTTACCCTATTAAGAAGGGTATATAAGCATCTGGACCTCATTGGATTATTAATCATTCTCCTGCAATTCCCCTGTGCTTATGCATATTAAATAAATGTGTATACCCTTTTCTCCAATAATCCGCTTATTGTCATTCATTTCCAGTGAAACTTTAGAGGGTAAAGGGAAAACTTTCTCTTGGTCTCTATACTTGCTAGATATCAAAACAATTAATAGATAAAGCAACTTTGGACAAGGAGAGAAGCTGGGAATGTGTTTTTCCTTGATCTTCATATTATAGCTTGAACCACTGTATAGTAATTTATTAAGAATTAAAGGATGCTAGATGCAGTGGCTTATGCCTATATTCCCAGCACTTTGGGAGGCTGAGGTGGGTGTATCACCTGAGGTCAGGAGTTTGAGACCAGCCTGGCCAACATGGTGAAACCCAGTCTCTACTAAAAATACAAAAAATTGGCTGGGCGTTGTGGTGGGTACCTGTAATCCCAGGTACTTGGGAAGCTGAGGCAGGAGAATCGCTTGAACCTAGAAGGTGGAGGTTACAGTGAGTCAAGGTAGCACCACTGCACTCTAGCGTGGGCAACAAGAGTGAAATTCCCTCTCAAAATAAAAACAAAAAAGGAGCAGAGGAAGGCCAGCTTAAGGAAAGTCAATTAAAAGGGCATTTAAAAAACTCCCATTTTTAAATGAGTGTGGTGGCTTATGCCTGTAATCCCAGCATTTTGGGAGGCCAAGTTTGGCAGATTGCTTGAGTCCAGGAGTTTGAGACCAGCCTGGGCAACATGGTGAAACCCCTTCTCTACTAAAAATACAAAAATTAGCCAGGCACATGTCCCAGCTACTTGAGGGGCTGAGGCAGGCGAATCTCTTGAGCCCAGGAGGTTGAGGCTGCAGTAAGCTGACATCACACCACTGTGCTATAGCCTGGGTGACAAAGAGAGACCCTGACTCAAACGAAACCCAGAAAACCCCCAATACTCCTATTGTCACATTATGTGTGTTGCTGAGAAAAAAATAACTTGTTAACAATTCCAAAACGAGAAACCCTAGATAGTTAAACTTGTAATTGTACATACCTAAAGAAAATTAAGGACTTCATTCCACTTTTGCTCACTAAATTTAATTTTCCTTTAAATTTTAAAAATTATTCATCTGGAGAACAATAAAATGGCACATTAATTTTTAAAAAGTTTCTGAAATGCTACAGTAGGCATGAACTTGTATTATTGCACCTAATACAGCAAAAGAGAGAAATGTGTAAAGATAAAAGTAGGTACTTAAAAATCACAAAACAGAAAAAAAGTACTAACAAAACCAAAAGTTAAAAAAAAGGATAGTTAACCTCATTGTTTTAAATGAGGAAAGCAAACATACTAAAAACAGGAAATGGAAACAGGTTAATTACCACAGATATAGGGGAAATTAACAGACTTAAGCTAACAGTGTTATGCAAACTAGTTTTTATGAGCAAAATGGAGGGTTTTCTAATAGATATTAGTTGCTAATGTTGTCCTCACAACAGACAGACAAAACACAGCATTTGCTGTGAGAGAAATGTGGAAAGTTGTCAGCCTCTAACAATGCCCTAGTTACAGATAATTTCTAATTATCTAATTAGAAATTCTACTAATATTTAAATAACAGATAAAACCAAATGTTCTAGAGTATGCCAAAAAGAAAAGCCTCAAGGCTCTTATAATGAATCCAGCCTATAATTGATACCAAATCTGAACAAAAGTAACCAAAAAACCCATAGACCAGTAGCACTTATGAATATGTAGAGGAGGGAAAAGTTTTCTTTTACCTTCTTAGGTTTAGTAGCTGAGGCCTGTGAATTAAACTGAATAGACAGATTAACAAGAGAAGGCATGCAAATTGTTTTGATGTTAATATTTTTATGTGCAGAAAAGGAGAGAAAACCCAAAGAAGCAGTTAGACTTAGAAGTTTCTATACCATTTTAACAAAGAGTGATACATTGTGAAGTGACTAGATGAAAGAGGGAGTTGGGCTTCTATAGACAATGCATTGTGAAAAGGTAAGTAGAACAGTTATCAGGGAACTGAAGAAAGATAAGGGTTATTTTAGTAAGGTCTGTTTGTGCAGATTTCTTTTTCTTTTTTCTTTTTGAGATGGAGTTTCACTCTTGTCACCCAGGCTGGAGTGCAATGGCATGATCTTGGCTCACTGCAACCTCTGCCTCCTGAGTTCAAGAGATTCCCCTGCCTCAGCCTCCCAAGTAGCTGGGATTACAGGTGCTCACCACCATGCCTAGTTAATTTTTTATTTTTAGTAGAGACAGGGTTTCACCAGATTGGCCAGGCTGGCCTCAAACTCCTGACCTCCACCTGCCTCGGCCTCCCAAAGTGCTGAGATTATAAGTGTGAGTTACTGAGCCAGGCCTGTTTGTACAGATTGATTTTGGTGCTGATTTTCTGTCCCTGGTGATAAGATTGCTTTCCTCATGATGGTACAACAAAGGAGATACCTTCCCAAGGAAAATTTATATTACTTTGCAAAGAGAAACTTATGCCCTGATTTTGGGTAAATAAAACATATTATTCAATTAAAAAATAATGATTGTTTCCTTATGTATGGAGAAAAAAATGGTTGGACAGTTAACTGAGTGAGCTTTTTTTGACAGTCTTACTCTGTCATCCAGGCTGCAGTGTGGTGATGCAATCGTGGCTCACTGCAGCCTCAACCTCCTAGGCACAAGCGATTCTCCCACCTCAGCCTCCTGAGTAGCTAAGACTAAAGTTGTGCACCACCATGCCCAGCTAATTTTTGTAGAGACAAGCTTTCACCATGTTGCCCAGGCTAGTCTTGAACTCCTGGGCTCAAGCAATCCTTCTGCCTCTGCCTCCCAAAGTGTCGGGATTACATGTATGAGCCACTGTGCCTGACCCTGAGTGGCCATCTTAAAAAAATGAGGTGTGTCCCCCTACTTCACTCTGTATACTTTGTTTTTTTGTGAGACGCAGTCTCACTCTGTTGCCCAGGCTGGAGTGCAGTGGTGCAATCTTGGCTCACTGCAACTTCTGCCCCCTGGGTTCAAGCCATTCTCCTGTCTCAGCCTCCCAAGTAGCTGGGATTACAGACGCCTGCCACTGTGCCCAGCTAATATTTGTATTTTTAGTAGAGATGGGGTTTTAACATCTTGGCCAGGCTGGCCTTGGACTCCTGACCTCGTGATCCACTTGCCTTGGCTTCCCAAAGTGCTGGGATTACAGGTGTGAGCCACTGCACCTGGCCTCTGTATACTGTTAAATAATTCAAACCTAAAGCTGTTAGAACTTTAAATTATTTTGAGACTTGAGAGCAATGTGACTATGCGGCCTGAGTCACAGAATGCAGCTGCAACTTGTTTCTTTGATTATAGATTAAATATCCTCCTAATTCTTGTCCTGTAAATGACTGGGAAAGGCCAAATGGCACCAGAGATAGACCCCTCAAGACCATTACCCCTCCTTATGGAATGTGAAAGCAATCTTCATTGTAATATAGCAAGCTGTAACCAGTCAAATCACTATAATGTATGTACTTTGTATGAAAAATGTTGCAACCCTGTTAACCCTTTTCTCATTTTGAAAAAAGTAGTACAGCTCACTGACAGTGCTCATTGAATTTTATATAAACATGCTCTTTGAGGCTGAAGCAAATCTGATTTTCAATATGAAAACAGAATACTAAAAAAACTTCTTGGAGTTGTTTCTAAACAGAACATTAGAATTGTCTGAATCATCGGAATTGTCTATTTTGGAAAAATCAGATTAATCAAATGAATCTTTGGCCAACAACTGTTTGAGAATGATGTTAACACCACATGTAGGAATGCTATGTTTTCTAGAATTTGAAATTTTCAGTGTTTGAGAATTATTGTATTTTATAAATGGAAACACCACTACTAAAAACAGAATGCTATAAATAGAATGATGTCTTTTGTTTCCAAAGTTGATATACTAGAGTGATGGAAAAATAATAAAAGCGAGATATTCTCTGGCAAAATTATCCTGGGATAAACACTGCAGCCACAAGCACCACTGGTGAGAATTTTTGGGGCAAACGGGAAAAGGGTTAAACATCTGTGTCTCTGTATATATTAATGAAACTTTAACTTTCCCACTTTGAAATGCTGACCCATTCTTTTGGAGTCTGTGTTTCCTGGATGGTCATCAAGATTTGTGCTTGAATAAACTCCACATTTAATCTTATTTTTTGAATCTCATTATTTAAGGTTGACAAAACCAAAATAAATGAGATACATCAATAAAGATTTAAGTTTAAACAAATTAATTCATAAAAGTACTAGACAAAAACATGGGAAGATTTTTATAAGCAAATTTTTAGGAAGTTCTTTGGAGGAAGCAAGTATTTAAAAAATCTCAGTAGAAACTGGAAGTGCTGAGAAGACTGATTTTCTGACCAAACACTGGAGACTTGGTTAAACTTCTATAAAGTGTGTTTGTTGCCGATTTCTAGTCTCATGAGACAGGTTTTGAAGTGAGGAAGGTATAACCCAGATGTCAGCTGAAGCACCTTTTCCTTTGAAATTCAAAGAAAATTAGCTTGAACTCTTGTGTCTCTCCTCAGAGAAATCTGGGTAATTTATGCATTTTCCAGTTACCTCAGGATTTGGAGAATTAATTTTATTTATATTATTTTAGAGATGGAGTCTTGCAATATTCCCCAGGCTGGACTTAAGATCCTGGGTTCAAGCAGTCCTCTTGCCTCAGCATCCCAAGTAGGTGGGACTACAGGTGTGTGTCACTGTACCTTCCCCTGTGCTGTTACTCTCCTGCATTGCTTTGTCCCAACTGAGGACTCTCAGCCTTTCTCCCCTTACCCGCCTCAAAACAATAATACTCACACAAGCCATTTGTGTATGGAACAAACTGTACTGACGGCTGCTTAGTTTCCCTTTCCCTTTTCACAGCTTTTTTCGTTTCACATGTTCCTATCTTAAACTTACCTGCTTCTATGATTCTCTTCACTTTACTGCTTTATATGCAGAACTATTTTTAAGTTTGGGGTACATGTACAGGTTTGTTCATACAGATTTTTTCATCATTTAGGTATTAAACCCAGTTCCCATTAGTTAATTTGCCTGATCCTCTCCCTCCTCTCACCCTCAGAGGCCCTGGTGTGTTTTGTTCCTGTGTGTCCATGTGACCTCATCATTTAGCTCCCACTTATAAGTGAGAACATGTTCTATTTGGTTTTCCTGTTCCTGCATTAGTCTGCTAAGGACAATGGTCTCTAGCCCAATCCGTGTGCCTGCAAAAGACATGATCTCATCCTTTTTAATGGCTGCATAGTATTCCATGGTGTATATGTACTACATTTTCTTTATCCAGTCTATCATTGATGGGCATTTAGGTTGATTCCACATTTTTGCTATTGTGAACAGTACTGCAGTGAACATACACCTGCATGTGTCTTCATGACAGAATGATTTATATTCCTTTGGGTATATACCCAGTAATGGGATTGCTGGGTCAAATGGTAGTTCTGTCTTTAGGTCTTTGAGGAATCACCACAATGTCTTGCAAAATGGTTGAACTAATTTACACTCCCACCAACAGTGTATAAGTATTCCTTTTTATCCACAACCTCACCAGTATGTTATTTTTTGACTTTTTAATAGCCAGTGCAGAACTATTTTGATTTGTCTTTTCCAGACATGCCTCGTCCTATCCCCAAACTCATTAGTGTGTTTTGCAAAACAATGGCTCATCTAAGGAATGTGAACCTTGAGCTATAAGGAGAAGGGCAGTCAAAGGCTTTTCTTTTCAGCCTTTCTGAAGAAGAGCATGGGGGCAGAGAGTTAAATCATCCTACTTTTAAAGATTGAACCTTTATTCCTCTAAATCTGAGTAAGGCATTTCTTTCTTAATCATACATCCTACAATCTCCTATCTGCCTCTGGGATATTAATCATATTAATGTTGCTCAATACTCTCAAAAGAATAAGGAACATTTAAGTTCCTTGGTATGTAGACTGTAGTATGTAAAGTTACCAGAGATTATTCCTATTATTTCTGCTACCAATGTTTTGTTTCTTAAAAAATAACACACTTTTGAATAGGTAACTCATACATACAATTAAAAATTCAAAAGGCACAAAAAACTATATATAGTTAAAAGTAAGTATACCTTTTACTCTTGTCCCTCAGTTATCTAATTCTCTTGCAGAAGTAACCACTAATACTAATTTCTTGTTTTATTTCATCTTTCAGAGGTATTATATTCTATGTCTTCCTGACTGCCTATACATGGTATACATTCTAAACATTCCATATTCTATACATCCTGTTCTGCATTTTGGTTTTCACTCAACCATATAGCTTGGGGACTGTGCCATACCTGTACATAGAGAACTGCCTTAATTTCTTTAATCTTTAAGCTATATACAATTCCACTTTATAGAGGTACTGTTATTTCTTTAGCTAATCTGGATCAATGGAAATTACATTGTTTTTAATCTTTTGCTGTCACCAACAATTCTGTAATTACCTTATATTTTATTTTTAAGAAGTGACAATATTTGAAGGATAGATTTGTAGAAGCAGAATAGTTGGGTTAAAGGGTATGGACATTTTCAGCTTTGACAGATATTGCCAAATTGCCCTCCAAAAATGTACTCATTCACATTTCTACCAGCAAATGTTTGGGAGTAACTCTTCCCTTGTACCCTTACCAACAGAGCATGTTATAAAGCCTTTAGAATGTTGTCAGTCTTATAGGTGAAAAGTATCTCATTAATTTTTAATTTAGACTCCTCTTACTGATTTGAATTGCCTTTATCATACACTAAAATTGGCTATGTATCTATTTCTGGGCTTTCTCATCTATTCTATTCGTCTCTCTTGTCTCATCATACACTATTACTATAGTGTTTTGATCACAACAGCGTTATACTATATGTTACTCTCTAGTGGGCTAATTGTCCTCATTACTCTTCTTTCCCCCTTGGACAATTCCTGAATATTCTTACTTTTTCTATATGAATTTGAGACACAGCTTGCCTGGTTCGAAAAAAGATCCTGTTTCATTTTTGAGATTGTATCATATTTACGGATTATTTAGGATACTGTTACTCACTTGGTAAAGCTTAATATTGATAATTACCATTTCTTGTCCATATTCTTTGAATTACATCTTCCTTGTGCTTATCACAACAGTGCTGCCTTACATAAAATGTTATCTTATTCTTTACAACAACCTTGGGAAACGGGTAGGGTAGTTAGAAGATAAGGGATTAGCTCAAGATTATGTGTGATAGATCATCCTAACCCAGTTTTATATCTACTACTTGGTAATGCTTCAACAGAGATTTCATACAAATTAAAAAGACAAAACAGACTTTCCTACTAAGGGTTATATTTTCCTATTGCAAAAAGCCAGCAATATGCAAGCACAATTCTGCAGTGTGTTTCTTGTATGATGATCTGTGGCCAAGCACTGTGGAATGCATTCCAATCACGGAGTAACAATCTCAAAAGAATGTTGAAACCAGAGTTGGCTTGAATGTTGTACAATGACACCCAGGATCTTGGCCCAATTCCCAGGTTTTCCCTTTTCGGTTTTCTAGCAAGTTCGATTATGCCTGGGAATTTACAGAAAATGGCACTTGGATCAGTAACTTCCTGAATATGACATTGGGATCAATGGCATTTGTCTACCTGAAAGATTTTGGACTATAATTTTTAGATATATTGCAGTTGTAAATAAGTTCTCTGTTGAAATGGTACTCAAGAAGCCTTGACACAGGGTGCAAAGAGGAAGAGGAGTTTGTGACTTGCTTATGGAAGGCAAAGATCTTGAAAGAAAGGTCTGTGAATAATGAGTTCCATACCTGGGCACACTGGCATTCTAGCTGGAGGATCTTCAAGTCTTTCAAAAAAGATCTCATGGATTAAAATCTATCTTTAATGCCTCACTTGACAAACGGCCACTCACCAAAGGTCAGCCAAACCTTTATAAACTGGGTACCTCTTACCATCATCCTAGTTGAGTTGAGAGCTGACAAAGAGCCTCTTTAGGTACTTATTTAGGATAAAATTACATGTTGACTTGAGTGTATTTTTGGATTACATTTCCAAAACAAATAATGCATTCATCATTCCATTGTAGTCAAACTTTTCTCAGTGCCGTATTTAAGAGCTTATTTTAAATTGTTTAAAAGCTGTATAGCAGTATGATATATATATCTAGGTAAGTCTGAGTTTTCTGCCACCATATAAATGAGTACATTCTTTAGCTCGTCCCTCTGCAACAAAGACTACTTGTTCTAAACTAGAATGTTATGCAAGAATCTGAACAGCATACAGTTTACTGAAAGCTCAGCCTGTATAGTAACAACCAAAATGTGGGACAAAGGTTAACAACAAAAACTTGGGGGTAAATTCTAAGCATAAAGTTAAAGGCATATGGATGATAAAATATTTACCATGGCAGAGACCAGGTTGTAAGATTTGGCTAGTAAAAGTGTAAAGATGAGTTGTGATTGAGATGGCTACTCAATGATCTGGCTGGTTTGCTGAGCATTAAGAATACTGCCAAAATCATGAAATCAGACCTCTTTGAACAGAAGAGGTGACATGATGGTGTACTTTATCATTTGCCTTTTATTCCCACTATAAAGGCAACACCTTAAGCTATAATTACTATTTGTACATGAGAAATTATTGAAAGGTGAAGCAAAATGGACAGCAAAAAGAAAGTTACATTAAATTAAGCATAAAGCATATCAAGTTAGGAGAGCATTTTCAATTAGGAAAATGACAACACAGATTTCACGATTCTCTATTTTTTAGAGACAGGGTCTTGCTTTGCCGTCCAGGATGGAGTGCAGTGGCGTAACCATAGCTCGCTTGCAGCCTAGAACCCCTGGACTCAAGTGATTCTCCCACCTCAGCCTCCTGAATAGCTAGGAACATAGGTGTGTGCTAACACATCTGGCTACTTAAAAAAAAAAAAATTTGTAGAGATCAGGTCTTGCTGTATTGCCAGGTTGGTCTTGAACACCTAGGTTCATGGAATCTTCTTGCCTTGGCATCCCAAAGTGCTTAGGATTTCAGGCATGGCCACCACGTGTGGCAGATTGTCCTTCTATTAATAGAATTTATCTCAACTGAGTTATATGAGGAATACATTTTACAAACCAGACTGTGCTGAGTCTTAACATGTTCCTTAAGTATCATTAAGTGCTGTGGTTACAAGAGTCAGCAAATCTCAGATAAACAGAAATCTGAGTCTGACAAGCCTCTCAGAGAAACTTAAAACATTATCCAAAACTAAAGGGTATTCCAGTTCCTTTTGATGACAATTAAAAAAAAAAATTTTTTTTTTTTTTTGAGATGGGAGTCTCACTCTGTCACCAGGCTGGAGTGCTGTAGCACTATCTTGGCTCACTGCAAGCTCCACCTCCCAGGTTCAAACAGTTCTCCTGCCTCAGCCTCCCAAGTAGCTGGGACTACAGGCAAGTGCCATCACACTCGGCTTTTTTTTTTTTGAGACAGAGTTTCACTCTTATTGCCTTTGCTGGAGGGCAGTGGCACAATCTCAGCTCACCGCAACCTCCGCCTCCCAGGTTCAAGTGATTCTACCTCAGCCCCCTGAGTAGCTGGAAATACAGGTTCGCACCACCATGCCCGGCTAATTTTTAATTTTTTTATTTTTAGTGGAGTCAGGGTTTCACCATGTTGGCGAAGATGGTCTCTATCTTCTGACCTTGTGATCCGCCCGCCTTGGCCTCCCAAAGTGCTGGGATTACAGGCATAAGCCACCACACCTGGTCTGACCATTTTTAAAATTTAAGATTTGTACACACATTAAGGAACTCTTTATAGCTGAGAGCCTGAGTGCCTTGGTTTTATATATACATATATATATGTGTGTGTGTGTATACACACACACAAACATACATGTGACATGTATGACACATACATGTCATATATGATTCTAAAGAACCTTTGAAAGATTCAAGGGTCTTTATTCTGAAAAAGACTTCACATTGTTAAAAATATGGCTCCAGGATGATTATGACAGATTATAATACAGGATATTTTCAGACATCTTAAACCTGGGGATGTGGATTGAACCATTCCTAGGACTGTTATTCCTAGCTGTTGTATGTACTGGAAGGAATACAGGTAAGATTATACTCATTGAGCAACTCACTTGTCAAGATACCAGCCAATCTGCTCAAAGCCCAAAGGTGGCAAACCAGGATGTGATTACCTTGGTCTTTCTTCCATGTGAAATGTTTCTCTCTATTCCACTTGTGCACACTGTAGTTATTTTACTAGCAACTGAGATCACTAGCAGCAGAGTAGGCTAGACTCTTGAGTAAGTTATGATTTTCAGGCCTCTACATACAGACGTTTATGTGGAGTCTGGTCTCAAGGCTCATCTAGAAGGCGTTCCTAGACATTAAGCTAGGAGAGGCAGCGGAGTACAGAATTAAGCACAGCCATATCATGGCTCCACCATTATCTCACAGCTGTGTGGCTGTTGTTACCTAACCTTTCTGTGCCTTGGTTTCCTTGTAGAAAGTTAAGGGCTAAGAATAGTATTTCCTTCGTAGGGGTATTGTGGACATTAAATGAGGGGATGTATCTAAAGCACCTACAGTGCCAGGCAGATAGCAAACCTTCTGTAATGTTAACAGTGATTTTAACAAAAGCTGCACAATTAAGGATTTAATAAATTTTGCAAGCTAGTAAGCTCTCACTCCTATATACATACCCACATCCTTAAATCTTTTTACAGTTGATGGGGGGAAAGATGAGAATTCTTTGAAACAGGTGGTGTTAGCAAATATTTAAAGCCATTCATCTTGTTGAGAAAAACGCCCAGACTTTCATGTATCAGCAATGAGTGTTCTCCATTTCAGCATTACTGTGAGGAGCCAGACTTCGGCCCTAAATTAAGATGCTCCAGTAGTCCCCATTGCTTAAGTAACTTTCCACCGTTACTTTCCATGGGAGGGGTTTCTCTCCCACATTAGTCCTCCCTCTTCACTGTGTTGTGGTTTTCTCTCCCCACATAAATCATTTTTAGTATATCGGTCACACCAACAGAAGCAAAAGTTTTGTGCAAGGAGTAACCTTAAAATGCATTTATATATTGGTAGAAATTGATGATCCTTAGCATCAAAAATAGTTGCATTCCAAAAATTTTAGCTATTTATTTAAAACTTGGAATACATTCCCTTCATTATAAACAACAAAATTTTGTAGTGTCCCTCACAAAAGCAAACTAATTTATCAACAACCGTTTTCCACAAATCTTGTCTTTTTCTCCTTTGCTTGTTTCCCCTAACATTTTATTTCAGTTTTAGCATGAGTGAATCATAAATTACTGCTTGGCTGAGAGACAAAATAGTCTGCAGCTGGAAGGCATTGAGAAAGCACTGGGAATATGTCTTTTTTCCAATTGCAACTGATTGCTGACTTCAAAATAAATGAAAGTTCAATACATAGAAGTTTCCAGGGTAACGGGACAGCAAATGCAAAGGTAGAGAGAAGTGAACATGCACTGTTATGTTTAGGGAACAGTACAGGGCAAGAAGGAAATACGTCTTGGTTTTTGCAGGAAACTGCCACTGAGTTACTATGAGACCAAGGTGGGGAGTGCCTGCAATTATATTTTGTTAGGCATTTTAGGTCAGCACAGGTTAATATAAGTTTTTAAAAATAGCACACCCCAGTTCTACATTCAAATTCAGCCTGACATATAATTTCTACTCTTCTGCCCTGCCCCACAAACTATTAATTTTGCTTTCTTTGGGTGTGGAAAAAGGAATGTTCCCTTTGTCTGCGCCTTTTGGTTCTGGGTAGGGTTTGCCTTTTCTCAGGGCTTCTCCCAATTCAGCAATTCTCATATTTTGGTCACAGAATTTCCCATGATGGCAAAAATTTTTGTATTTTTAAAAATCATGCTTACTTCCAGCACTTACAGCCTGGTGTATATACCAGTGTAGATATAATTCAGTAAATTTAAGCACCTATGATGTACTGTGGAGATTCTGGTGATAAGTAGGATGGCTTCCTACCTTTAAAGAGCTTACATACACAGGTGGGAGACTGCAATCAAACCCCAAATTAGGACAAAATGAAACCAGTGCAATTATTGAGAACATTTTTTTTTGTGTTTTTAATAAAAAATATTTTCAACTTTACATTTAGATATACATGTGAAGTTTGTTACAAGGTTATATTGTATGATGCTGAGGTCTGGGGTACAGATCCCATCACCCAGGTAGCCAGCAGAGTACCCAGTTTTTCAACCCATCCTTCTGCCCTCCCAAACCCAGCAGTCTGCAGTATCTTTTTTTTGTTTGTTTTTTTGAGACAGAGTCTCTGTCACCTGGAGTGCAATGGTGCGCTCTCGGCTCACTGCAACCTCCACCTCCCAGATTCATGCGATTCTCCTGCCTCAGCCTCCCGAGTAGCTGGGATTACAGGTGCCTGCCACCACACCCAGCTAATTTTTTTGTATTTTTAGTTGAGATGGGGTTTCACTATGTTGGCCAGACCGGTCTTGAACTCCCAACCTCATGATCCACCCTCCTTGGCCTCTTGAAATGCTGGGATTACAGGTGTGAGCCACTGTGCCTGGCCAATGCATTGGCTTTTATTTTCTTTTGAGACACAGTCTTCCTCTGTCACCCAAGCTGGAGGGCAGCGGTGCTATCTTGGCTCACTGCAACCTCCACCTTCTAGCTATTTTTGTGCCTTAGCGTCCCCAGGAGCTGGAATTACAGGCACCAGCCACCATGCCCGACTATTTTTTTTTATTTTTAATTTTTAGTAGCGATAGGGTTTCATCATGTTGCCCAGGCTGGTCTCTAACTCCTGACCTCAAGTGATCCACCAGCACTGGCCTCCCAAAGTGCTGGGACTATGGGTGTGAGCCACCACACCTGGCCTTGCAGTATCTGTTGTTCCCACCTTTGTGCCCATGGGTACTCAGTGTTTAGCTCTCAGTGTTTGTGAGAACATGTAGTACTTGGTTTTCTGTTCTTGTGTTGACTCACTTAGATTATGGCTTCTAGCTGCACCATGTGGCTGCAAAGGACATGATTTCATTCTTTTTATGGGTGCATAGCACTCCATGGTTTATATATACCACATTTTCTTTATTCAGTCCACTGTTGATGGGCAGCCAGGTTGATCTGTCTTTGCTACTGTGAAGAGCACTGTGATGACCATATGTGTTTTTTGGTAGGATTTATTTTCTTTTGGGTATAGACCCAGTAATGGGAAGGTTGGGTTGAATGGTAGATCTGTTTTAAGTTATTTGAGAAATCTCCAAACTGCTTTCCACAGTGACTGAACTAAATACATTCCCACAAACAGTGTATAAATGTTCTCTTTTCACTGAAGCCTTATTGGCATGTTATTAGATTTTTTAGCAACAGCCATTCTAACTGGTGTGAGATGGTATTTCAGTGTGGTTTTGATTGTGTTTCTCTGATGATTAGGGATGAGCATTTTTTCATGTTTGTTGGTCGCTTGTATGTCTTCTTTTGAGAAGTGTCTGTTCATGTCCTTCGCCCATTTGTTAATGGGGTTGTTTTTTGCTTGTCAAGTTCCTTGATTCTGGATATTAGATCTTTGTTGGATGTCTAGTTTGTAAACATTTTCTCCCATTCTGTTTGTTGTTTGTTTACTCTGTTGATAGTGTCTTTTGCTGTGCAGAATGTTTTAGTTTAATTAGGCCCCACTTGCCAATTTTTGTTTTGTTGCAATTGCCTTTGGGGATTTAGCCAAAAGTTATTTGCCAAGGCTGATGTTGATAAGGTTATTTCCTGGGTTTTCTTCTAGGATTTTTATAGTTTGAGGTCCTACATTTAAATCTTTAATCCATCTTGAGTTAATTTTCATATACAGTGAAAGGTGGGGGTCCACGTTTCATTCTTTTGCATATGGCTAGCCAGTTACCCCAAATCATTTATTGATTAGAGATAAAATCCAACATCCCTCATGATAAAAACCCTCAACAGACTAAGTGCCAAAAGAATATACCTCAGAATAATAAGAGCCATCTATAGCCAACCCACAGACATCATACTGAATGGGCAAAATCTGGTACTATTCCTTGAGAACTGGCATAAGAAGAAGATGCCCACTCTCATCACTCCCATTCAACTTAGTACTGGCAATCCTAGTCAGAGCAATCAGGCAAGAGAAATCAATAAAAGGCATCCAAATGGAAAAAGAAGTCAAACTAGCTCTCTTCGCTGATGATATGATTCTATACCTAGAAAAGCCCAAAGACTCTGCCTAAAGTTCCTAGACGGATAACTGTAGTAAAGTTTCAGGATATAAAATCAATGCACAAAAATTAGGAGCATTTCTATACATAAATAACATTCAAGCTGAGAGCAAGTCAAGAACCCAATACCATTTACAAAAACCACACAAAAAAATTAAAATACTTAAGAATACACCTAACCAAGGAGGTGAAAGATCTCTATAAGGGAATCTACAAAACATGGCAGAAAGAAATCAGGGACGATACCAAAAAAATGGAAAAACATTCCATGTTCATGGACAAGAAGAATCAATATAGTTTAAAAAATGGCCATATTGCTCAAAGCAATTTACAGCATCAATGCTGTCCTATCAAACTACCAACCTCATTTTTCACAAAGGTTAGAAAATTTTCACAGAATTAGAAAACAACTATTCTAAAATTCAGGTAGAACCAAAGAAAGAGCCTGGATAGCCAAAGCAACCCAAAGCAGAAAGAACAACGCCAGAAGTATCACACAGATATGGCTTTAAACTGTAAGACCACAGTCACCAAAACAGCATAACACTGGTACAAAAACAGACACATAGGCCAATGGAACAGAATAGAGAACACAAAAGTAAAGCTGCACACCTACAGCCAATAGATCTTTAGCAAAGCTGATACAAACAATTAGGAAAGGAACACATTGTTAATGGGGGCTCACAAACAGTAATTAATTTCAACCAGGAGATCACAAGACATTATCTCCAAAGACAATTCCATTAGGAACATGGAGGTAATTCTTGGTTAAATGATTATTAATTTGAACTCTCTTGGATCCAAGAGACAGAGGCCCATCTCAGATGAGTGTAAACACAAATAAGAGTACAACTGGGAAGTCTGGAGGCGACACTCATTTCAGTTCTCCAGGAACTCCTGGCTCATTTCTTGTGTAGGCTTTTCATGACAGTTGCACATAATCCATGTCACAGGAAAGGGTGGAGTTTCACCACGGATGGCTCCATCCTCATATCACACCATGTGGCCCTGGATTGTGTTTAACAGCCATAGAAGGGCTGTAAATAAAATCCCATGGAAGGCTTCTGCCCTATCTAGCTAGGGTCCTGTGACTATTTCTTTTCTAATCACTGTGGCTTATGGAGTGTGAAATAAGCTCTGACCTGAGTCACATACTCAGCTCCTGGCTATGGTACATACAGTGCTATGATTGAGCTGCTGGTGCTACAGGGACTCACACAAAGAACATCATTTTAACCAGGAGCATGGGAAAGCCTTCAAGATGATATATGGAATCAGTTAAAAGGGGATGCAAAAGGAGGGGAAATAGGATGCTGGGCAGATGAAAACAGGTAGCCACTACAGTAACTAAAATGCAAGCATATAAAGGCAAATGGCACGTAGTGTCCTGTAGCAAAAATATGGTTTGATTGTTGAGGGCAGGCAGTGGAGAACCAGGCAGAAGAGTCAAATTGGGCAGGCTGTGCTGCAGGAGCCTTGAGTGACTGATGGAATCATCAAGGGGCTTTGGTTGTCATCAGACCTATGTGTCCCTATCCCCTTTTTCAGAAACAATGCCTGTGAAATGTCGAAGCTGTCAGACTGTCATAACCATGCACCACTCCTTCCTTTCACACATTTACCTTTCCTTACCCCTAACAGTCTATATACTGTCCCATCTCTATTCTATATGTAGTCCCTACAAAACCTGGCCACTTATTTTTCATCTAAGGTCAGTACCACCTCAGGGAATTGCATTTGTTCAGCATTGAAATTCCTGGACTCTTAAAACAACAAACACCTAAAACTTGACTTTTTAATCACTTTGGTAGCAAAGGTGGGGAATGGGAAGGTGAGTGGAAATGTAATAGGAGTAGGTCCCTATCTATAGCATAGGTTCTTGGAGTTAGCCTGAAGACTTCAGAGCTATAGTCATCGACTGAACTCTGAATTGATAAACTATGAATGAACTATAAACCACATGATCAGAATATGCCTATCTTTTCTTACATATAAGTGTACTTTATCCTCTGATGTTCTAGACGTAACTGTGGCCACCAGCCTTCCGAGTAGAACAGAATGTGGCAGCCACAGCTGATGAACAGGGAGATCTTTCGATTTTCATATACTTTTTGGAAGAGTTACCACAAACTGTATGACCAGGATTATTTTCCCCAGAATGCTTAGAACAGCCTAGTCTGAGGTTGCTTCCTGTAGGGCACAACCACTTGTTTCGGGTCAGCAAGATAGCAAACGATTCATTTCAGCTAGAGAAACACAGTATGATGCAGGAGAAAACGTTTACCTCTCATTTCTTTGAAATTATTAAATGTGCATGCACCAGTTCCAGCTGAGAAAAACCATAAGTGGACAATGCTAGAATAAATGTTTAAAATTTTTGTCATCCAAACTGATCAATGCAGAGAGAAAACAAACAGAAATAATGGATGCTTCAGTAAAACTGAAGATCCTGAGGAAACTAATCTGCCTTGGCTATTGAAAATGAGAGGTAACAAAAGGAAAAACAAAAACAAAACAAAAAAACCTGCCTTCAAAGAGTTTTTACTGCAGTCACCGACAACATTTAGTAGTGTTAGGGAGAGTGAACATAAGAAGTCACAGGAGCTGAAAGAAAGGAAAGAACTTAAGGGTCTTGGGAAAGTCATGGTGCCAGCTACTTCTGAGAAATGTCCCTATGGGCAAAAATTCTCCATCTGCCTACTGGCAGAGCTGGGATTATGGGAGCCTTAGAATGAAAATGGTTATAATTTTTTGTCATGAAGCTCAAAGGGAAACAAAAAGTTTGAGAGATCACGTACAGACCAAGGTGGGTGTGGGTGCAGTCAAGAAAAGGTATGAGTGAGTGATGCTCCTAGATATTCAGTGTCTTCCAGGAGAAAGCACTAAAGGTCAAGTGTTAACATACTTGTTTTTCATCTTATTCCAGCAGAAGACCAGATGTAATCTTCCTAAAGAATATTCCCCAACATATCCTGACAACTGTTGGGTGGGGAGGAAGCAAGTTGTGCCCTGTTACATATAAATGAAAAACCATAAGGTAGCAAACAATACTAAGCATGCACCCGCCCCTATTCAAACACAAAGGCAGAGGGAAAGTTCATGCTAACATTCTGCCAAGGGGCTATTTTTGGGGAACACACACACACACACCAAAAAACAAAACACAATAGTAAGATATCTTCTCCTAGTCTCCAAAAAGGACAGTACTTAAATTTTAAATTTCTGAGTTAACCTATGTTGGAACAGTTTTAGAAGTGACGTATTTGTCATGAATGGATAAAAGGCCAATACATAAACACTATGGAAAGGAAGGTTAAACATTAGTTAACACTGTGCAACTTGTTTCCTTAAGTTTGCATTTGTCATGAGAATAGAAAACTAACAAAATATTTCCTGGGCATTTTTTTTTCTTGATTTTCTTTTGTTGTTTTGTATTTCTTTTTCTTTTTCCTGGGTATTTTGAATCTGAGACATAAAAGGAAGTCTGTTCAGACCTGATAGAATACTCTTATGAGGGTCTGGAAGGAAGAAGGGACCAACTGGGAACTCAAGCTTATAGCCATGTGTCAACAGATTTCTGAATAATGTATCAGTTACACAGAGAGGTGTGTGTGTGTGGAGAGGTTGGGGGACAAAAATGAAGAGAGGCAGTTTCTGCCCTTTAGGCGGAGTTTCCTATGGATTAGGGGAAACGGTCTGGAATAAGACACAGTTGGGAATCAGGGCACTAAGTTCCAATTATGATTCTGTCATTGGTTGGCCATGTGATTGTATAGGGTTGAATGGGTCACTTAAAAAATGAAGGAATCACATGAAGAGGTGAAACTGTAAAATGAAGGAATGAAATGTGATAGCATTTCTCTAGGCAAATTCCAAATAAAAAAATATGGCTAAATAAATTTGGAAGCCCTCACACAGCATCAGATAGATTCACAAAGCATTTAGTGTAGCAAAGGCTCCCAAAGCCCTGCTGTAATGGAAATTTTAAAATTCGTCAATTTCTAAACTTAATTTATCACATGACACCTGTTAATATTTGTAGAACATTCTTAAGAAATGAATGGTCTCTATGCCCCTTCCAGCTTTAAAATGCCATCATTAATATTTTTTACTTTACCTCTTCCCTCTGCTTTTGATATATTTAGTCTTTCATGGAGTCTTTACTTTTCACTTTACTGCTATTTAAATGCTCACTTGGTACTCTAACAGGGTTGGATTAAATAATCTCTAAAAATCTGTACAAATCCGGAAATTTGATGGTTCTTTGAAAACATGAAAGCATCTACTGAAGACTGAAAGAGAAGGTATATAACCCAGGCTGTCACCAACTCAGCACTAACATTTACTAAATGAGACCTTTGAGATTCTTATGTTTTAAGTTCAGCCAGAGTACCATCACATTCCTGGCAGAGGCTTGAGGCACAGGAATGACAGCAGAATACAGATAACGGATAGCAAACTTTAGAATAACTATAGAAGTCAACTACCCCACACACAGTTTAGTAAAACTTAGTTTCTTTTTCTAGTATATGATTGGTACATTTTTTTTGCTCTGCCTTGATCTTTAATATCTCATGTTTCTTTAGAAGAACAATTTTAATACATACACTCAAATTTTTCTCTATTGTCCAAGTGCTTTACTCATTAATTAGCTGATAAGATAGAAACACCAATGTGATTGATCAAAAAGAATTTACTTGTCTTCTAACACAGACGGCACAGTAAAATCTCTTGGCTTGATCTGACGCCACTGGAAGGGGCTCATGTACTATCGTTGGAATGAACGGAGGCACTAGGTGTGATACTGCACTGACAATTTCTTTTCCTTTTCTCTGCTGTTTAGGTGATGCAAAGCTGGAATACGGTGTGTTAGATTTCTTTTTAGTATGCTTCAGCTCCCAACAAGGAAACAGAGAGAAAACAACAGACTAAGGAGGAATGTTTACATGTCTGAGGCCTTTAGTGTGAGTATTCCGTATGAAGCATGTTCAGTGTGATTACTTCAAAAGCTAACACATGCCGTTTAACAGAAACAAGTAAAACATAGGATTCCTAAGGCTTGCTTTACATACAAAAGAGAAGTTATTAGAAAACCCAGCATGTGTGTGTAAATATCTAATTTTTTTTTGGATAGAGGGCCCGGCTCTGTCACCCAGGGTGGAGTGCAGTGGCACAATCTTAGCTCACTGCAGCCTTGGCCTCCCAGAATAATGCAATCCTACCCACCTCAGCCTCCTGAGTAGCTGGGACCACAGGCGCGTGCCACCACACCAAGCTAATTTTTGTATTTTTTGTAGAGACTGTGTTTCACCATGTTGTCCAGGTTGGTCTTCAACTCTTGGGCTCAAGCAATTGTCCCTGCTTGGCCTCCCAAAGTGCTGGGATTACAGGCATGAGCTGCCACACCCGGCCAAATCCAGTATATTTTGAAATTGTGCCCTAAAATACAGTAACATTGGATTATAATATAAGCAAAATTACTATTGAAAATAAAGTATGAACTAACATAAGGCCTTAGCAAGACTAATTTTAAAGTAAAAAGCAAGATTTCATATAAGACATTCTTATTCTAACCCTTAATAATTCCTGGGAACCTAAGTTCAACAATCTAATCAGTACTCAGGAGAATCATCATAGCATGTACACAAAATAGAGAATAAAATTTTAATGGTATCAAAAACAAAACTTTTTTTTGGCCGATTTAGTACTTGCTGGAATAAAGTTGCAAAATGTTACTCAGTAACTGACTCAGCTTCTCATCAAGCCAGAATTACACATACTCTGTATATTAATTGAGTATATACAAATACATCCAATGTTAACATGCACAGACATAGAAACCAGGATGCTACAAAAGAAAATCACCATCTCTACTGATGAAATAATGAACTGAAAACAAAACATCCACCCAGTAGTCCAGAACATCTTATTTTTGAAAAGGTTCTGAATATTGCTCTTTCCAAGAATTTAAATAAACGCCAAACAGTTAAATTTGACTGTTTTCTCAATATGAAAAAAAGCAGACATATTCCTATAGCTATAGGAACATACCTTTTACTCAGTCATATCAAATTACAAGGTTTGACATAATTTCACTCTTCTCAGGTTAAAAGGGCTCTTCATATTCTAGTGGTTAAGAATATATCCCTTAAAGTTCTTATGCATTTGAGTGTCATACCACCTACTGCAACATATGCTCAAGTACCTTTAACGATACAGTCATATAGCATGAGTTAATTTTCCTGAGAACTAAATTAGACCTACAAAATAAACAGGCTATGAAAATGACCTGAGTTTATAGGAATCTCTAAGTTAGAGATTACTTTAGCTTTGCTAAGATTCCATCAAAAGCCTTTTATAGTAAGGGTTTCTTAGTGAGTCACATACTTGGTCATGGACCCTTGGAATTTTTTGAACATGAAAAAGAAGTGCTTTATGTTGTGCAAATTCAACAAAAGGCTGAAGCAGCCAACAGTACTGATAGTGCTAAGTAAAACCTACAAGTAAGCCACAGGTTCTACTATCTTATGAAGAAAGGAGTAGGTGAGATATACGGCTGACCAAGTCTGCTCCCAGTTTGACAATGATTATTGGGAAGCTAAGCAATTCCTTCCAAGATAAGAAAAAGACAGCACCTTAAGTGGAACCTAGGGAAAACCACTCAGAAGTGAGGGTTGTGTCCAACAGGGATGTCTACTGATCCCCTCTAGATAACACTTCTTTTGTGTAAGAACCCAAGAACATGGAAGTCAAGCAGGGAAACACTGGCTTCATGGTTATTTCTCTGAATTATGAATTGCAACTTCTGTTATTGTTTGCACACTACTAAAAGGTCACATGTGAATTAAGTCATTGAACAGCATATAAGAGTATGGTCTGGCTTCAATTCAAGCTTTTCTGTTTTTTTAGAGACAGGGTCTGACTCTGTCACCCAGGCTGGAGTATAGGGGTGTGATCAGAGTTCACTGCAGCCTTGAACTTCTGGGATCAGGTGATCCTCCTGCCTCAGCCTCTTAACTGGGACTACAGGTGTACAGCACTACAAATGGCTAATTTTTCTTATTTTTTTTTTTTTGCAGAGAGGGGCCTCACTATGTTGCCCAAGCTGGTCTCAAACTCCCGGGTTCAAGTGATCCTCTCACCTTGGTCTCTCAAAGCATTGGGATCACAGGCATGAGCCACGGTGACCACCCCAATCCAAGCTTTTCCGATTTGTGATGTAATCTAATTCAAGGCACTTTAAATGTTTTGGTGCCTTGCTGTATTAACATGTAACATGAGAATAAGATTTATTTACTTACCTCAAGAAGCTACCACATGGGTTATTGAATGTACTCCTCTTAAACTTTGAGCCCCTCAGATGAAAAGCACTGTGGAAATAATTACAGGTGAAGAAAACCCTTCCAATACCTAACATTTGTGCCTTCTGTCTCAATGGCACATTGACAAACAATGGTGCACTAGTTAGTGGCACTCCATCTCTTCCTATATGTTGTTTGGCACACAAATGTTTATACATTTAAAATAGCTGTCATACTGCCTATTCAAAAGCATTTACTGTTTTCTAATAAAGCTAATGAAATGTACTCATTATGGAGTACTCTGTGTTAAGTTTAGAAAAACCTTAGCTTTCTCTGAAGTACATATAACATAACAAAAAGTTTATTTAAAAAATCGAGCTAGTGTTGTATGAAGCCATAGGTTTTTAATGAAAAAAAAAAAAAAAAAAAAAAAAAGTATGCCACTCCATATAAATATGACTTCATGGGCTTGGCCTAACCAGGTCTCACACCCAGGCTATTTTATCTCTCCCAAATTTCGAATGCTGGTGGCAGGAGAAGCTGCTCTTGGGTACACAGGCAGTGCCTCACCTGTAGCCCTGGGATTCAAAGTGCCACACTTCCCTGGGTTACATTAACTGAAAATGTCAGTCCTACTCAGCCCAAGGCCAGTCTTACATTTCTGGATCTCTAGAAACTATTTCAAATTCTCAAGAAGAGGTTCCCCAAGCTAATCATCTTTCAGGCTACTCAGAGGACTCTGTTTCCCACCCATGGGGAGAATGGAGGGTCTCCTCGGTGTTTCCCCATCACTTGGAGATGGAGGGGAAAGTAATATCAATTCTCTGAACATTCTTTCTCAAACTTAAATGCTTCACTTTCTCTAACCAGGAAGGCTACACCTTGTTGTATCCTCTTTCTCTGACTTCAATTTTATACAGAGCTATCCATTTCCAGTTTTTTTTTTTTTTTTTTTTTNAAGTATGCCACAGTGTCTATATATTCATCTGAAGAGTACAAAGATGGAGTTCTGAGAAAAAAGGGTTTAAGACTGGAGAAGATAAATCTGGTTCTTAAGTTCAAAGCAAACATTAAAAAAGTAATGTCTCATACATTGAAATAAAGCAATCAGAGGTAATAAATTATAAATACAGTAGTTCAAATATTGTTTTAAGCATTAGTTTTTCTAAATAAGTAAAATTCAAAACATTTTAAATCTGTTATATTCCTTCAAAGGGATGTAAAAATGGAAGCCTTTGTAGAAATCTGCAACAATGATACCACCTTGTAATCTTTATAGAGAATACACTGAACCTTGACCATTTTTAATTTATAACATACTTTGGTTAATACATTAGGTTCCATATGCCTTTATACTTAGGAGGAATCAGATTGTGATTTGTAGCCTTTACATGCAGTTTACCCAAACCTTCTTCACTTCTAGGTCTTGATTCTCTGGAGAAGGTTGTATCAGACTCATAATTAAAATGATGGAAATTGTAAATAACTTCTCTGGACTGAAACCATCTTTTTTTTTTTTTTTTTTTTTAAATAAAGTGCCTTTAAATTCAAATATCTGTTGCCCTAAACCAAACTGAAATATACTTTAACCCTGAAATCTCCATATCTTGACACACACATTTTAACAGAAAAAAAAAAAAAAATCAGTTTTGGGCTATTCATGTCCTTTGAGAGTTCAGATTGGATCTAAATGGGGTTTTGCATCATTATCGTGCTCATGTTTGTACATGAAGGTTAAAAGAAAGAGGGCAACATCCAAGGATGACCAATAGGCAGTATGTGACGTGACAGCTGACCAATAGCGGCTCTCCACAAGGCCTTCTCTGAGTTCAAAATCAATCCTGTGATCCAACTCCACTAAAAAGAGAAGAAGTTAAACAAATTAATACAGGTTATAATAAGATATGTTCTATATAGACTTTAGAGTTGAGATTAAAATTTTAGCTAAATAGAAGTGACTCTATCATTTTTTTAAAAAGTGAATTTCCATTATCATCTGATGAGAAAAACACTCAAAAGAGCTTTAGTACAGGATTCTATTTCTGAAGTTCTTTCCTTTGTATGCTAAAGTTAATATGAAATAATAAAGGAAGACAAAAAAATTACTTGGCATATCACAGAATATTTCAGAGTTAAAACTACTTTAAACTTGGCATTACCATTTAATCCTCATGCCTAATCAATAAGGAAATTGCCCCTCCTGAAGATTTACAGATAATGCCCATGGGAGTGCAAGAGATCACTCAATCGCCTCCTTAGGGAGGCCCTATATATCTACCGGTTATGTAGGGGATATATTAGAAGATAACCATCTGTTTACAGTCCTAGAATGTTTTCTTCTCTACTGGGTTGAATGCCTCACAGGCAACCCCCATAAACCCTAGTCTCCATCCAGTCAGCAGGGTCTAACATGTGCCTGGGAAACACAAATGCTCATTAAGTGTTTGTTTAACAAAAGAAGAACCTACAGGGGGGTTGGGAAAGTTAAACTGGGAGGAGCAGTGGTGATTCTTGGGAGGAAGAACTTTGCTTAAAACAGTGCTGTCCACAAACAATTGAGTGAATTCAATCAAGTATTTTCTAAAACCCACGGAAAGTCCTTGCGACACCTGTTAGAGAAAAATCACCTTAACAAATCAAGGCTCTAAGATAATTCCAATGGACTCATTTAATAAATCCTTAGAGATAAACACTTAAGAAAATGACATTTTGATCTTTAGGAACTCCTTTAAAACTGTTAATGACCCATACAGTGTTTTGAAGGGTCTATGTTACAAACAAAACAAAAATACTCAAATCACTACCAACCAGACACTGTAAAGTCTGCTCCTGAACAAGCACCAAAAGATTTTAAGAGTAAAACTGGCAAAAATTAAGGAGGAGATTGGAGACAAAGTTGGGTTTTGCTTTATACTGGGAATTTGCTCATCATACATAGGAAATCATAATACTCTAGGGAAAGACTTAATATAAATTTGTAATGCTTATTTTAAATAGGTATTTTGTGACAATATTATTTGGTAATTTAAAAGTGCTTATACAGTTATTTTTCTATCAATTATGCTCTTCTTACAAGGAATGTTCAGAAATCCAGCTACACATTTTCAGAGAAGGTTTATATTTAAGTGGCATAAATACCAATTAGGCTATAAAATACTTGTAAAATATATTGGCATGGGCTTTTTGCTAAGTTTTTTAGACTGCATTTTTAAAACTGAAATTACAATAAGCTAATCCATAACAAGTCAGAAATAGCTGAAATCCATATGTGGACGTGTGAGTTAGTAAATATCCTCATCTTTTATATTCTATGGGACATCTGTATTAGATTTGTAGGTACATTCTGACACAACAGAGAGAAACATAAAAATAGAAGAAGAAACTGCATACTCAAGCACAATAAAGATGAGTCAAGATGAAGTTAATTATGAAGAGAAAAGAAGATAAAGATAGATGGGAAACGTGTTAATATTGGTGAAGACCACAAAGTTATAATTTTTAAGAATTCACTTTCAAACGCTACTCCATTATGTTTTCCTAGTCCAACACTCTTCAGTTACAATTCTGTTTAAGTCAAAGAAAGGAAGATATTTCCTCTTTATAACACGTGTTATTTGGCTCCACTTTGATTGTATGTTCTTGAAATTATTCTTTTTGTTTTGAAAAGGGGTCTCACTCTGTCGCCAGGCTGGAGTGCAGTGGCTCGATCTCAGCTCACTAGAACCTCCACCTCCTGGGTTCAAGTGATTCTCCTGCTTCAGCCTCCCGAGTAGCTGGGACTAGCGGCATGTGCCACCATGCCCAACTACTTTTTGTATTTTTAGTAGAGATGAAGTTTCACCATGTTGGATAGGATGTTCTCAATTTCTTGACCTCATGATCCGCTCACCTCGGCCTCCCAAACTGCTGGGATTACAGGTGTGAGCCACCGTGCCCAGCCTGAAATTATTCTTAATTTGCACGCTATTACTGTCTTACAACACTGCCTTTCATTGAGTAGACACTCAAATGTTAAATTTCATTCTTGTCCTATATTATGTGCCCTTATCATTTTATCACTTACAGGGACTTTAATCAGTGTCACTAACCATATTGGCTCCCCCTATCCTTTTTTTTGGGGACGGAGTTTCGCTCGTTACCCAGGCTGGAGTGCAATGGCGCGATCTCGGCTCACCGCAACCTCCGCCTCCTGGGTTCAGGCAATTCTCCTGCCTCAGCTTCCTAAGTAACTGGGATTACAGGCACGTGCCACCATGCCCAGCTAATTTTTTGTATTTTTAGTAGAGACGGGGTTTCACCGTGTTGACCAGGATGGTCTCGATCTCTTGACCTCGTGATCCACCCGCCACGGCCTCCCAAAGTGCTGGGATTACAGGCTTGAGCCACCGCGCCCGGCCCCCCCATCCTTCTATATTTCTCTACAGGTTGTCTCCATCAAAATGGGAATTAGGTAGGTAGCTTGTACTTGATGAACCTGTTTTAGGTTCTCATTCTCCCTGAAAAGGTTTATCCCAGGCAGTCTGGCAGTCAGTGCAGTGGACCTCACATCTGTGTTGGTTATGTAGGTGGATGGATGAAACTAGATGGGCCTGTGTTCCATCTTCTCTCTCCCTTTTAGGTAAACCACAGATTTCCCAAGAAAGTAAGGGTCGACATGGCAGCACCATTCTACATCTGCTGTGAGATCAGCTCTTGGCCAAAGTAGGCTCAAATATCTTAAGAATGGGTGTTGTCCTACAGGTTGGTAGTTTTTCCCTGCTTTCTCTAGGTGAGCTAGGTCAAAGAAAAAGGAGAACATAAAATCATCCTTCTTTTTCTCTCTGGAATGCCCAAGTGACAGAATTTCTCTATCCATAAGATAAAGAATCAGGTTTCTAAACAGTTGAAGAGAAGTAAAAATGAGAAAAGAAACTGTTTTTAAACAATTATCAGCTCTTTGCTTACACTATTTTAAAACAAGGATTATTTTCTTTCTGGGGTGTCACATACATGGGCATATTTCTTTCCCTGTTCCCCAAAGTAAGAGTATCTGCTATATTCCACGTGAAAGCGTCTGACAAGAATCTCCATAGTGTAAAGGTAAAGTGTCATAAGTAGTGTACTTTCATCAGAGAATTCTCCTGTGCACAAGGCTTGTCAACAGGCATATAATATTTAAAAAATATGAATAGAAAGTAAGCATCTTTGTATGGCAATGTATACTAACTGGATGGGTTTCTACCATTTGATGGAAAAATCTCAACTTCCTGGAGAGAAGTTTTCAAAAACTTAATATCTTAAAAGCTATCTTAGTTGTAAGTAATAATTATGGTCATAATTGCATTTTTGGCTTTAGGTGGACAACAAGAAAAATACTTATAGTAAAGATACTCCATTTCCAAATGACTCGTGAAAGATTCACTCATAATAAGAAAGATCATGTTCAGAGGTTTTGTTGTTATGTCTTCCTATTTCTGTGCTGCCTAAGAGCAACTCTATGTTTCATGTGGTTAAGTGTTCGACATTTGAGGAACATTTACATTTTGTGAATTACAATAGTTCCAAATATATTTAAGAATAATCTCCTACCATCCTTTATTTTAAAAAATAACAAAAACTATAAAACTAGGTTCATAATCAGTTGTTATATGTGCCCAAAAAATCGCTCTAATTTATTTCAGGATAAACTAATTTATCCTCAAAGACATACCTCACATTTGACAATAGATATGCTAGGTGGGTAAATCCTGAATACAAAGGTCTCAATCATTCATACAAAGAAATGAATGGCTAGATTTGTTGGACCCTTCCCAATTTGGTTTGACAAAATTTTCCAGGCAAATTCAGAACTACTCCCTTTTAATCGTTCTCAGTTCTTCTCAAGAAAATAAGTTATATTTCCCTTTGTACCCCATGCTTCCCACCTCTGCGGTTTTGGTCATGCTGTTTCGTCTCCCTGCAATGTCTTTTCATCTCTGCATGTCCAAACCCTCCCCCTTCCAGAGAGCCTTTTACCACTTTCCAGGTGAAAGCAATCTTTCATTCCTTAGAACTCAGAGAGTACCTCTGTTTTGTGGTTCATCACATTCTACCATATATTATAATTACTTACACAGTTATCTACCTTCCCTACTAGAATTTATGTTCCCTAGAAAAGATATAATTTTCACACTAGCTTCTTTATAGGCAGTACTGAAGTTTGTTTTGTCTTATCTTTTCTAGTGACTACCATGGTCTCTTGACTCAAGGTAAATAGTGAAGTAAATTATTGCTGAATGAATGAAAACAGGAAGTGCAAAAAGAAGCCATATAGATATTATCACCTGAGTCATATGGTATAGATATGATTACTGGTTTAACTGCTTAGGTAGGTAGGCAGGATGGTTTTGAGATACTGGATATATGGGCTACTTGGTTGCAGGATAAATATATGAGTAAATTAATTTTCCTTTCTCCAAGCAAAAAATGCAAAAAAATAAATAAAATTATTTCTTTATGAAGCAGGGACCAGAGAGAGAACTTATGTAAGATAATTTCTTAAGGGTAATTTACTGATTAGATCAACACAAACTGAATATGAGTATTTTTTAATTGAAAAAATTTAGGAAAATTGATAAAGAAACTGTAAAATGAGTTGTGGTTAAAACACTAAAAAAAAACATGTGTTTTGTCTAAGGCAAAATCCAATATCTTTTTTTTTTTTTTAAATAAAGAGAAGCTGTGGAAAAAAGAATCAGAAGTTAGTCATAAAAATAATTTTAGACTGCTAAAGTTAATCCATATACATTTAATCCATAAAATACATACTAAAAATTAAGAGATTAAAAATCTCTTGCATCCAAGAATACTGTTTTTTTAGTGAATCTACTCCCCTAAAGTACATTAAATATTCGTGTTGAAAGCAGTTATCAGCTATGACATACCTATAACCCTAAGTGATAAATTTACTGATACCTAAAATAACCAGGAATGATTAAATTCTTTGTACTATGAGAAATTCTTTTATATCTAAGTGTATTAAATGAAAAGAAATAGCAAACCTTTTTGGAGCCTTTAGGACAATAAAGAAGAAGGAAAATGACCTAATACTTTTCTTCTTTCTCTAAAAGGTTCAAAGGTTCCTTCCTTGTAGAAGTATACAAGAATATACTTTAGCATATTAAGTGGCTATTCAATTTTCATTTCAGGACCACTACCATTTAAGATTAGAAAATATGGGAAGAAAATACGTATAAAATAGCCTGTAATGGTGACACTGAAGCTGATCTCATAGAAGAAGTAATCCAATTTTTCAATGAGCAGAAGAACTCTAAGTAGATCATTTTTATAGTATTCTGAATGCTATTCCTGACATATACCATACCGAGGGCATTATCTTTATTCTGCATTACATTTTCCGGAAAAAGAAGTTGTGGGAGATTAAAGAACGATTCTTGAAGTCTGAAATCTGTGAAAAAAAAAACACAAGATGCTGTAAAGGGTTGGCTGATGATTAAAAATGGCCTTCAATGATGTAGTGGCCAAAAGTTAGAACAACACTCCCAAATAAGCTGACTAAACATAGCATACATGAAGTAGTACAAACCTTAATTTTTGTAAGGAGCTCTTTCATGGAAAATGTAAGCATAACTAACTTGAAATATAATTTCATAATCTGTTAACACCCAGATATCCCCCAAATTCATAGCTAATTCAGTTCCTAACCTATATGCAAAACAATGCTAAAAGAAACAGATCTTTTCATTATATGTTAGAAAAGAAGTCCAGACTTTTCAAAAGAAATGAAGAATAGTTATGTAAGATGCTTCAGCTGGATGAAAATAAAATAGGTTTCAATTGAAAACACTTCTTCTTCATATAAAGAAACTGACAGATCATGAATTCTATGCCTGTGTCCAATTTTAGCCTCAAATAGCAAGAGAATCAAAGTTTGTAGCTTCAGAATAAAGGTTATCCAGAAGAACTGAGGCAATTAATGTAAGTAGAAGGAAGAAAGAAGGGACGCCAGAATCACCTAATCACAATGACCAAATTTCAGAAAGAAGATTTAAGAAAAGTTTTATGATTTGCACGATATAACCAAGACAGCACTAACGACGAGAAATTACAACGATTACACAGATTATTGAAGCAAGTCAAATAATTAGTAAAGCAAACCTTGGGGATAGGATTTAGAAGACAGAATCTTAGTATAGTTAATAGTCAAATTTTAATAGTTATCTCTGTATCTAGAGATGAATATGTGTAATATGTGAATATGTGTAAGACTCATGATTATGTCATATTGAGTCTTGTTGACAAGAAATTTACCGTTTGGACCATCAGAGAATTTATATGCAAGAATGACATAGTATGTTTTTGTTAAGTTCTCCAAATAAAAAGATGCAATACAGCTATGCACATCTACTAACTGCTGTTCTGGAAGAAAAACTCGGGGTTTCTCTATAATTTTGAAATTACTATGTTAAACAGAAAAAAAAAAAAAACTTAAAAGGTTTTATTCCTTCAGCTCCTATGGATTCTATACATATGTTTTCATTACCCTTTTTTCTAGGGGGTTAAACCCTATCCTGCTCTTCTTGCTCCTGCACTCATTCTAATGTTTACTAGCACTACTCTTGTGCATTAATGACATTACAGAGAATCATGGCTTTTTACCTGCTACCTTACAAAATTCTTTGAAACTAATTTTCCTTGGAAGTTAGAGGTTTCTGCATGCCACAACAGAATTTTATATTTTCACAATTATATTTTTAATATTAAGTAGAAAAGGAAACAAGTTAGAAAGAGTGTGAGAACTCTTATAGGAAAACTAAAATATATTTAATGCAAATATCAAAGTCGAAAACTGAATTTTCTAGACTTGAAATTATAAAATTTTCAGTGCCCAGAGTCTGGCACAGATAGAATTAAATTAAAAATGCTGTTGGCCCAAATAGGAATGTTCAACCCTATTAATAATTTATCCTGGAGTGGAGTTGACTGTGGAAGCACTATTCAGCCTCTAGGAGTGTCACACCTGAACTTCCTTTTTAAGGATGGATGGCAATGAATGCCATCACTTTACAATTTAGAGTAGCAGACACAGTAAGAACACAACACTGTAAGTAACTGAAATAAACTCTGTTAAAAAATTTTTAGAGAAAGAAAGTTTTCTTCCTGCTATAGTTATAGAAAAGGAGTAGCTAGTTTCAGAATCTGTATTTCTTTACAGGTGTCAATAAAAAAAATAAGATGACATTTTAGTTTTATTTTACTAGACACTTAAAAATAATGGTCAAGTTCAGACTCTTGAAAGTAAATATATACAAATATATACTAAGTGTATTCGCGTTTCACAACTATTCAAGATTTTAAACTCTGTAAGTCCACTGGAGAAAAGTTCAATAAAGATCTATTATAATGCTAAGTCCAACATAACTATCCATTTATTTACTGGTTTTTTGAAGATCTACTTTACATTAGGTAGCTGGGATGGAAGTGGAAGCCATTCAGCAGATCCAATAAAATTTCTAAGCTTTGAAGGTCTTATAATTAGGTTGGATGAAGGCAACCGGGGGATTAGAAGCAGGATGACTTTGGTATAGCAGTTTTTAAAAGTCTCGAGACTAGATACAGCATAGATCTGAAGCAATAATTACATGATTTCTGAGACTGAGAAGACCAGATCTAAAAAATTCAGGAGGAACGCACCCTAAAGTGATTTGTTTTATACTTGATGTTTAAGACCCCTGTGCCACAAGGCCTTAATTATTAATGTTCTGTTAATTCACCCATGTAGAAAGTAAAACTGCATTTTCCTGGAAATTAGTCTTAAAAATATAAGCAGAAGGAAAGCATTTTTTTCCTTCAAAGTTAACGCACACTTTAGATCTTAGAGTTGACTAGCTGGTATTAGTATCTTAGACCTCCCTGCCCTCCCCAAGTTTTAAAAAGATACAGTGTAAACTTAAGGAAATAAGGTATGAACTAACATGCAGTATCAAGGAAGCCAGAGCTGCTATGTGGAAGGGCCTGTGTTGCCATGGCGGTAGCAGGAGGTGAGGCAACTGGCTTCTTCTCATCTTCCACTGAGTCTTTTGATGTTTCAGATGACTGTGTTGCAGATGAGCGTCCAAATCTTGAGAACAACATTCCTCCAAGTCCCTTTCCAATGCTAGCAGCCCCTGTATTTCACAAAACCGGGTAGTCATTCCGTTGAATTACACCACATGCTAGGCTAAAGAGCACCACCCATAATTATAGCCAATTGGCAGAGGGATCAAACCCTAGTCATGTTTTTCCAGGGTGGGAACATAAGAAAATTATAATTTAGATTGTAGGTTTCTAAATAAAAATGATGAAGAGAATGAGAGTTGTACAAGTTCTAGGAATATAACATAGGAATATATAAACAAAGGAATAAAGATTCTATTTTATTCAAGTGATCATGGTTTATTAAAATATTTGGCAAGATTAAAATCTTTAATAAAAGAACTATGCTATCAACATGAGTATAGACTTGCTATTGATATACTTACTGGTGAATATAAATGGGTATTTAAGAAAAAGCCATCAATAAACAATGTATTAATATGACAAAGGGAAACTGCAAAGGAGTCCTGCAGATAAAGCCTATTTATAGTGCCACCTTGTGGTATTTTATATTAAGGCGACTTGTAAAGCAATGGACAGATTCAAATAGCACCCAAGAGTTCCAGTGACACAGCAAACACTGTGCTAGTACTGGGGATTGTTCAAAGAAAAATTAAACATCCTTGTTGTCCTCAGAAATTACATAGTTTGAGAAACTTTTAGAACAGATCAGAGAACTGGCTGGTAGGGAGCACCCTCTAACACAAATACTTTCTCATTTCACAGATGAGCAAGTAGAGCATTAAAAACTGATATTATTTGCTCAAGATCTTGTAAGCAAGTGGTAGGACCAAGATTAAAACGAGGGACTTGACTCTCATAACAGCTTTTTCTGGTCCATCCAGCTAGCTCATATTCTAAAACTACAAGATCTGATCTAATTAGATAACCTAAGAGCTTTCTCGGCCTTAAATATGAACACTGGGAGGACAGTTAATTCTAGACATGGGGATTAACTATTGAGAGTTTCCTAATACACAGACTATTTCTAGTCCCCCAAACTTAATGCATATAAATGTGCTTATATTATAGATAAGAATAGTTAAAAGAAATTACCTAATATGCTTGCTTTGCCTATATTTGTTATAGATTCCCCATAGTGTCGGCGGGACAAGACTGGTGAGGTCACGGGGCTTGGTATGGTTGAAATGCCTTCATTCTCTGAAATTGAGGTAGGTTCTTTAGCTGGGTTGAGAAAGCTTGGCTTCATATGTTCATAAGGTAGAGGATTTGAAGTATTATACCAATGGATCTGGACAGGTGAAATGTTGCTGTAGTGTTTCAGTATTAATGGTTCTAATCTATAAGCCTTGTTTAAAAAAAAATTCAAAGAAACACAACGTTAAGACACAATGCTTAGATTTTAGTAAACTGTTCTTACTCTACTGTATGTTAAGTAAACTTTGGAGAAGGAATTTATTTAAAAAACAATAACTATTTCCAACATGTATTTCTATTTGTTCACTGTTAATATGTAGTTGGTCTAATGATGAGATTATGAAAAACAGTCTAGGCTAATAGTGTCTATCAATTAGTTTTTCAGAGAAATATATTTTTATTATGTTCATATATCATGTAACAATTACATTTATTTTAGTCTCATGAGCAAAGCTGAAGTAGTAGTTGGTAATCCTGGGAAACAGCAAATAAGACCAATTTTTAGTGTTTCAGGAGCTCTTTTTAAGCTCTATTTTAAAACAGATTAATATGGTAACAGTATAAATCACATGCCAGCCTAAGAGCATCTGTCTCATGTGAAGTAGTGATGAGACAGCAGAAAAGGCAATGTATATGTTGTCAGAATCCCACAAATTCATATTCTGGTTTATATCCCTTATTAATTTTTTAATTTGTATTTTTAGAAAATTTTATTTTATTTTTAAAGATGGAGATGGGGTCTCGCTATGGTTCCCAGGTGGGTCTCGAATTTCTGGGCTCAGGTGATCCTCCCTCCTCAGCCTCCCAAAGTGTTGGGGTAACAGGCATGAGCCACTGTGGCTGGCCTCTGTCACTTATTAACTGCATGATGCTTGTCAAGTCGCTAAGTCTCAGAGCCTTCAGTTTCCTGAGCTGTAGAAAGGAGTAACACTTCCTCTCTTACAGAGATGTGAGAAAGAACAGGTAACATTTATAAAAACTGCCTTGCACAATTCTGACATTAACTATTTTAAAAAGTATTAATTTTAAAAAAAATCACAGAAAAACTATAAAATGAATAATAAAAATTTATGAGTCTGGAACCCTCCTTTAAAATTACAACCACATTTAAGATATACAAAGGACAGGGCTCAGAGCACACCTATGAACTGAAATTCACTTTCAAGTTATGAGACAATGAATAAAACGAGTATATGTTAATGAAATGTTTATTGTCTAGCTGGCTGTATACATTTTACTTAATCCTAACAATCCTAGAAGGCAAAATATTATTATCTACATCACACAGATAAGATACAGTCTCAGAAATAACTTGGTCAGGACTGTGCAGTTTGTATTTGAATATTAAACTTCCAGTTTGGTGAAGTTAATATAGCAGTTTTAAGTCTTTAACATATGGGAGATTTTCTAAAATTTGAATGGTTAGTCAATGTTATCTTTATTTGGTGCTAGCTAAAAGGATTCTTTAAAAGACTTTCCACAATTATATAAAGCTATTTTTTTTCAGAGAATAAATGCTATTTAAAATAATTTAATATTTAGTTAAACCTAGCCTTTTCCCCAAGAAGTTTTAAGGAGGCGTTTTTCTTGTCTAAAAATCTTACTTGGCATTACACTGTATACCTGGATGCAGGGTTCTCGGAGTGCTTTAATTAAAAACAAATATTTACAACATAAACATGATAGAGAATAAAAAAATCCAACGTTTTGCAATTATACTAGGCTAAAATGTTTATTTTGATGTTTAACATATATTTGCATATTTTCATTTTCACAGTCTACAAAACACATTCCAATATTGTAGCATTCCTTAGATAAAGTATTTGGAGCAGGATTTTTAAGATTTATGGTTTCTAGGTTACTGGTATTACAATTGGTTAAGGTTTGAAAGTCCAGCAGATTCCTGTCTCTGGTATGTAGTCTGGGAATAATATTTTTACATTATGTTCTTGTATTACAAGTGTAACATAACCAGACCATCGCTAAGGTGTTTTATGAACCGCAAATTAACCAAAACACACATTTAGTAATCAAAGTATTTTTCATTAATTCAATGGCATCTTGTAAGATTTCTGAGATAGATTTTTTTTTTTTTTTTTTTTTTTTTTGTTGGGTCTTACTCTGTCACCCAGACTGGAGTGCAGTGGGGTGATCTTGGCTTATTCCAACCTCTACCTCCCAGGTTCAGGTGATTCTCCTGCCTCAGCCTCCTGAGTAGCTGGGATTACAGGCATACACTACCACGCCTGGCTAATTTTTGTATTTTTTTAGCAGAGACGGGGTTTCACCTTCTTGGTCAGGCTGGTCTCAAACTCCTGACCTCAGGTGATCCTCCTGACTTGGCCTCCCAAAGTGCTGGGATTACAGGTGTGAGCCACCACATCCAGCCAACAGATTTTTTTTAGGAACAATCTGATATTGAGAAACAAAGTCTATATTGCAACTCACCACCGGGTCTGTAGGATGAAAAATATTTAGTAACCGGTTACAAATCTCTCTAGGCAAAATATGGTCTTGACTTCCAGTATTTCCTGGGCGGATGCCACGCAATGCCAAAAAAACTGCTAATGGGGATCCCATACAGAAGAAATTCTCAACCTAAAATGATAAAGTCATTTTAAAGTTTAAAAATGGTGAAGTATTATTTTTCAACAAAATCTAGGCATAACATAATATATGACGAAATACAAATAATAAAATTATCTTTGAGTAAATGTGTGTGTTTTTTTCTTTTTTTTTTTTTTTCTGGCATTTGTTTCTGAAGTATATTTGTTTTTAATAAGAGTTGTCCAGTTGGGCTCTGCCATGAGCCATTCTAGAATAATCTATTTCCATATTTCATTATCTTTAAATCTAATAGAAGTTCAATAAAAGGAAGATAAGGATCATTTTCTTACATATTTGTATACACTAATCACAGATTTATTCAGCTACTACTTTGTGTGAATAAGCTAGGTGCTGTGATGGATACAAACACCAATAAGGCACAGCTTCTGCACTCAAAGTTTACAGTCCTGTGGGGGAAAGCAGAATAAAATATGTTCATAACAGAGGGAAAGAATGCTATAAGAGAGCGAAAAAAATAATTCCAACTCCGAAGCCTTTACAGAGGAGGTAGCATTTGTATTGGCCAGTAAAAGATATAAAGGGTTTCTACAGTTGAGGCTGGATTTTGGGGCTGGAAAGAATAATGTTCCAGACTGATAGAACCAAATGAACTTAAAGCCAAGGTAGGAAATAACTTGGTTTATTTTTGAGAATAAAAATAGTCCACTATGGCTGAAAAATTGGTGTGCGGAAAATGTAGCTTAGAATATTGATAATATTCCGAACCTTGACTGACAAAGAAAGCTGGACTTACAGATAGTGAAGGAGAACAAGATTTCAGTCACATTTTAGGAGTTAAACCTGATGGTAGTGTGTGGGTAAATCAGAAAACTGAGAGTCTGGTAACTTGGAGGCAAGTTAGGAATCCACTGAAAGAGTTTAGGGAAGAGGAAATCTGAAATAGAGAAGGACAAGCTGTGCCATTCAGAAATGGAAATGTGAGAGGATATGCTGGAATCAATATGACTGAATGGGGGTGGGGATGAAGAATGGGTCAGAGACAATTCACAAGATTTGGGTCTGGCTGACTAGGAGGATAGTGGCTCCATTCATTGTAACAGAGAACTCTAGGAAAATTCTGTTTTTTGTGCATTGTAAGTTTGAGGTTTCTGTAAGATGTAGCTGAGAATTTAAGAGCACAAGGCATAGAATTGGATATGTCCCCATCCAAATCTATGAGTCGCCATCATAGAAGTGACATGTAAAACCAAGTGAATAAGTAGGCTTGCCTAGGAGCACAGAATAAGGGAGGGGTTTATATAGAATTATGATGAATGTCTACATTTAATTAGCAGGTGAAGGAGGTATAGCTATAGAAGGGAGAGTAAAAAGAGAAAGAGGATAAAGTAGTATCATAGAAGCCAGCGGAGGAAAGGACTTCAAGAAAAACAGGGTGGTCAACAGCACTGAATTATATACGAAACTTAATACCTTTCCCACCTAACTCCACACTACTACCTCTCATATGTACCATCTTTATGAATGAGGTTCCGTATTTTTCCTTCCTTCTCATCCCAACATCCAATAAGTCACATTAACAGAATCTAACATTTCACCTCATTACCTGTTCCCTGGACTATACTGTAACAGTGTCCTTGCCTCCAATTTTATACACAATGCCTCTAGAGTGATTTATTTCTTTCAAAATAAACAAAAATGAATGTATATTTATTTTGAAGTAGAATAATTAACTTTCATTTGAATCCTAAAGGCATATTTCAAATGATGTTAAAATAAATACTGAGATAAATGTTTAAAAACACATTGCTCTTTCCTTACCTTAAATTTTAAGGCAGGTGTTTGTGTCATAGATGATGCTTTCAATCCATGCAGCCGTTCTTCTATTTCCTTCAGCCTAAGAAGGGGTATGAAATTATATATACACACGTATTTACAATTTCATAAATATTAGATGCTTGCTAGTTTCCTAAAGTATAAAGATGCAGATGATGGCCCATTATCTGTCACCTTAATCCTGGTTGACAGTGTTTAATAAATGTTTCTGCCACAGTACAAAAAGTGTATAAACATTTATGAAACAATTAGTTAAAGTATCTCCAGTTGTCATGATAACTGCTGTTAATAGCTTTTTTGGTAGTAAAATGTGAGGCATATACAAGCACATACACACTTTAAAAAAAATTATACCAAATGGTTAATACCATATATACTGTTCTCTCTCTCTTTTCTATACTTAATAGTTTAGAGATCTTTTCATTTCATTGCCTCCTGACCTACTCCAATATTTTTTAACAACTATGACTGTCCAAAATGCAGGTGAACCATAGTTTAACCCTTCTCTGTTGATGAACATCATTTTCCATTACAATGTTTCATAGCTACTTAACTATGTAAACTATTTAGTAAACTATAGAATTAAGTTTTTTTTTTTTTTTTTAAAGCTATAGTTGGCCAGGTACAGTGGCTCATGTCTGGAATCCCAGCACTTTGGGGGGCTGAGGTGGGCAGATCACTTAAGGTCAGGAGATTGAGACCAGCCTGGCAACATGGTGAAACACCATCTCTACTAAAAGTACAAACATTAGCCGGGTGTGGTGGCAGGTGCCAGTTAGCCCAGCTACTGGGGAGGTGGGAGAAAGGAAAATTACTTGAACCCAGAAGGCAGAAGTTGTAGTGCGCCGAGATTGTGCGACTGCACTCCAGCCTGGGCAATGGAGCAAGACTCCATCTCCAAAAAAAAAAAAAAAAAAATCTGTTATTTTCCATGCTATTTGCTTGCTTACTTATTTTTATTTTTTTAGGTTTTACTGGATTTATACATCTAAGATGATGCTCTGAGGCTTGCCAAACATAATACATTATTTCAAAACTATCAATTATTTTGACAGTATAATATTTATGTATGTAGCCTATAGTACTTAATAAGATTCTAAATAAAATCCTTAGTTAACATCTATATGACAAAAACAAAACAAATAAAAATTTTAGTCAATTAGCACATTTGTTTTAACATGATACTAAATTATCAAAATGAGTGATTTTTCATTGCCATCTTAGAATTAGCTGGATAAAAAGAACACAGACAGTAGGGCATGTAACTAGAGATGAAGGCAGAAATGTAGCAAAGAATTAAAAGATAGTATCGGGAAGGCCATAAATGATTAAATAATTATAATATCTATAATTACATAACACAATTATGTTTATATATATAACATATGTAAAAAATGTATTTGCCAGAAAAAGCACTTAAAAATTATTTTCAGAATAACAACGAAGTTAGAAACCCACCTCAAAAGGTCAGTAAAACTACAAACATTTATAAACTGGTAAACATTTTCAGTAAGGATTCTATGCAGTGACTAAGCTTGGAATAAGTATTAAATTTAACTCCTAACAAGTTGTGAAGAAAAGATGAAAGGAATGCAAGGAGAATAACAAAACAATTTATTTTATGCTGTAGGAAAATGCATCTTATTACTATGAAAATTAAGTCTCTAGTTTGATTAGGCAAGCTATGTAGTAATCTTTATATCCTGAACCATGCATTGTTTCTTTATCATGCAATTTTTAGTTTTCTCCCAAAAGGTCCAATAATTCCACTAAGAAATTTAAAAGATTTTTCATAAGATTAGGATATTTTACCGTCGTTTTGTTATATAGAGTTCATCAAGAAGATGTCGTTCTTCATAGCTTATCCATCGTTCATCAGGCAACTCTTCTTCCTTTTGCAGCAACTGTTCATAGAGTCGAACTGGATTCCAGCCAGTCATTATGTCATAAGTAATTACACATCCCAAGGAATGTGACACTATTGAGACTTTACCCCCTTTTTCTTCAAAGTCTGGATTCCGAGAACAGAAAAGGGAATATAATCGATTCAGCTCTTGCTGAAGGCCTTTAACTAGCTGTTTGAAACAAGAAAACATTATCATATTAGATTGTCACTGACTTATTTTAAACTCAAATATATTAAGGTAGAAAAACATGCATTACTGACTGAATATACCTAGGTTATTAACTTAGATCTTTCAAAATCTTGCAGGAATAAAGTAAGGTATACATAATATTATAATCCATATCATCACTAAGAATATAGGCAGATAGGCTGAGGCATGTGGATCATGAGGTCAAGATATCAGGACCATCCTGGCCAACGTGGTGAAACCCCATCTCTACTAAAAATACACAAATTAGCTGAGTGTGGTGACGGATGCCTGTAGTTCCGACTACTCGGGAGGTTGAGGCAGGAGAATCACTTAAACCTGGGAGCCGGAGGTTGCAGTGAGCCGAGATCTCGCCACTGTACTCCATTCTGGCGACAAACCAAGAGTCTATCTCAAAAA
>NW_016107787.1:141543-153704 GCF_001604975.1 Cebus imitator | reverse complement strand
CCAGTAAGATTTTCAAAAACCCCTGCAAATTTCTTCTTCATTTTAACTTCCATGTACAATTCTAAATTTTTGTACCTTGTAGTTTTTAGTCAGTAAATTTTAGAAATGACTATATGGGTTTATGATAACAGATATACTAACCTATTATAAATTATTGTGCATTTAGATAGAGGTAATAAAAGGCCACTGTATGATTGAAGAATAAACTAAAGTTGATCTACTGGATAGTTCAAATTTCCGCTAAGTTGAAAATGCAGACATGAAAGTAAAAAGTTGTTTTCTATGTCTGGAAAGTAGGGCTATTTTAAGTTTAGAGGTTAATAACATAGGGAGTATTTTCGTAACATTTCTTTTTAAAACTGCCTTCTTTGCAATTAAGCTTTAATAAGTATTACTGAAATACTCCATAAAGTCAGAAGAATAAGGTTCTTTTGTTACTAAAACCCATCCTGGGACCTGACCTGAGTGTTAAGGCAGTCTTCTCTTCTTCCTACCATTGCTTACTTCTATTCAATTATGAATTTCCTGCTGGATGTTCAATTTCTCATTTCAGTACTTCTTAATATGCCAGCTGCTACTCTGACATACAAATATTGGTTGTTTGTTGCTTCTGTTTTCAACCTTGTTACTATGTCTTGAGAAAATTAGACACTATCAGCTTTTATTGAACATTCTTTATCCGATGACACAACCTGAAAATCATTCTTTATGTACTTTATGATTGGCAGGGTTAGCAGTGACATGAATAAAGGAATGATGGTCTCTCTGTTAACATCTCGGAGCTCCGTATTACTATACTGAGGTCTAGTTAAAGCTCTGAAACTATCATGTCTGATGAGATATATTCAGCTGATGAAGAAAGAAAAGGATAAGGCAAGCATGCAACATGTGGAAGGATGATAAGCTGCCTTTTCCGTAGGAAGTAATGCAAACGTTTATTTTAATTAGACTTTTTTTTTTTCCCTCAGGAAGAAAGACAGAATTCTGTGCTTTAGTGCAATGGTTCTCCAGTCTGCAGCATGCATCAGAATAACCCGGAAGGCTTGGTAAATACAGATTTCTAGGGACCACCCCAGACTTTTTGATCCAGAAGTGCTGAGATGTGGCCTGGGAATTTGCATTTCATTATGCTCCCAGATGATGCTCATGCTACTGGCCTGAGGATCACACTTTAGAAACTAGTGATTTAATGGCAATGCATATAAACACCTTTTAAGACATGGGTTGTAAGTAAAACTCCAGTTAATATAGTTTAAAAAATATGCAGCATGGAATAGAATACTACATGGCTCTGTTTGAAGGGAACTATAATACTATGCTTTGGATTTGGCTTTGATAAGAATATCAAGCAATCTTTAAAATTTCATAATTTTCTGGATTTGCAATCTACATAAAGTAGGTACAGAGAAAGCTAATGCTTAGATAAAATAATTTCCTTTAAAAGCAACAGTTCAGCTGGGTGCTGTGGCTCACGCCTGTAATCCCAGCACTTTCGGAGGTGGAGGCAGGCGGATCACAAGATGAGGCATTTGAGACCAACCTGGCCAACATGGCGAAACCCCAACCCTACTAAAAATACAAAATATTAGTTGGGCATTGTGGCTCGTGCCTGTAATCCCAGCTACTCAGAAAGATGAGGCAGGAAAATCGCTTCAACCCGGGAGGTGGAGGTTGCAGTGAGCCGAGACTGTGCCACCGCACTCCAGCCTGGATGACAGAGCGAGATGCCGTCTCAAAAATAAATAAATAAATTAAAAAAAATAAATACATAAAAATAAAAAAGCAACGGTTCTTAATAGTTTTTATTTTTCAAGACCTTAATTTTAAGACTTGTACCATATAAATCTCAAAGCACTAAAAGATAAACACTTTAGTACTTTGACCAAAAGTACCCAATCTTTTTGTTTTTATAAAATACCAGCCCACTCCCATATTAAAGTTTTTTTTTAAAAAGGAAATCACACTACCAGCTTTTAACCTATTTCACATTCAAATTTTTAAAGCATCTCTCACTACACCAAATACTTCATTAGTTTGGCAATCATATATGGATAAAAAAGACAAGAGCAAATTATCTAAGGCAGAGAAAGTCTATTTGATATTAAAATATTTCACTATGGAATGAGGCATAGCATAGACAGTTTCTGAAGAGCTGATGATGTCATCTGTTTTAATAATTGTACACTTGATTAGAAATGGCCTTTGTATTTCCTTATTAGAGCATATCTGGATTTGGTAGCATTTTCTTTTTCTATTGCTTATGCATATATATGGGGCATCTGTGGTCAGATATTATGGTTCTGAAAGCCAACTTTTTAAATAGCTTTGTACTACCTCTAAGTGCTTCTATATCTCATCCACTCATCAGTCAAAGGATAAATTCACATTGACGTTGCATCCAACAAGTTTACTCTAATTGGAGATTTTTTTTCCCCTTTTTCTTCTCCTTTCGGATCCAATTATATTCTCCCAATTAGGATCCCTTTGTGACCAAATGTATTCATTTGGGACATCTCAGCCAAGATTAACAATACACCCTGTGATGTTAATTTTATTATTTATTAGGTCTACAATATGATCTGATCAAGTCAGCAAATGTCTTACACAGTAAACACTGGACAGCTTTTCAAAAGTTTAAAATAATTTCTAATTCCCATAACCACTGCTCAAGAGCTAACATTTAGGAAGGAAATGAAGGTAAAGAGGAAAAACCCGGCAGTTTCAAGAGTGAGTCCAAACACACAAAATATGGCTGAGGAATGGTTAGTCCTTTGTTCTTTCTGCTTCAAGAAATTGTAATGAGAAATTGTAATTTAGAGAGTTTTAGTCATATATATTAATTAAATAATTCAAATAATGTCAAGATATGGCTAGGACAATTCTCTTTATAATTCTTTATTTCTAGAAGCTATTGAAAAGAGAGTTCAGATTTATACAAGATCTCTGGATTTCTTGTGTTACTTTAAGGTTGAAGAAAGGGCCAAAGGCTCTCTGATGATCTCTTGATAGTCTAAGATTAATTTTTTGGTTGATTTTTTAAACTAGTCCTCAGAAAGTCATCTGAGAAGTACTGATTGATACACACACTTTTCCCCTATCATGACTTTTCAGGAATTATTAGGAAAATCATTAATTAGGGTTCTCCAATGAGCATGTCTGAAAGTTAAAAGGGACCTCAGCAATGATGTAATTTAAACTGCTGTGAAGGTAGGAGCCCCTTCAGCAGCATCCCTGAGAAGTGGTTACTCAGCCTCTACCTTAGTGCGTATCTCCATTTTAAAGTGTCCACTTCTATCTTTAGAGACAGCTGTGTTACTACAAAGTTCATTACAATAAATAAACATGTTCCTTTCCATATTTTCTATCCACTGATCTTTACTTTTTAACGGAATAAGCACATTAAAAAAATTATGGCCCTCACAATTCATAAATACAAATATACACAGAATCAATCATAACTTGAATGTCTAAGTACCACAAGTTGTACTGGAAACTTCATAAACATTCCATCTTTAATCCTTATGACAAACTTTATCAGTACCTATTTTATCCCATTTTATAAGTGAGGAAGCTAACAAAGTGAGAAATTTGATCTAAGGTCACATAATTGGTTAAATGACAGTTTTTTTTTTTTTTTTTTTTTTTTGAGGTGGAGTCTTGCTCTATCACACAAGCTAGAGTGCGGTGACATGACCTTGGCTCACTGCAACCTTGCCTCCTCCCAGGTTCAAGTGATTCTTGTGCCTTGGCCTCCCAAGTAGCTAGGATTACAGGTGTACGCGTACGCCACCATGTCTAGCTAAGTTTTGTATTTTTGGAGACAGGGTTTCACCATGTTGGTCAGGCTAGTCTCAAATTCCTCGCCTCAAGTGATCTGCCGGCCTCATCCTCTCAAAGTGCTGAGATTACAGAGAAGTGGCAGGTTTTGAATCTGCATCTATTTGACTATAAAGGCTCAGAGAAGAAGCCTGGGGGTGGGGGGAAAGGCTCTTTCAAATGCCTCTCAAATAAATCAAACAAGGTTCATTCACCAGGCATATGACTTACTCTTAATCATTCCTTCCCTAAGGAAACATATACTTTTAAATCATTTATTCTAGACTATTACCCAACACCAATCTCATGTTAATAGATTTTAATTTGCAGAATCAACTTTTCTTTTTCTTTTTTTAAAATAGCAATAGGTCAGGCGTGGTGCCTCATGCCTGTAATCCCAGCACTCTGGAAGGCCAAGGTGGGAGGATCACTTGAAGTCAGGAGTTCAAGACCAGCCTGGGCAACATGGTGAAACCCCATCTCTACTAAAAATACAAAAATTGGCCAAATGTGTTGGCCTGTGCCCATAGTCCCAGGTACTGAGGAGGCTGAGACACAAGAATCACTTAAACCCAGGAGATGGAGGCTGCAGTAAGCTGAAATTGTACCACTACACTCCAGTCTCAGTGACAGAGAGAGACGCTGTCTCAAAAAAAAAAATAAATAAATAAATAAAATAAAGGAATAATGTTTGCCAACCTCTTACTTAGGAAGCACCCCTTTTGTTCTTCACAATCCCTTAAGCAGTGTTCTCCCAGAATTCCGGGGATGGTATCAAGTAGGGAAAATGTTAAAAATACAAAATCACAGGCTCCTTCTCAGAACCACTGAATGAGAATCTCTGTGAGATCTGGGAAACTATTCTTAACTTTTTGTTTTTTTTGAGATGGGGTCTCACTCTGTCACCTAGGCTGGAGTGCAAGGACAAGACCTCAGCTAACTGTAACCTGTGTCTCCTGGGTTCAAGAGATTCTCCTGCCTTGGCCTCCCGAGTAGCTGGGACTACAGGTGCCTGCCACCATGCATGGTTAATTTTTCTATTTTTAGTAGAGATGGGGTTTTGCCATGTTGGCCAGGCTGGTCTCTAACTCCCAGCCTCAAGTGATCTGCCTGCCTCAGTCTCCCAAAGTGCTAGGATTACCAGCATGAGCCACCATGCCTGGTGTCTTTTTATTTGAAAATAATTTCAAATGTATAAAATGTTGCAAAATAAAAATAGCACAAGGATCACTCATACAACCTTTACCCAGGTTTACCTATTGTTAGCATTTTATCCCATTTGCTTTATTGCTTGTTCTGTTTCTGTAATAAACACACACACATAGACCCTCACCTTTTTTGGGAACCATTTAAGGATATATTATGTATGTCATGGTCTTTTTACCCACTAAATTCTTCATTGTATATTTTCTAAAACTAAGAATATTCTCTTCTATAATCATAGTAATCAACTTTATAAATTTATTTTGATACAGTATTTCATCTAATTTACCATCCACATTCCAATTCTGCCGGTGTATCTAATAAAGTCTTTTACTGCAGTTTCCCCAGTCCAGTACAGGATACAGTCTAGGATGAGACACTGTATTTAGTTACATTTCTCTTTAGCATCCTTTAATCAGGAACATTTTCTGCAGCCACGCTGCCTTTATGATACTGATTTTTGTTTTATTGTTTTGAGATGGGGGTCTCACTCTGTCACCCAGGTTGGAGTACAGCGGCATGAGAACAGCTCATTGCAGCCCCGACCTCCCAGGCTCAAGCAATCCTCCCTGGCCTCAGCATTCTGAGTAGCTGGGACTACAGGCACAAACCACCATAGTTGGCTAATTTTTTAAAAAATTATTTTTGGTACAGACAGGGTCTGGCTATGTTGCCCAGGCTGGTCTAGAACTCCAGGGCTCAAGTGATCCTCTTACCATGGCCTCTCAAAGTGCTGGGATTATTACAGGCATTAGCCACTGCACCCAGCTGGATAATATTTTTAAAGAATACAGTCTCATCCCTACTTTGTATTACAACATCCTTGTTTTGTGTTTGTCTGATGTTTCATCATCGTCAGTATACTGTATAAGTGATGTTGTGTCCACCTCTGTGTGTGTCATATCTGGAGGTGCATAATGTTTATCTGTTCCTCAGGAATACCCAGTTTAGGTATTGCTTGATTTCTCCAGCATATAATTATTGTCACTCTTTCTCAAATGAATAATGTTTATTTTTTTATGACCAGGTAAAAGCAGGATATAGTTTATGACCATGTAAATATCCTGATCCTCATCAAAATACTGCCTTCAATTTAGTATCCATCAATAATATGTGTCCAATCTTCTCTTACCTAATCCTATTATAACAGCTGCAAAATAGCTTTCCAACTCCAGGACTCCCTCCATCAGGCCTTTGGCATTCTACTGTAAGCAAGGATCCTCCTTTCTCCCTATTTATTTATTTATAGTCAATATGAACTTGTAATAATTTTTTAAATGATTTATAATTCCTTATTACATTATCCTTAATATAATTCCATATTAAAAGTACTAATAATTCCTTAAGTAACAATAATTAAATATTTTGGTGCTCAAACTGTTCCAGATTTGGCTAGTGAGAGCTGCTTCTTTAATTTGGCCCTGTGTTCTTGTGACCTGCCCCATGATTCTCTTGAGCATCTTCCTACCTTCTGTCGTAAGTTGTCCTAGCCCCAGAATCAGCCATTTTCCTGAGCAACCCTGGTTTTCCTTAGCATGAAATAATAGCACTAGAAGAAAAGATCTGGATGCTAGGTATGCTCAACTAGGGTGTCTGCTTCTTGGCCACTTCAGTGAACAAATTTAGGAAATATACATATGAACAGGCATACCTTGTTCTATTGCACTTTGCAGACACTGCATTTTTTTTCTTTTCTTTACAAATTGAAAGTTTGTGGCAACCGTGTGTTGAGTAAGTCTACTGGTGCCATTTTTCCAAAGTGCTCATTTCATGTCTATGTGTATTTTATAGCAATAAACTCTTTTAAAATTAAGGTACATATATTTGTTTAGACACAATGCTGTTGCACACTTAACAGACTATAGTATAGTGTAACCATAATTTTATATGCAGTGAGAAACCAAAAAATTTGCATGACTTGCTTTATTGTGACATTCACTTTATTGTAGTGGTCTGAACTCTGAGGTATGCCTGTATACATACATATTCACCTATATATTTAAGTAATACCTACAACACACCTGCATAATTTAGAAATTGCTGAATTTACAATGATACCCTCAAATTCCAGTACCCACCACCCCCACCCGGGTTTTATTTTTCCTGTTATTTTTAATGAGTATGAAATGATTCTAATTGGGGATGGGATATCTGAAAATCTCTGCTAAAGTGTGCTGATGAATCTCAGTCACAAGTCCTCAGTGCTCTCCGATGAAATTCATCTGGATCAAAAGACAAACTAATTCAAAGAACTGGGTGTTCCCTTTCTCTCCCATTTATCATAGCCATTGGTTCCCTCTTCCTACTGAATATCTATTTTATTCAGTTACCTTATGAGGATAGTTATCTTTCCACATATAAGAACATTACAGAAAGTGACCATTTGCTCAGTCATCATTAGCCAATGGCCAGAGCTTTGAGCCCTCTTAGGGTTGCCACCCACCATATATATGCATGTATGCGTATGTGTATGTGTATGGTAACATGCTCTCTGCTATCCTCCTCCCTCCACTCTCACTAGTTTCATTTTAAATATTATAGTCTGTGCTATACAACTCCAGAAGGAAATCATAAACACGATTTTACAAGTACATATGATTTTACCTGTAAAAAACTTTACAAGTATAATTCATTATTTTCTCTATGTTCTACTCTTATACATACTAAGATCCCCTGCAAAAATCTGGTTCCCCTTTCTCTGTTTATAGTTAATATTGGAACCATCTACCATTGCCTAAGCGAGAAATTGTGAGCATCATCTGTCTCTTCCCTTCCAGTATCACTCTTAACAAATCATTTCAAGACCTCTTAATTCTATCATATTTTGAATCCATCTCTTCTCTTTATTCCTATTGACACTATTTTGGGTTAGAACCTTGTTATTACTTGCTTGAATTTCTAAAGATAGAATTGGGGTATGGGATAAAACTGTTTTTTCCTTTCTCCATCCTCAAGAACATAAAAATACTGGGGAGAAATTAGATACAAACAACAGCATCTGTTACTTCCTTTGCCAAATCTATGTCTCTTTACTAGCTTATAGAAATGAAAGTGTGTCAAAATGTGCTCAGAAAATATTTGGCAAATTAAATTTATAAATTAATACATATAAAACAATAAACCTGTTAACTCTGAAATACTTTACATGTCTATTATAAAGATAGTTACAGGTTATGGAATCTTAAGAAATCTATGATCTTTATACAGTAAACATATACATTAAATCCTACCGTCAGGCTCCATTCCAGACTTAGTTTTTCAAAGCTTAGTTAGGAATATTTTTAGATTAAAAAATTTGATAAAAGAAAGCAAGCTCCCGACCAAAACATCAAACCCTTCTTTCTCTTATGAAAGCAGAGGTATCTATAGGCAGCAACACATCTGTTTAAGCATTGGAGAATTTTACTCAGAATTCAGAAACTAAAATGATTTGATATTATAATACCTGTAATAATAGCAATTCTTGACTGCCAAGGGCCACATGTTAATGTAAGTATTACCTCAATTAATCTTTACAAGAACACTATAAAGTAGCTACTTGTTAGAATATCGACTTCACAGATAGAGAGGCCACATAAAAATTAAGTGTTACAGTGGGACTGGAATCAGATAGTCTATCTGTAGAGCTCACATAAAATTTGCAAAACATAATTTCTGCTGCATGGTTTTTAGAACAAAAATTGGGGCCATATATGATTATGTAGAAGTATGGAAATGTAATTTATCTTAAGTACTATAACAATAAACCTAAAGACTTCTTTCAGAGGGAAAAAAAGAATAATTGCAAACATTTTCATGGATTTTTCTTCCTTAGACACCACATTTCATGAAGGTGGACCTATGTACTGTAATATTTTAAACTTTCTTGAAGGCAGAGACTCCTCCTCCTTGTATAATATCTTATATATACTAAGTTCTCAATAAACAAATTTTCAATAAACATGTAGACAATACTCTTATTTCAAAACATCTTCAACCAGCTGATTCAGTATACATATATATTATCAAATCTTACCTGGATTCTTGATAAATAATTGTTACCAAAGCAACCAATCTTACTTTCAAACACTTGAACTGATTTTCCCTGTCTCCCTGCTAATGAGGGGTAACAGTTTACAGTAAAGTGGCCCCCTGTTAGCCGGTGTTTGGTATAGAGTAGAGACTCACTAAATATTTACTGATTTAAGGCCCAGCAAAGTCAAAATAATCGGCCAATAAATAACAGACAGACTGGCTATATCGTGAACACAGAGGAGGGGAGTGGTAAACTCTGTGTAAGCTCTGTAGCTATATTGCTTGGGTTCAAATCCTGGCTTTGCCACTTATTAAGTGAGACACAATGAGCAAGTCTCTCTTGGCATCAGTTTCCTCATCCTTCAAATGAGGATACTAATCATACCTACTTCACAGGGCTTTTTAAAATAAGAATTAAACAAGTTAACACGTTAGGCAATTAGCAAATGTTAGTTATTCCTACTAAACAGAATTCCTTTCCTTCTTATCAATAAAGTGACAAAATGCATTTGATGGAGATTCTCTCATCTTCTTGAATAAACCTTCACCTCTCACCCTTAGTGTTACTCTTGGGAGGCATCAGCAAAAGTACCATTTGAAAACTGTCCGATTCCATTACAGAAGTGAGGCAATAAAAGTCCATCACATGCAAAAAATTTAAAGGACATTTTATGTATAAAACTCTTTTGTGAAGACAATCAAAGATATAATTAATCAGATTTATGAAATCTGTTATTTCTCAGAGAGCCATTTTCTGACCAGTCCCCGACCCCTGAGACTATCTTTTATTAAGGGTCCCAATGTCTCGTTTGAAGACTATCAAATTTATTATTAAAAATAGGCTAATTTACAGATTAATAAATTCCTGTTATTTCTCATTTGCTTTTAAAAAATCATAAAACATTAAAATTCAGGACATTTTGTAAGCTATTACTAAAAAATACCCAACAGCAAGATAATCATGATACTTACTTCATCTCTATAAAGTGGACTAGTATAATACATTATGTCCATTGCACTGCTGTTCAACATATCCCTTAAACCTCGTACTTTGTCAGGAGTAATGGAATCAACAGTGTCTACAGAAACAAACAAAAAAAAAATAAGACAAACTTATAGAAGGTCTCTGTTATAGGAAAAAAATAACAAAGAAAATTATGCTGTCTGAAATATAACTATTTAAGTTAACATTTAAATATTCAAGACCAGCTTTGGCTCTAATGGACCTTCCCTTCCTGTAAAATACTGCAGGAAAAAAAACATAAAAGACAAAATAGGACATGAAAAGAAACACTGAAGGATGAAAGTCATCATCAAATCTATAAAGCCTCACCCTTTTTTCTATGTACTGGCTTTTGCATGAAGTTCAGGGGTACCCAGAGCAAAACCAGGCCATGTATTTTAGAACAAGTGTCAAAACACAATCCCAAGTCTTTTCGTACCTCCTTTTCTGTTTCCTTTGTCTCTCTCTCAATCTCTCTCTTTTTTTTTTTTTTTTTTGAGATGGAATTTTATTCTGTCCCCCAGGCTGGAGGGTAGTGGTGTGATCTCAGCTTATTGGCTCATGCAATTCTCCTGCATCAGCCTCCCGAGTAACTGGGATTACAGGTGTGCAACACAATGCCCGGCTAATTTTTATATTTTTAGTAGAGAGCAGGTGTTTTACCATCTTGGCTAGGCTGGTCTCTAACTCCTGACCTAAAGTGATCTGCTCGCCTAGGCCTCCCAAAGTGCTGGGATTACAGGTGTGAGCCACGTGCCCAGCCTCTCTCTTTTTTTGATCTATGCACCTTCGGATTGGCAATACCCACGTAGACTGCCTAGAGCCACTGGTGGCAACCAGCAACACAGTAAAACAAAGTTATCCTACACTTGGCACTATCTATCTTTAGTGAGCAATCTATTGGTAAGATCGGTCAGGTCACAAACATGCACAAAGGCAAATAAATCAGCAATGGGTCTCTTCAGTAAACAAGATAAAGGTGGTGTAATTTACTCTACTGAAAAAAACCCTGCTACATAAACTGCATTTCAAACCAGTACAGCCTTCCATGAGTTATGCCTAATCAATGGAAATTCTACCTTGCGAAGATTATTCTATTAGACACCTAATAAAATTATTAGAGATACAGAAAATTTTCTATTTATTATAGAAATGCAAAGCACTATTCCTGGAATATTGTGATTTGAAAGCAAAAGGTGAGCAGAAGGCTTATGATTTTAGTCAAACACACTTTTATTCTTTTTCACTGCATTGGCTTAGGTTATTTTACTTATTTCTCTGCTTTAATACAATGTAATAATAACTGGAAGGGAAAGACAAGCAAAGGTTAGATTTTTTTTTTCAAAGAAGTAAAGGGAAATACTGTTGCTCTTCGTGGGTGTACAACATATTTACAGACTGTACCTATTTTTAAATTGTAAAAGTGGAAGGTATGACTACCACACTGATGTAAAAATACTTCAAATATCATTTTAATGCATTTCCAAAAAAAGTTTTTACTGTGTAATACAGACACACATAAATGGAGGTTTTTATTTCTGTATGGGCAGGTTAAAAAATAATACATAAACACATGTTCATACCATCTGGTTTAAGAATACTGCTAGTATCTTAGAAACCCACAAATGGGACCTAATCAAACTCCACAGCTTCTGCACAGCAAAAGAAACAGTCATTAGAGCAAATTGGCAACCAAGAGAAAGGGAAAAAATTTTTGCAGTTTACCCATCTGACAAAGGGCTGATATCCAGAATTTACAAAGAACTAAAACAGATTTACAAAAAAAAAACCTAACAAGCCCATTCAAAAGTGGGCAAAGGATATGAACAGCCACTTTACAAAAGAAGACATATATGAGGCCAACAAACATATGAAAAAATGCTCAACATCACTGGTCATCAGAGAAATGCAAATCAAAACTACATTGGGATACCATCTCACGCCAGTTAGAATGGCGATCATTAAAAAATCTGGAAACAACAGATGCTGGCGACGATGTGGAGAAATAGGAACACTTTTGCACTGTTGGTGGGAGTGTAAATTAGTTCAACCATTGTGGAAGACAGTGTGGCGATTCCTCAAGGACCTAGAAATAGAAATTCCATTTGACCCAGCAATCCCATTA
>NW_016107787.1:139946-141053 GCF_001604975.1 Cebus imitator | reverse complement strand
TGTTGGGGAGGAAGGCAGCAAATCACACTGCCACGTGTGTACCTATGCAACAATCTTGCATGTTCTTCACATGTACCCCAAAACCTAAAATGCAATAAAATAAATAAATGGGAAAAAAAAAAGAAACCCACAATACATTCCTAAATGATCACAGGCCTCTCTTGGCAGAGAGAGAAAAGTAACTACGGGTAAGAGGTTTGTATTAATTGTGCTTTTCCTTATATATTTACATGTGTAATAATATTAATAACTGCACCCAATTACTTCTACAGAATTTACTATGTGCCAGATCCTAAAGATTTTACCTGATTCTGAACACTGTGTAAACTGAAGTATTATCTGTGGTTTGCTCGCACCCCTCCACCCAATATTATGTTTCTGAGATTCATCCAAGTTGATGTATAGCTGCAATCTACTCTTTTTCACTGTTGTACAATATATGTCACTCTATACCTATATCACAATTTATCCATTCTCCTTTTAGAGTCATCTGGGTTGTTTCTAGTTTTTTGCTACTACATATAAATCAGGATCCTAAATAACACTGTTTTACAAGTCTCCTGGTGCACATGTTTAAGAGTTTCTTTAGAGTAAATCTCTAAGAAGTAAAACTACTGTGTCAAAGGGTACATTCACATTCAATTTAAATCTTCCAAAGTGGCTTTTACTAAGTTTCATTCCCACCAATAGTGAATGAAAACGCTCACTGTTACACAGTGCCAACGACACTTGGTATTGTCACTTTTTTTTAATTGCATTTTAGGTTTCGGGGTACATGCGAAGAATACACAAGATTGTTGCATAGGTACAAACATGGCAGTGTGATGTGCTGCCTTCCTCCCCATCACCTATATCTGGCATTTCTCCCCATGCTGTCTCTCCCCAACTCCCCATCCCCCGCTGTCGCTCCCCTATTTCCCCCCTACAGACCCCAGTGTGTGATGCTCCCCTCCCTGTGTCCATGTGTTCTCATTGTTCAACACCCACCTATCAGTGAGAACATGCGGTGTTTGATTTTCTTTTCTTGTGTCAGTTTGCTGAGAATGATGGTTTCCAGGTTCATCCATGTCCCTACAAAGGACACAAACTCATCGTTTTTGATGGCTG
>NW_016107787.1:133712-135326 GCF_001604975.1 Cebus imitator | reverse complement strand
TTGTAATCCTTTGGATATATAACCAGTAATGGGATTGCTGGGTCAAATGGAATTTCTATTTCTAGGTCCTTGAGGAATCGCCACACTGTCTTCCACAATGGTTGAACTAATTTAATTTACACTCCCACCAACAGTGTAAAAGTGTTCCTATTTCTCCACATCCTCTCCAGCATCTGTTGTTTCCAGATTTTTTAATGATCGCCATTCTAACTGGCATGAGGTGGTATCTCAATGTAGTTTTGATTTGCATTTCTCTAATGTCCAGTGATGATGAGCATTTTTTCACATTTGTTGGCTGCATAAATGTCTTATTCTGAAAAGTGTCTGTTTATATCCTTTGCCCACTTTTTGATGGTGGTGTTTTTTTCTTGTAAGTCTGTTTTAGTTCTTTGTACATTCTGGATATCAGCCCTTTGTCAGATGAGTAGCCTGCAAAATTTTTTTTCCCATTCTGTTGCTTGCCATTCACTCTAATCACTGTTTCTTTTGCTGTGCAGAAGCTCTTAAGTTTAATTAGGTCCCATTTGTCTATTTTGGCTTTTGCTGCCAATGCTTTTGGTATTTTGGACATGAAGTCCTTGCCTACGCCTATGTCCTGAATGGTTTTGCCTAGGTTTTCTTCTAGGGTTTTTATGGTGTTAGGTCTTACATTTAAGTCTTTAATACATCTGGAGTTAATTTTAGTGTAAGGTATCAGGAATGGGTCTAGTTTCTGCTTTCTGCACATGGCTAGCCAGTTTTCCCAACACCATTTATTAAACAGGGACTCCTTTCCCCATTGCTTGTTTTTGTCATGTTTGTCAAAGATCAGATGGTTGTAGATGTGTGGTGTTGCCTCACATCATGTTCTGTTTCATTGTCTATATCTCTGTTTTGGTACCAGTACCATGCTGTTTTGATTACTGTAGCCCTGTTGTATACTTTGAAGTCTGGTAGTATGATGCCTCCCACTTAGTTTTTTGGCTTAGAATTGACTTGACTAAGGTGTTTTTTCCAGTTCTGTGAAGAAGGTCATCGGTAGCTTGATGGGGATAGCGTTGAATCCGTAAATTACTTTGGGCAGTATGGCCATTTTCACCAAACTGATTCTTCCTAACCACGAACATGGAATGTTTCTTCATCTGTTTGTGTCTTCTCTTATTTCGTTGAGCAGTGGTTTGTAGTTCTCCTTGAAGAGGTCCTTTACATCCTTTGTTAGTTGTATTCCTAGGTATTTTCTTCTCTTTGTAGCAATTGTGAATGGCAGTTCATTCTTGATTTGGCTCTCTTTAAGTCTGTTATAGGTGTATAGGAATGCTTGTGATTTTGGTACATTGATTTTGTATCCTGAGACTTTGCTGAAGTTGCTTATCAGTTTCAGGAGATTTTGGGCTGAGACGATGGGGTCTTCTAGATATACAATGATGTCATCTGCAAATAGAGACAATTTGACTTCCTCCTTTCCTATTTGAATACCCTTTATTTCTTTTTCTTGCCTGATTGCTCTGGCTAGAACTTCCAATACTACATTGAATAGGAGTGGTGAGAGAGGGCATCCTTGTCTAGTGCCAGATTTCAAAGGGAATGCTTCCAGTTTTTGCCCATTCAGTATGATATTGGCTGTTGGTTTGTCGT
>NW_016107787.1:114595-133610 GCF_001604975.1 Cebus imitator | reverse complement strand
TTTTTTGAAGATTTTAGCATCTATGTTCATCATGGATATTGGCCTGAAGTTTTCTTTTCTTGCTAACTCTCTGCCAGGTTTCGGTATCAGAATGATGTTGGTCTGATAAAATGATTTGGGAAGGATTCCCTCTTTGTGGATTGTTTGGAATCGTTTCATAAGGAATGGTACCAGCTCCTCCTTGTATGTCTGGTAGAATTCGGCTGTGAAGGCGTCTGGACCCGGGCTTTTTTTTGGGTGGTAGGCTCTTAATTGCTGCCTCAACTTCAGACCTTGTTATTAGTCTATTCAGGGTTTCAGCTTCTTCCTGGTTTAGGCTTGGGAGGATGCAAGTGTCCAGGAATTTATTCATTTCTTCCAGGTTTACTAGTGTATGTGCATAGAGATGTTTGTAATAATCTCTGATGATAGTTTGTATTTCTGTGGAATCTGGAGTGATATCCCCTTTATCGTTTTCTATTGCATCTATTTGACTACTCTCTTTTCTTTTTTATTCATCTGGCTAGTGGTCTATTTTGTTGATCTTTTTGAAAAACCAGCTCCTGGATTTATTGATTTTTTGAAGGGTTTTTTTTTTGTGTGTCTCTATCTCCTTCACTTCTGCTCTGATCTTGGTTATGTCTTGTCTTCTGCTAGGTTTTAAGTTTTTTTGATCTTGCTCCTCTAACTCTTTCAATTTTGACGATAGGGTGTCAATTTTAGATCTCTCCTTGCTTCTCATGTGGGCATTTATTGCTATATATTTTCCTCTAGAGACTGCTTTAAATGTGTCCCAGAGATTCTACTATGTTGTGTCTTCCTTCTCATTGGTTTTGAAGAACATCTTTTTTCTGCCTTCATTTCACTGTTTATCCAGTCAACATTCAAGAGCCAGTTGTGTTCAGTTTCCATGAAGATGTGCGGTTCTGAGTTAGTTTCTGAATTCTGAGTTCTAGCTTGATTGCACTGTGGTCTGAGAGACCGTTTGTTATTGTTTCCATTCTTTTGCATTTGCTGAGGAGTGATTTACTTCCAATTATGTGGTCGGTTTTAGAGTAGGTGTGATGTGGTGCTGAGAAGAATGTATATTCTGTGGATTTGGGGTGGACAGTTCTGTTAATGTCTATTAGGTTTGCTTGGTCCAGGCTTGAGTTCAAGTCCTGGATATCCTTGTTAATTTTCTGTCTGGTTGATCTGTCTAATATTGACAATGGGGTGTTAAAGTCTCCCACTATTATTGTGTGGGAGTCTAAGTCTCTTTGTAAGTCATTAAGAACTTGCTTTATGTATCTGGGTGCTCCTGTATTGCGTGCGTATATATTTAGGATCATTAGGTATTCTTGTTGCATTGATTCTTTTACCATTATGTAATGTCCTTCTTTGCCTCTTTTCATCTTTGTTTAAAGTCTGTTTTATCTGAGATGAGAATTGCTACTCCTGCTTTTTTTTTGCTCTCCATTTGCTTGGTACATCTTCCTCCATCCTTTTAGTTTGAGCCTCTGAGTATCCTTGCATGTGAGATGGGTTTCCTGGATACAGCACATCGATGGGTTTTGGCTTTTTATCCAATTTGCCAGTCTGTGTCTTTTGATTGGGGCGTTTAGCCCATTTACATTTAGGGTTAATATTGTTATGTGTGAATTTCATCCTGCCATTTTGATGCTAGCTGGCTGTTTTGCTTGTTAGTTGATGCAGTTTCTTCATTGTGTTGATGCTCTTTACCATTTGGTATGTTTTTGGAATGGCTCATAATGGTTGTTTCTTTCTATGTTTAGTGCTTCTTTCAGGAGCTCTTGTAAAGCAAGCCTGGTGGTGATGCAATCTCTGAGTGCTTGCTTGTTCGCAAAGGATTTTATTTTTCCTTAACTTATGAAGCTTAGTTTGGCTTGATATGAAATTCTGGGTTGAAAGTTCTTTTCTTTAAGGATGTTGAATATTGGCCCCCACTCTCTTCTGGCTTGTAGGGTTTCTGCTGAGAGATCTGCTGTGAGTCTGATGGGCTTCCCTTTGTGGGTCACCCGACCTTTCTCTCTGGCTGCCCTTAGCATTTTCTCCTTCATTTCAACCCTGGTGAATCTGACGATTATGTGCCTTGGGGTTGGTCTTCCTGAGGAATATCTTTGTGGCATTCTCTGTATTTCCTGGACTTGAATATTGGCCTGCCTTTCTAGGTTGGGGAAGTTTTCCTGGATAATATCCTGAAGAGTATTTTCCAGCTTGGATTCATTCTCTCCGTCACATTCAGGTACACCTATCAAAGGTAGATTAGGTCTTTTCACATAGTCCCGTATTTCTTGGAGACTTTGTTCATTCCTTTTTACCCTTTTTTCTCTAATCTTGCCTTCTCATTTTATTTCATTGAGTTGATCTTCAACCTCTGATATCCTTTCTTGTGCTTGGTCAGTTTGGCTGTTGAAAGTTGTGTATGCTTTGTGAAGTTCTCATGTTGTGTTTTTCAGCTCCATCAATTCACTTATATTCCTCTCTTAGTTGTTTATTCTTATTAGCATTTCGTCAAATCTTTTTTCAACGTTCTTAGTTTCTTTGCAATGGGTTAGAACATGTTCTTTTAGCTCAGCGAAGTTTCTTATTACCCACCTTCTGAAGCCTGATTCTGTGAATTCATCACACTCATTCTCTATCCAGCCTTGTTCCCTTGCTGGTGAGGAGTTGTGATCCCTTGTAGGAGGAGAAGCATTCTGGTTTCAGGTGTTTTCATCCTTTTTCCACTGGTTTCTTCCCATTTTTGTGGATTTATCCACCTGTTGTCTTTGTAGTTGCTTTCAGACTGGGTCTCTGAGTGGACGTCCAGTTTGTTGATGATGAAGTTATTTCTTTCTATTTCTTAGTTTTCCTTCTACCAGTCAGGCCCCTCTGCTGTAGGACTGCTGAGGTCCACTCTAGGCTCTGTTTGCCTGGGGATCACCTGCAGCAGCCTCCGGGCTTTCGCTGGGAGCTGCAATCCTGAGCTGCTCCTAATTGGCCATCTTGGATCCCCCAGTATTGTCACTTTCTTAAATCTTTGCCTGATGGGTGTGAATGATATTTCACTGTGGCTTTAATTTGCATCTCCTTGATTACTAGAAAAATATACATATATAAATTTTTAAAAATCTTTTCTTTCCCACCTAAGTTTCCTGTCCTTTATTTTGGATATCAAACCTTTGGCGGTTATATCTGTTGTTCTGTTATAACATCTTTTTCCCAGTTTGTGGCTTGTCTTTCATTTTTTATGGCCTAATGGTAAAGAGAAGTCCTTAATTTTAATCTAACCAAACATTTTTTTAAAAAAATATATTAAGAATACGTTCCTTCCACTTTGAGTTATAAAGATACTGTTTTGCGTATCTTTCTAAAAAGTTCTAAAGTCTTGGCTTTTGTATATTATGTTTTTGATCCATGTAAAATGTGAAGTAGAGATTTTTTATTTTTTTTTCCCCCATAGGACACCCAGTTACCATATATCATTTATGGAACACACCATCCTTTCACTAACGATCTGTAATGCCAGCTCTGATACATGTAAGGTTTCCAAATTAAGCACAGGTCTGTTTAGGGAGTATCTAATCACTGGTCTATTTGCCTATTGTTGTGCAAAGGATATTTATGGAAGTTTAAATACAGTAATAAGTCTGGCTACCTAGTAGGACAAGACTCCCCTCCTCAAATCCATCATTCTGTGTTTTGGCTCTTTTCAGACCTTTGTTCCTTTAAGTTTTCAATTTTATGAGTACATAGCAGGTTTACACATTCATGGGGTACATGAGATATTTTGATAAAGGCATGTAATACATAGTAATCATGTCACAGAAAATGGGTAACCATCCCCTCAAGCATTTATCCTTTGTGTTATAAACAATCCAATTCTACTCTTTTAGTTATTTTAAAATGTACCATTAACTTATTACTGATTATAGTCAACCTGTTGTGTAATGAAATACTAGGTCTTATTCATTCTATTTTTCTGTACCCACTAACCATCCCCAGCTCCCCAGTACCCTTCCCAGCCTCTTATAACCATCCTGATCTCTATCTACATAAGTTCAGTTGTTTTGATCCCACAAATGAGAACATATGATATTTTTCTTTCTGTGCCTGGCTTATTTCACTTAACATAATGACCTCCAGTTCCATGCATGTTGTTTCAAATGACAGGCTATTACTCTTTTTTTATAGCTCCATTGTGTTTACGTGCCACATTTTCTTTATCTATGCATCTGTTGATAGACACGTAAGTTACTTTCAAATCTTGGCTATTGTAAACAGTGCTGCAACAGACACAGGACACCTATTCAATATATTAACTACCTTTCTTTTTGGTATATACCCAGCAGTGGGATTATTGGATTATATGGTAATTCTATTTTTAGTTTTTTGAGGAACTTCCAAATTGTTCTCCATAGTGATTGCACTAATTTACATTCCCACCAACAGGGTACTCCACATCCTCTTCAGCATTTGTTATTGCTTGTCTTTTGGAAAACAGCCATTTTAACTGGGGTGAGATGATATTTCATGTAGTTGTGATTTGCCTTTTACTGATGATCAATGATGTTGAGCACGTTTTCATGTGTCTGTTTGCCATTTGTATGTCTTCTTTTTAAAAATACCTATCAAATCTTTTGCCCATTTTTGGGGATCATTCAATTTTTTTCCTATAGAGTTCTTTGAGCTCCTTATATATTCTGGTTATTAATCTCTTGTCAGATGAGTAGTTAGCAAATATTTTATCACAATTTGTGGATTGTCTCTTCATTTTGTTGACTGTTTATCCCTTTGTTCTTTGATAATCATTTTAGAATCAGCTTGTCAAGCGTCATGAAAAACTCTGGAAATTCTAATTGGAATTACATGGAATATATAGATCAATTTGGGAGAATCAACACCTCTAAAATAATGAATTATCCAATCTAAGGAAATTACCTTTAAGTTGTGTTTAAGGTCTTTTGATAGTTCCTTTAATTTCTAACATAAATATACATCTTTTGCTATTGATGCTATTTGTCTGTTCCTGGTATACAGAAATGCAATTCTGTTTATATATGGAATTTCTATCCTCACAATCTTAATAAACTATCTTATTAATTCTAATAATTTTTTTTTTTAATTTTCAGATATGGGGTCTCTCTGTTGCCCCTGAATACTGGAGTGTAGTAATTATTCTCAGGTATGATCCCACTAATGATCATCACAGGAGTTTTGGCCTGCTTTGTTTCCAACCTGGGCTCTTTCACCTCTCCTTCAGCAAGTTGGTGGTTCCCTGCTCCTGAGAGGTCACCGTATCAATAGTGAACTTAGTGTGAACACCTGATTGGCATAGCACAGAACTCCCAGACTCAAGTGATGCCTCCCGAGTAGCTGGAACTACAGCCACACACCACTGTGCACAGCTTAATAATTTTTCTGTATATTCTTTTGCATATTCTGAATAGACAACCATATGATCTACAAATCGAAACATGTTTCTAAGCCTTTGTAACTATTATTTCTTTGTCATATCTTATTGCATTGCTAAGACATTCAAGTAGAATGTTTAAGTTTTAAGAGTGGATATCTTTGGCTCATTCCTGATTTAAAGGAAATGTTTTTAGCCTTTCACTACCAAACAACACATTGATATTTGCTATAGGTAGATACCCTTTTAAAAATTATTTTTAAATTTACAAACGATAAAATTGACTGAGTTTTAATGCATGTGTAGTTTTATGTAACTACTGCCATAATCAGGATACTGAACTGTTCCATCACCCCAAAAAACTTCCACATGGTGCCCCTATAAATTCAAATCCTTCTGCTTCCCCTAACCCCTGCTAACCAATAATCTGTTCTCTGTCTCTAGGTTTTGCCTTTTCCAAAATATCTTAAAAATGGAAGCATAAAGTATATAAAATTTCAAGACTGGCTTCTTTCACTCATCAGAATGTCTTTGATACTACCACAGTAGTCTAAACCTAAGAGAAATTACAAACTCAGGAGTTTTTCTAAACATTGATTCATCCATATTATATACTTTCCTGAGAACCCTGAGCAATTTACCTGTATGAATGGGAAAACTTCAAGGGATCATGTTGTTATTACACTAGAGCTTTACATTTGAACCGCTGGTGCTGAGATCTGTTTTAGTCAGTAACATTTCTTTTTTTTAACTCATTATAATTTTTGATGCCATTTGGGTTTGATAAACTACAACTGACATTCCTAAATGACTATGAGACAGAATCATAGACCTGGAAGAATCCTTATAAGTCACCCAGGGAGGCAGTTTAGCACTGTGATAAACATGGGCTCTGGCATCATACAGAGCTAGATTCTGCTATCTCTCTTAGTTAAATTCACCTTTTACTGAGTTTCAGTTTTCTTATCAGTAAAATGGAGAAAATAAAGTAGGTACTTCATCGATTTTTCAGACAGTTAAATGAGATACTCCATGTAAAATGCATAGCAGACTCCCAGGCACAGTCTGCAATAGCAATAGGCAATACAACAGCAAAAGGCACAGTAAAAGGCTCAGCAAATGGCAGCTGCTACTATATTCAGTACGGCTCTCTCATTTTTGCAGATTATGTAAATAATCTAAACACTCTGTTTTTATGGTTTTAATATTTAAGGGACATAACTTTGTATAAAGAAAGACATATTTTGGCTGATAGCTCTTTAAGGATGACAACTAAACTGATCTTATTTAAACAAATGTACAACTTCTCTAGGCTAGTTGGTAATTCACCAGCCCAGTGAATGTATGAAAAACAACAAAGGAAAACAAAAAACCTGAGATTTTAATCTTCCAATTATGGGAGGAAAATTATTAGAAATAAAATTGTAAGTTTGCATGCAATTGTGGTCAACAAATATTTTTAAAGTACTGACAAATCAAGTTAGTGTTAAAAACCTTAGAAAACCTGTAATCCCAGCACTTTGGGAGGCCGAGGCGGGTGGATCACGAGGTCAAGAGATCGAGACCATTCTGGTCAACACGGTGAAACCCCGTCTCTACTAAAACTACAAAAAATTAGCTGGGCATGGTGGTGCGTGCCTGTAATCCCAGCTACTCAGGAGGCTGAGGCAGGAGAATTGCCTGAACCTGGGAGGCGGAGGTTGCGGTCAGCCGAGATTGTGCCAGTGCACTCCAGCCTGGGTAACAAGAGTGAAACTCCGTCTCAAAAAACAAACAAACAAACAAAAAAAAAAAACACCAACCTTAGAAAACATTCTGTTCCTGCTATGTCCCTCCACCCACCCTCATAATCCAGAGGGCATGCATGAAAAGAGTACTATCTATGAAATCTATATCGTGGTCCAAATGATATAAGTCATCATAATTATTCTATAAATCGATGGATTTTATTTTCTTAAATAATCTAGAACAAAGAGTATATTTCAAGACAATTAAACTGAAGACACTATGTCCTGAATAAACAAAGAGTGTTTTTTAAAACTTTCTGCATTTACTTTGGTCAAAGTTTGCTATTGGCTAAATCATTAAAGTTTTAAACAAAACATACCTCCATCAAGAGTAAGTTTTGACCGCCACTCAACAGGCAGAAATTCAACATGTGTTGCATGGTTGGAAAAATGCCTTTCTTCTATTTTTCTTGCAGCCTCTCTCATCCTAAAAAACAACAACAATAAAATACAAAGCTTTATGAGAATAACTTCACATATATATTCATATGATATAAAATACGTTTAATCATAACACTTCCATTTGCTTACAGCTTTGTCCAATTATATTCCACTACACTAAGCAAGTTTGCAATACTAGGATACCTTCATTTCAAAGTTATTTTCCTAAATTTGCCATCTATGATTTAAAATATTCTAAGCTTTTACATTATATTCTAAATAATTATAGATAGGAATTTTTAGTGAACAGAATGGTATAATGAATACCTCTGTGCCATCACCCAGCTCCAAATATTATCAAGTCATGACATACTTACTTCATCTATTCTATTCATTCTTCCTATAATATGAATTTTAAAATTTTATTAAAAATATCAAGATACCATAAAATTGATCCCTTTCCCCCTTTTGGTGTCAGTTATATAGCAGATTTGTGATTAGTATTACACAATTCAGAACAGTTCATCCAGAAAAACTCCCTCATGCTATTCCTTTAGTAGTCACTCCTTTCCCCCATATTTAAGCAAATCCTAATTGTTAGTGCATTATTTTGTCTGTAGTTCAGTACATATATATATATATATATACTTTTTTGAGACGGAGTTTCACTCTTGTTACCCAGGCTGGAGTGCAATGGCGCAATCTCGGCTCACCGCAACCTCCACCTCCTGGGTTCAGGCAATTCTCCTGCCTCAACCTCCTCAGTAGCTGGGATTACAGGCATGTGCCACCATGCCCAGCTAATGTTTTGTATTTTTAGTAGAGACGGGGTTTCACCATGTTGACCAGGATGGTCTCGATCTCTTGACCTCGTGATCCACCCGCCTCGGCCTCCCAAAGTGCTGGGATTACAGGCTTGAGCCACCACACCCGGCCAGTTCAGTATATATTTTAAAAATATAAGAAGAACATAAGCTATTCAGTATTATCATGCCAAAAAAATTAATAATTCTTAATTTCAGCAAATATGTAGTTCAGTGGTCCTATTTTCCTAGCTGGACTATAACTATTACTTTAGAATCACATTAAAAATTTTTTACACTTGTTTAAATTGAGCTCTAAATACAGTCCATGCACTGCAATTGGAAGACATGTCTCTACTACAGGCTACTTTCTCTATTTTACTTTGTAAGGGGATACCTTGTTTTACGTATTCAGTTTTTAAAAAATTGCACTCTGCAGATACTGCCTTTTTCTCCACCTTTTAAAAAACGGAAGGTCTGTGGCAACCTTGTATGGAGCAAGTCTATTAGTGCCATTTTCCCAGCAGCATGTGCTCACTCTGTGTCTCCGTGTCACATTTTGTAATCCTCACAATATTTCAAACTTCTTCATTATTACTACATCTACTATGGTGAACTGCACCTGTATAAGATGAGTTTAAATGATAAATGTATGTTGTCCGACTGTTCCACTGATCAGCTATTCCCCAACTTTACTCCTGCTCCAAAGACTTCCCTATTATCCCTGAAACACAATATTGAGATTGCAGCACTTAAGGATTCCATACTGGGCCGGGCGCGGTGGCTCAAGCCTGTAATCCCAGCACTTTGGGAGGCCGAGGCGGGTGGATCACGAGGTCAAGAGATCGAGACCATCCTGGTCAACATGGTGAAACCCCGTCTCTACTAAAAAAAATACAAAAAATTAGCTGGGCATGGTGGCGCGTGCCTGTAATCCCAGCTACTCAGGAGGCTGAGGCAGGAGAATTGCCTGAACCCAGGAGGCGGAGGTTGCGGTGAGCCGAGATCGCGCCATTGCACTCCAGCCTGGGTAACATGAGTGAAACTCCGTCTCAAAAAAAAAAAAAAAGAAAAAAAAAAAGAAAAAAGAATTCCATACTGGCCTCTAGGTGCTCAAGTGAAAGGAAGAATTGCGTATCTCTCACTGCAAATCAGTAACCAGAAATAACTGAGCTTAGTGAGGGTGGCATGTCAAAAGTCAGGCACGCCAAAAGCTGGACCTCTTGTGCCAGTTGGCCAATCTGTGAAAGCAAAGGAAAAGTTCTTGAAAGAAATTAAAAGTACTACTCCAGTGAACACAAATGATAAGAAAACGAAAAAGCCTTATTGTTAAGGAGAAAGTTTTAGTGGTCTGGATAGATGATCAAAACAGCTACAACTTTCCCTTTAAGCCAAAGCCTAATCCAGAGCAACGCCTTAACTCTTTTCAACTCTAAAAGGCTGAGAGAGGCAAAGAAGCTACAGAAGAAAAGTCTGAAGCTAGCAGGCTAGTGCACAAGGTTTAAGGAAAGAAGCTGTCTCTGTAACATAAAAGTGCAAGGTAAGCAGTAATGTAGAAGCTGTAGCAAGTTATTCAGAAGATCTAGCCAAGATAATCAATGAAGGTTGCTACACTAAACAACATATTCTCAATGTAGACAAAAAAGCCTTCTAACAGAAAAAGATTCCTAGGACTTTCACAGCTAGAGAGGAAGAAGTCAATGCCTGGCTTCAAATTTTCAAAGGACAGGCTGACTCTCTTGTAAAGAGCTAATGCAGCTGTTAACTTGGAAGTTGAGGCCAATGCTCACTGACCATCCCAAATATCCTAGGGCCCTTAAAAATTATGCTAAATCTACTGTACCTATGCTCTATAAATGGAACAACAAAGGCTGAATAGCAGCACATCTTTTTTACAGCATGGCTTACTGAATATTTTAAGCCTACTGTTGAGACCTACTGCTCAGAATAAAAAATATTCATTTCAAATGATTACTGCCCATTGACAATATACCTGGTCACTCAAGAGCTCTGATGGAGATGTACAAAGAGATAAATGTTGTTTCCACACCTGCTAACACAGTATCCACTCTGCAGCCCATGGATCAAGGAGTAAATTTGACTTTTAAGTCTTATATTTAAGAAACAAATTTTATAATGCTCTGGATGCTATAGATAGTGGATGAATCCGGGAAAAGTAAACTGAAAATATACTGGAAAGAATGCCAATAAGAACATTTGTGATTCATGAGGGGTGAAAATGTCAACATTCCAGAAGTTTGGAAGAAATGGATTCCAACCCTCATAAATGACATTGAGGGGCTCAAGACTCCAGTGGGGAAGTAACTACAGATGTATTGGAAATAGCAAGAGAACTAATATAAGAAGAGTGTGAATATGTGACTGAATTGCTGCAACTTCATGAGAAAACTTCAGTGGAAGAGTAGTTGCTTCTTATGGATAAACAATTAGTTTCTTGAGATGGACTCTTGGTAAAGATCTGAATATTGTTGAAATGACAACAAATAATTCAGAATATGCCATAAACTTAGTTGATAAAGCAGTGGCAGGGTTTAAGAGAATTGATTCAAATTTTGAAATTCTATAGTGGGTAAAATGCTCTCAAACTGCATTGCATGGTACAGAGAAATCTTTCATGAAAGGAAGAACCAATCAATGTGACTAACTTCACTGTTGTCTTGGTTTAAGAAATTGTCACACCCACCCCAAACTTTGGCAACTACCATCCCAATCAGTCAGCAGCCATCAACATAGAGGCAAGACCCTTCAACAGCAAAAAGTTGCTGTGAACTCACTGAAGCCTCAGATAATCATTAGCAGTGTTTAGCAGTATAGCACTTTAAAATTAAGATATGCACATTGATTTTTAGGGACATACTGCTATCACATACTTAATAAGTATCACATACTTAATAATGTTTACAGTGTAGGGTAAACATAACTTTCATATGCACTGAGAAGTCAAGTTGTGCAACTCAATTATGATATCTGCTTTACTGCAGTGGTATGGAACCAAACCCACAATATCTTTGAGGTATACCTGTAATTTTTTGTGTATGTGTCCTATAGAGTTACTTAGAGTCTGATTTTAACTCACTGCATCCCTATGGTGCTATTTAACACATTCTTTCTTCTGTTTTCTATAATTTGGTAGTTATAGGGGCTTCATTAGATTTAGGCTCTGTTTTGGTGAAACTGCTAGTCCATACATACATAGGTACATAAAACTCTTTTCTCTTTTTGGTGATGATAGCGGTTACTGATGACCATTGTTGAAACACATTAGTTTATCATGGTAGCAAAAGTGCCTTTTAAATTCCATCACTCTTCATTTGTTTATAAGCTTATACTTCTGGGAAGAGAAATTTCCTTACATTAAATATTTACCTACAGTGAGGTATAACCAAATAGTTTTTGCATGAATTGAGGCACAGATAATCCAGAAAAGGCAGGATAAATGGTTAATTCTTCCTTTTTATCAACAGTTTTCAAAATAACAAGTCATTAGGTTTTATACATTTTGATGTCATTACTAACTCATAGATTTAAGCATATTTGATGCATATACACTATAGTTATTATCCTTACCAAGGCTCAAATTGTCTCCTATTTTAGGTCCGTGAATATCTTCAAGTTGGCTTCTGAGTGCTTTTGAAACAACTTCACTAGTTTTGTTTTTTTTTTTTTTAAAAAACAAATGTGGCTTTAGTATATTCAAAGAGTTATGCAACTCTCACCATTATCTAATTTCATAACACTCTCATCACCCCAGAAACACCATTCCCATTAGCAGTTACTCTCTATCCCTTCTCCTCCCACCCACTGGCACCCACTAATCTACTTTCAGCAGATTTGCCTATTTTGAACATTTCATATAAATAGAATCATACAATATGGGGCCTTTTTGTGTCTGGCTTTTCAGTTAATGTAATGTTTTCAAGTCTCATCTATGTGCATCATAAATCAGTACTTCATTGCTTTTCATTGTTGAATAGTATTTCATTACATAAATATGCCACTCTTGTTTAGCCACTCATCAGTTGATGGATGTTTGGGTTGCTTTCATTTTTCGGTTATCATAAATAATGCTTCTATGAACATTCTTTAATGAGTTTTTGTGGACATACATTTTCAAATCTCTTGGGTATGCATATAGGAGTGATAATGCTGGCTCACACATTAACTTCCTTTAACTTTCTGAAGAACTACCAAACTCTCCAAAGCAGCTGTACTACTTTCTCATCTCACCAGCAACATGTAAGGGTTGCGATTTTTCTTCATCCTAGCTAATACTTGTTAATTTCCATCTTTTTGGTAAGTTATCCTAGTGGGTATAAAGCGGTACCTTTAAAGCGGTAGTGTTCGAGGTCACATCTCTCTAATAAAGATGCTGAGCATCTTTTCATGAGATTATTGGCCATTTTATATCCTATTTGAACAAATGTCTACTCAAATCCTTTACCCATTTAAAAAACTGGGTTCTGCCTTTTAAAAAAAATTGTTGGGTTGTAAGAGTACTTTATATATCCTGGACCTAGGCCTTTATCACATATGTGATTTGCTAATATTTTCTCCCATTCTGAGGGTTGTCTTCATTTTTTCAGTGTCCTCTGAAGAACTAAACTACTTTCTACTTATAATGTCATGTCATCTGCAGATAGTTTTATCTCTTCCATTCTAATACAGATGCCTTTTATTTCTTTTCTTGCTTAATTGCCCTAGCTGAAATGTACAGTACAAGGCTGAACAGAAGTGGTGAGAGTGCATACCCTTGTCTTGTTCCTGATCTCAGGGAGCAGCTTTCAGTCTTTCACTATTAAAGAATAAGTTTAGCCACAGGCTTTTTGTAGCGGTCCTTTACCAGCTTTAGAAAGCTGCCTTCTGTTTCTAATTTCCTAAGGGCTTTTATTATTAAAGTATGTTGAGATTTTCTCAAATGCCTTTTCTGTATCTGAAAATCACAGGGCATTTTTTTTCCCCTTCATTCTATTCATGTGGCGGATACCTTGATTAAAAAAAAATGTTGACCCAATCTTACATTCCCGGGAAAAAATCCCACTTAGTCATGGTATATGATCATTTATGTATGTTGCTACATTCAGTTTGTTGTCATTTCATTGAGGATTTCTGTGGTCTGTACTCAGTAAGGGATATTGCTATACAGTTTTCTTCATGATATTCATTGGTTTTTGGTATCAGGGTAATACTGGCTTCATTTTTTTTGGAGAGTTTGTAGAGAAGTGGTGCTAATTCTTCTCTACGTTTTTTAAGAGATAGGATCTTACTATGTTGTCCAGGCTGAAAAGCAGTGGCTATTCACTGGAACAGTTGTATATTAGACTGAAACTCCTGCGCTCAAGCAATCCTCCTGCCTCAGCCTCCCATGGGGCGGAGACTGCAGGCACAAGCCAATGCACCCAGCTGAATTCTTCTTATGTTTGGTAGAATTAACCAGTGCAATCTTCTGGTCATGGGCTTTTGCTGCTTTGGTGGGATGTTTTTTGATTAACTGAAATGCTTTACTTGTTATAGGTCTACTGAGACTTTCTATTTCTTACTCATTACCAGATCGGTATTCCTAGTTTGTGTCTCTCTTGGAAAGTGAACAGTTTTGGTAGTTTGTTTCTGGAAATTTGCCCATTTCATCTAGGTGACATACTCTGTTAGCATAGAATTGTGCATAGTATTCCCTTATAATCCTTTTTATTTCTGTAAGGTTGGTAGTAATAATGTTCTCTCTTTTGCTTTTGATTTTAGTAATTTGAATCTTTTTTTTCTCTTGTTTGGTCTAGTTAAAAGGTTCTCAACTTTGTGAATCTTTCCAAAGAAGCAGAGTAATACATAGAGAGCTTCCTTATTTTATTTTACAACTGCACACTACTCCATTATATAGATAACACCTGTAGTTGATAATAGCCGTAGTTGATCAACCCGTCTCTCATTGATGAACGTTTGAGTAGTTTCCTATGTGATGCTGCAATCAAAAGGCTTGTACATGTTTCTTTTATTTTTGATAATATTTTTTGGGATAGAGTCCTGGAAGTAGGCTTTCAGGGTCAAAGGATAAATACATATGTAATTTTGATAGATACTGTCATATGCTCTTTTTCATTGCATTCCATCAGTTGTACGAGAACATTTATTACCTATGCCTGGCCAAAAGAACATGTTGTCAAATTTTGGACTTTTGCTAATCTGAGAGTTAAGAAATAACATCTGGCTGGGTGTGGTGACTCATGCCTGTAATCCTAGCACTTTGGGAGGCCGAGGCAGGTGCATCACTTGAGGTCAGGAGTCTGAGGCCAGCCTGGCCAACATGGTGAAATCCGGACTCTACTAAAAAAATACAAAAATTAGTTGGGTGTGGTGGTGTGTATCTGTAGTCCCAGCTATTTGGGAGGCTGAGGCAGGAGAATCACTTGAACCCAGGAGGTGGAGGCTGCAGTGAGCTGAGGCTGTGCCACTGCACTCCAGGTCTGGGTAACGGAGCAAAACTCTCTCTCTCTCAAAAAAAAAAAAAAAGACACCTGTCATATGGTTAAGAGCCATTTCCTTTACTGGGAACTAGTGCATATATCTTTAGCCCATTTTCCTTTAAGGTGGTTGAACATATTTTTATTTTTAGGATGATTTTACATATTAAGGACACTTCATCTATAAGTTGAAAATATTTTCTTTCAGTTCACCTTATTTTTTCTTTGCCACATTTTTTTTTCTGGACAATATAATATTTATCACTATTTTTCCTTATTTCTTCTGAATCAAGTCATAGAATATTTTTTTCTATTCCCAAGTTCTAGAAGAATTCAAACTCTCCTTTAAAAAATCCCTAATACTTGTATAATTTCATTTCTTTCCCTTTTCCATTTTTTAAAAGAGATAAGGTCTTGTTATGCTGCCCTGGCTGAAGTGTAGTGGCTATTCGTTAAGTGTGGAACATAGAGCACTTCAGCCTCAAACTCCTGGTCTCAAGCAATTCTCCTGCTTCAGCTCCCAAGTAGCTAGGACTATAGGCACGTGTTACCATGTCCTGCTTTCATTTCTTTCACTTAAATGTGATCCAACTGAAATTTATCCTTGTGTGAGAAATGGATCCAATTCAATTTTTTCCATATGCAAATCTATTTATCCCAATAGTACTTGTTGAAAAGTCTACCTTCCTCCATTTTCAGTATATTTTAAAAAGCATTATGTTATAATTATGTTTATTGGTTGCATATCCCCAAAGTCGGCATTTTAAGAAGCCTAAATAGATTCTACTTTGCCAAAATAAAAGATGTGCTTCCTTTATCATCACTGAAAATAAAACGATAGCCAAAACTTTAGACTTGAAGGCAGGATCACCTTATTACCCACAGAGTCTAACATCAGATACTCAAGTAATGGTCACAGAAACATTTTTAAAGTTTTTTGCCATCTTTTCAAATGTTCAGTCTTAGCAAATATGAGTATATGCAAGAAAGAACATATTTTAAAATTTCTAATATTCTCTACCCACTCATTCAATTTTGATGGCTGTATAGTTCTTATATATTTCATTGTAATATAGTAATTAGGAAGTGGTACATGTGTTGCTGTTTGAATTTACACACACGAGAGCTCATTTAGATTAGTGGCTCTCGACCATGGACAATCGTGCACTTCTAGGGACATTTGGCAATGTTTGCAGATATTTTTGATTGTAACATTTAAGGGTTTTATTTGCATCAAGTGAGAAAAGGCTAGGGATACTCTTAACATTTTTGTACAGGCCAGCTGTCATAACAAAAAGTTATCCAGTGAAAAATGTCAATAGCGATGTGGCTGCGAAACCCTAATTTTGAGTTCTAAACTCAGAAACACTATCTGCTTAAAATGCTGTTTTTCCTAAAGCAAATCTATACAATCCTTCACAGAATCACTATCATAGTTCTCAGATGATCACAAACTCGTTTGATCATGATCAAACAGGTAGGTCTACTGAATCATCTGGAGTACTGGAGTGACTGTTAAAAAAAAGGAAGGCATGGAAAGAAAAATGAAAAAATAGTGAGGGAAGGAGAAGGGAGAGGAGGGGTTGGGGAAGAGAAGAGGAAAACAGCGAGAGGGAGAGGAAAGAGAGAAAGGTAGATATGTTATGGCCATATGCTCAAATTTGCCTTACTAAAAATAGTAAAATCTATTTCTTAAATATATCATAAGAACCACTGAGACCAACAGGCGACGGAGAAAATTAAAAAATATTATATTCAGACAATGACCTATTACCGTGCTGTTATGCATGCACAAAAACCATGATTTCAGTCCTCTTACAAACTTATTTCAACTTCCATGTTCTCTGACTAATGAATGTTTACCTTATATTGTAAGAACATAGAGAATAATGGCATTTAAGAATTACTATACAACTGAGGATCATTAAATAGCTGTGAAAAATAAGTCTTCATAATTCCTCTCAATTAGAAAAAAAACTCATAAACTAATTGATTTTAAGAAAATATATGTGTGGTATAAACACAGAAAAATAGAAAAAAATATAAACAGAAAATCATGAACAGTGATCTCCAAGATACATATATTCTTTAAGGAGATGAGGTAAGCCAGGTGCAGTGGCTCATACCTGTAATCCCAGTGGTTTGAGAGGCCATGGTGGGAAGGCCACTTGAAGTTAGGAGTTTGAGACCAGCCTAATCAATATGGTGAAATTCTGCCTCTACTAAAAATACAAAAATTAGCTGGGTGTGGTGGTATGCGACTGTAGTCTCAACTACTAGGGAGGCTGAGACATGAGAACTGCTTGAATCTGGGAGGTGGAGGCTGCAGTGAGCCGAGATTGCGCCACTGCACTACAGCCTGGGTGAGACAGTGAGACTCCGTCTCAAAAAAAAAAAAAAAAAAGGTATTGCTTCATTGCCCAATGCTGCCTGTGAGCACTGCCTACTCACAGGCATGATCATCACACACCACAGCCTTCAACTCCTGGGCTCACGCGATCCAAAATACATTTTTGAAATAAACAAACAAAAACAAGGTCCAGAAGTGTACAGCATGCACCTTTTGTGTAGAAAAAAATTTGTATATGCCTAAAGAAAATCTAGAAGACTATAAACTGGGACAAAAGGACAAAGGATAATGAGGGAAGATGGGGACAGAAATGAGAATCAGCCTTTTTACTCTACATTTTAGTATTTTGTGAACTACATGAATGTATTTCCTGTTCAAAATAATAAGTTTTGTTGATATTCTTGTCTGCTATTGTTTGTTTCCCATTTTTTTCTGTACTTGTGGGTTTATGCCTTTTTGCTGTTTAAAAATTTTTTTTATATCATGTTCAATGAGGTTTCAGGAGAGAATAAGATATGTGTTCAACCTACTGTGTTTAACTGAAAACCTCTTTATATTATTCTAAAATTATAGCTTTAAAATGGCTAATTTAGGGCATTAGATATACAAGTTCTACGAAGATATCCCTTGAAATAAAACTCCACAAAACGTAAATTCAATTGTATTTAAAATGTTTTCAACTTATTCCTTTTAGTAAACTAATTCTGACATTCCCAGAAGTTGTCTAAGGATGTGCTGCTCAATACGTAAGTGGCAAACATATTTTTCTGGAACAAAGGTGATTAAAACTAGTTTGAACTAATCATTAGCATGTTTGCTAAAATAAGGTCAAGAAGGCAAACTCTCCATTTCCAGGAATCTCAGACATGATTTAAGGAAATCCTCAGAGAACAAAAGGCTTTCAAATCAATCACAAGTACACACAGGCTTCAGGATGGAACTGGGAAGGATGAAGTTAACTTTACTTTCTGTAAAGGCCTGGACGTTGAACTTAGGAATGACAGAAAGCAGGGAAATGGTAAGAAATCCTATGAATTTGCCTATCTTTTATTGTGTGGAATTCCTTTTTATATGATTATTTTCCCTCAATTACTAAGCTATGTGTAGAATTTTCCATCAAATTAGCGCATCTATGAAGACATGATAGAATCCTCCCTCTAGTGGACACTTGTTTTTTCTTTTCTTTTCTTTTCTTTTTTTTTTTGAGCCTCATTGAATTCATTCATCCTACTTCCAATAATAGCTCTCAATTTTTATCTGTGGCTCTAGCTCTCCTTATAGTAAGATGAAGTCAACTTCCATCTGATTCTAGGTTGGGAATATGACAAGTTTAGCCAATCATACCCTGCATGGCCACATGCATAGATTCGGGAAGCTGGATGCAACATCATTAGTAACTGAAATGCACAGACTAGCTGGGACTTTTGAGAAAAAAAGACTTAGTCTTTCTTTTTGAATTTGAACTCAAGATTATATAAATCACATTTGGAATCAAAGGAGATGTGTGAGAATGGCTTCAAAATGAAAGTGACAGAGCAGATAAAAACTGGATTTTGATGACTTGTTTGGCAATATTACTCCTAGACTCCTCAGTTTTATGAGTTACTAAATCCTGCTTTTGGCTTAAACCTTTTCGGGTTAGGATTTCCCTAACTTGTACTCCAAGAAATCAAACTGATACCTTCTTATTTATCAATTGCTCCAGAGAGAATATGCAAGTAAACCTAGTCCCCAGGTTCCTAGATATCCAAGCAAAGTATCTGCACACGAATACAAAAATATAAACATGCCGGGCATGGTGGCTCAAGCCTGTAATCCCAGCACTTTGGGAGGCCGAGGCGGGTGGA
>NW_016107787.1:110693-114386 GCF_001604975.1 Cebus imitator | reverse complement strand
ATATATATATATATATATATATATATATATATATAAACATGATGGGAAGTAATATATAACTCATCAGAAAGTAAAATCAGTATCAGAGGAAAGAGATTCCTGTAATATAAGCCACGGAGATTGAAAGAATCAGGGTGGTCTAGCACTATCAGACAAAGTTTTTTCTTTAAAAAGTTGAATTGTATTTTTACTTTAATCCATTAGCTGGCATTAAGAGATGTTACAATAAAAAGTAAAATAAAACTCAGCATTGCATCATTATTACAGAGGTGTTGCTGAGGACATACTTCCCAGTATCATACACTGTTTGCTTTATAAGGACTCAAATAAGTCTTTATCAGTCTCAGAATCAAATAAACTGGGCTTGTCACAACACACTTGTTTTCATGACATGATCTATAACTAACCATATTTTTCTCTACACTGGTTGCTAGCTCAGAGCCAAATCTGTGGTGGAACCCTTAACCCTCACATGCCCTTTTAACAAAGTCCTTAATGTTTTTCAAACATGCAAATATCACATGTACCCCTAAAAAAAATTTTAGAAAGTTTTAGGATAAATCCGAATATAAATAAACTAATGAGGTAAATAACCTGTCTGGTGTGTAGGTAAATAATCCACTGTTTTCCACAGAAAATTCAGTTTCCTTTTGATAGCAATAGGTTAAGCTGCTAACTGGCTAATTCTTAGCCTTTTTAGAGTTGTTGCACTTGCAGTATTCTTCGTTTCTGAAGTTCAAAGAGTAAGACATAACTAGATCTTTTCCTTGCTTTCAACTTTAGATTATAAAGTTAACATATTAGATCAAAAAAGCCTTCCTTAATCCTTCTTCTCCATACTTTGGGGAGAAAAATCAAACATCATCATCCTGTTGATATAATCCCTTTCAAAATTTGGTCCAGATACTTTATCTATGACTTAAGAAATGTAAGAATAGCTGGCACTGGAGGAACATGCATTGGAATTAGTATACTGTTAATATTTCTTATACCCTGGATGAAAATGTGGATTCTAGACTAGATATAGACTGTATTCATCAAAGAACTTACATGGCTGTGTTTTTGATAATTCTTCCTTGGTCCATTTTCTGCCCAATGCCATGCACAACAAATACAATATGGGTAGTCTGTGACGGCTTGTCTTCTAATGTGGCTTCTTCTACATAACCTCTATGAAGTCTGGTCCCACTACTTGATGCTGTAAAAGAAATTAAAATTCTAAGTTTACTATTTAATCTGAGAAATAGCATTTTCCACAATAAGTTGAAAGGAAAAAAAAAGGAATATTATAAAAAAATTTCACTGGCTGTGAGGGAGGAAATAAAAACTGTAAGATGGTATATATTGACCAGCTCTGACATAAAGTGAACTGGACACAACACCAAAGCCAGAAACCATAGAGAGAAATAAATGAAATATACTGAATATATAAAAATTTAAAACTTCTATAATAAGAAAATATTAGGAACAAAGAAATGGCAAACTGGAAAAAATACACAAAATACAACACATAATTACTCAAGTATACAAAGAGAGCTTACTAACGGAAAAGTAAAGACGACCATTCAAATAGCAAAATAGGCTAAAGTTATGCAAGGTAATTCAGGAAATAAATACAATTAACAACTGTAAAGCTATTCAAGCACATTTACTATTCATGAAATTCAAATTTTAAAATAGGATATTAAAATCTTATCAAACTTTAAAATTCTTTTTAAATTTATTTTTTGATAATGCTCTCAGATCTTCCCCAGGTTTCATTCTCTCTTTTCTTTCATTTAGTCAAACTTTTCTAAAGAGTTGTCAGGCCAGGTACCACAGTTCAAGCCTGTAAATCCCAAAGCTTTGGGAAGCCAAGGTGAGAGGATGGCTTGAGCCCAAAAATTTGAGACCAGCCTGGACAACATAAGGAGATTCTGTTTCTACAAAATAAAAAAAATTAGCAGGGCATAGTGGTGCATGCCTGTAATCCTAGCTACCGAGGAGGCTGAGCTGGGGGGATTGCTTGAGCCCAGGAATTAGTTCCAGATTATGGTATGCTATGATTACACCACCGCACTCCAGCCTGGGGGATAGAATGAGACCCCAACTTAAAAAAAGAAAAAAAAAAGAGTTGTCTATTCTCATTGCTTCCATTGCCTCACCTTCCACTTAAGCTTCAACCCCTGTCTATCTGGCTTCTGCCCCATCAATCCATCTAAGTCACCAATGACCTGCATGTCGCTAAATATGATGGAAAATTTTCAGTCCTCATCTTCCTTGACACTATATTTCAACTGCCACGTTTTAGGTTTAGCAGCTTTTGTGCTTTTAGAAGTATAAAAGGCATTTATTAACTTGTCAAATCACTCTAAGTATGTAATTATTACTTAATGGATACATGTAAACTCAACCAACTTAATAAAAGTTTCATTTACAAAGGAACTTGTCACTAAATTTAATATATTTAAAATAAACTAAAAACGGATATGAATAGTCTATTTTGAATATAAGAAAAAAAGTCAGATTCCCAAAATGTTGATAAGCTACAGTAATATTTAACAATTACCTTTAGAAAATCCCAGTTTTTGGGTAACTGTTCTTGCAATTTTAGATGTTGTTGCATCACTATAAAGATATACTTCATCCACACTGTGCCAGTCCACATGGTTTCGACTCAACTTGAAACTATGCATAGCTATTGCAAAAAGGAAAAGCTATTTTGAAGGTCTCCAAGGCAAACTTTATTCGTGTGAAAAATTATAACACTCAGATTTTTAAATCAATGTTACCTAACAAACTTAGATATGGAACTCAGTTCAATAAAACACTATTTCACATAAAAAAGTTATATGATTCAATTAACGGGTAGGAACTTCATTTTATAAATGATTAATCCTGCTACAGGGAATGACAACTTTTTAAAACACTGAGTGACTTAACTATCATAATTTTAACCTCTAATACACAGTTTCTATGTGTTCTGATAATTAAACAACTCTTTCCCAGGGGATATAGCTAACTCTTCATTAGGTCTAAGGCGTATATACATATACCTCAAGCCCTCAATAGCTTTGACATAGCAACTAAACTTCTATTTCTTCTGATTTTACTAAAAATATCAAAAGATCTGTAAAAATTTCACTAAATGCTAGACAAAGTAGATTCAGAGGAAAAAAAATTACCTTTAAACTGGGAAGAGAATAATCTATTAGAAAATGAGGTAATTTTGGAATGGATAGTAAAGCCAATTACTGGATATTGTCCATCACAGCAAAAATCAAAAACTGAAAGATGTTTTAGTAATACAAAATTAAGGAAATGTTTTTCTACCATGATGTTCAAATCAGTACTGTTAGCTGGGTATAGTGGCTCATGCCTGTAATCCCAGCACTTTGGAAGGTTGAGGCAGGAGGACTGCTTGAGCCCAGGAGTTTGATAGCAGCCTGGGCAACAATATTGAGATCCTCTCTGTGAAGAAGAAAAAAAAAAAACCCTCAAAAATTAGCTAGGTATGGTGATATGTGCATGTGGTTCCAGCTATTTGGGAGACTGCGGCAGGAGGATCACTTGAGGCAAGAGGATTGCTTGAGCCCAGGTGGTCCAGCCTGCAATGAGCTATGATCATGCCACTGCACTCTAGCCTGGGCAACACACACAGAGAGAGCTGTCTCAAAAAAAGAAGACAATTTCACAAACTGGAGAAAAAACACA
>NW_016107787.1:96820-110677 GCF_001604975.1 Cebus imitator | reverse complement strand
AAAAAAAAAAAAAAAAAAAAAAAAAAAAAAAAAAATCATTATGGGGGTATGCTTGGTGAAAATGAAGCCTTAAAAAAAAAACCTCCAAACCTGTATTCTTTAGGAATTCATAAGCCCTAGGAGCCAGGGACTGTGTGTTGACCATTTCTTATATCCCTAGCACCAAAAAGAATGTCTTATCACAGTGTCTGGCACATACCACAAATTCAGCCATGTTTATGGCAGCAGTGAAGAAATTGATATAACATATCCATCAATTCACAAAACACAACTCTTATGTTATGAGGGCCTTAAGCTTTTCCTTTATATATCTGGTTTACAGGTAGGAAAAATTAACATACCCATCTTCAGAAAGCCAAGTACCTTCAAATCACTATGCTTGATTTACTTTCTTAAAATTCTTTCAAGGCAAAATATTACCTCCCATTTTACTTACAAAAACACAGAGGTACAAAGAGATAAAGTGACTTGCCACAGAGTTAGCTACTGGCAGAGTCTAACTCTTCTGATTTAAAGATGGGCTGAAAATAACTTCAAGCTAAATATAAAAGATATAGCTCTGGTTAAGATTTATGATCTTAAGACATTTTTATAAAAACCTACTCCCTACAGGATACAAGTACATTAGAAAAATTGTACTTCATAGTTATACTAAATATGCAATTTCAAAAATTTATCAAAAAACAATTTATATTTTACTTACCTGCTAGGGCGTATTACTAACACTGTACACCAGATCAAGATTTAACTAACATAATAAACATAAATCGTATCTCCGTTTCCAAAGAAAATAATGTATAAGGTCAGCTTTTTAAATAAAAGAACTTCTCATAAACTAAAAAAAATCTTTTGCAAGGGTTTAACAATCACTTCTCTAATTACATATCTGATCCATGCCACCACTTCAGGCTTTTAAATGTGTCTAAATCACATTTTTGTTAAAATAGTTTTGAGCAACATATGCTTAAAATGTTCAACTACAAGACCAAGATATTTAGAGATTAGTGTTAAGCCAGAACAACATTCTTTTCCTCCTTAAATGATCCACATATCATCTTAAAGTAAAACATTTTAATGTTGGTGAACATCAGAACATTTTGTTACTGGACTATACACACTGTTTACAAATATTTATACACATAATAAAGTAGCAGTACATAAAATAGCACAACGGACACATTTTTTAAAAAAGTATTAATTTCTATGCTTTAAATGCAACTGAATGCTATAAGCCAGGAATATAACTACATGGAAAAATAAAACTACAATTACTGTACCTTGGGAACGCTTTCGTTTAAGACCTGCCGCATCTGTACTCTCCTTAAATCCTCTCCATTTGAACAGAGAAGGGAGGGAGAAGGGAGGGAGGTGGTAGACAACTAAGAAAGCAAAAACACTGAGCTTCAAAGCAAATTTTAAATGAGGTTTGCCATTTTGCCTTTTTGTTCTAGTATTAACTTTAAAAAATGCGTTGTATTTGAAAAACATTATTCTAAATGCTTTATTTATATAATCTCTAAGAATCAGTAAAGCAAAACATTAGTATAATGTTTATCAAATATTTGCTGTACTTTTACTGAAAGAAAAAAGGCAAATGATATCAAAATTCATTAAAAACAACTGTGATTATGTTTAATGTCTTTGCATAGAAAGAATTTATAAAAATTGAACATGACATTTTCAAATGCTAAGAGATTTATAAACTCCATCTTTACAATACTAAGGTTATTTACTCTTACCAAATTTGTGACTGACATAGCTAACAGCTGATGTACAAATTGAGAAGCCAATAAGTAACATTTTAAATATCTAATGCAGCTTTCCTGAGAAGACACCACAGTATACATTCTACTAGATAGATGCTTTCCACTACTGAAATATAATGGAAACTTCCCTTAGGAAAAAAAAATTCTTTTTGCAACTCTATACAAGTTGTTAAAAGACTTTAAAAAACAAAACTTTTACTAAAAAACAAAAATCAAACTGGAAGCTCTGCTATTTGCTTTTGAAAAGACTAATAAAATAATGAAAAAAGTCATTAGTAAAAATGTATGCTGTGACATCTTGTAAGCATTAACAGACAACACAGAGTAAAGCTAGGCATAGACTTAATATTTGGCAAATCAGTAGATAACCTTAAAGTCAACATTTTCCCTGTCAAATTTTGCTAGTTATATAAATTTCTTTGTATTTTAAGTAAGCAATTATTTAAAAGTTCACTTGAACTTGAGCCTTATAGTTTCTCACCAGTTAATTACAGAATCTTTATGATTAGTTCAAATTTATGTTATAATACATTTGATTTTCATCCTCACTCCCTTCTGTGTTAATGTGACAAAGGTTAAATACTGCTCAAATACAAAAATATTTAATTCCTGTTGTATAGTACTAGAAATGTAACAAATCTGTTGAATATACAGATGTAGTATATGCAAAGATTTGTGTAATAAAATTGAGATATGCTTACAAGACAGTTAATAACTATACCTATATGTAATTTGATGGCTACAAAAACTATAAACTAGAGCTAAAAGCTGGGTTGCTATGTCAGGATTATAAAAACATCATTGTTACAGAGGTAGAAAATGACAACTGATGCAATTTTCTTCACTGAAAATGTTTCTTCTTTCATGTGCCTTCTGGTCAGTTACTGAGGAGTAGATGTACCATTAGACCAGCAAACAGTTTTAAACAAAAAATTCAAAAGGAAAAATATGCTAACATATCAAAGTAAATCAAACTAACATAAACTTGAGACTTTACTGCTTGAAACAAAAACTAGACTTTGTAGATCTGGTAGTAAAACTAACGTGAACCAATTCCATATTATTAAAAAGAATGAAATACGAAACGTATGGACCATCTGACCACATTTTAAAATTATGTAAATGTTTTCAGAAAGCTAGCCTAGATATATAAATGATGGCTTTATTTTCTAAAATAGTATAACTTAAAGATTAAAAAAGGATAAACACCCTAATATGCAGAGAAACCAAGGAAAAAAGAAAAACATTTATTTAAAATATTTTCACAAAACTAAATAGACATGGTTTCTTTCTTTTCAAATGCAATTCTTATTTTCACTTGAGAGTCATCTGCTTTATTTATTACAAACCTTGTAGCATAGAGGGACTAAATTTTTCAACCCAAAGCACAGAAATAGGGGTACTATGGTAAGCACTGCAGAGGAAAAAAGAGTTTACTATCAATCTAAACAAAGATCACTGTTAAAGAAAATTCAAGTCTCAGAAAGCACTATTTAATTTTTTTTTTAAAAAATAAAGTTGTAGTTAAAATTTTTTACATAGTATCAGCAAAAGATGCATAAGCTCAAAACACAATTGCAATGCTAATTTATTAATGCTAACATTTAATAAAATTTTAATATGTTAAAGTCTTACACAGCAATGAAAAACATTTAAAATACTAAAAATATTTCCAATAAATTTCCTTACTATATCTTAAAGAACTTTCTGCATTATATAATTCTGAAAGCAGGAGAGTATTACAAAACAGGGTTACTGCTGCTGATGACATAATAATTTCTACAACAGAAAAACTAACTTTTCCCTTTAGATAAGCTGGCAACCTGAAAAATTCCAACCCCAAGGAAGCAATCTTGCACATCTCAAACGTGCCAACTATAATGGCAATCTTTCTTTAATCTCAAGAAATAAAGTTAGATAAATTTATAAAAATTAAATAACTAAAAGCTAGAAGGTGGGAATCCTGTTACTGACTAAAGAGAGAAGAAAAGGAAAGCTGGTTGGAAGGTGAGGACCCCTCCATCTTTTTAATTGAACTTTGAAATGCTATGTTCACATTATGGGATATATTTATACAGCTATAGTGATAGAAATATATACTTCATCCATCAAATTGTTAAATGTCATAAATCTTTACAGAGACACTAACACCAGTGCTGCTATGGTACCCAAAATTAGCTGGAACAGTAAAAATTCCAATCTTTTAATCTATCGGTGATTTTTATAGTCGGTTTTTATAAAATCTGTCACTCTTCCTTTTAATTGGAGTATTAATTTCTTACATATACAAATATATTTATTGTTATTGACATGGGTGAATAGGTCTGCCATTTTTCCATTTATTTTTCTCTTTGTCCCACTGCCTTTTTTAAAAAAAATCTCTGTTCCTCTTGATTTTGGGTTAACTGAATATTTTTTAGTATTTTAATTCCTCTACTGGACTTAAAAAAAAAACTTTTTATTTTGGAATAATTTTAGACTTAACAGAAAATAGCAAAAATGGTACAGGGACCTATCACATATCCTTCACCTAGCTTCCTCTAATGTTAGCATCTTGCATAATTATAGTACAGTTATCAAAACAAAGAAATTAATACTGGTACAATAATATCAACTAATATACAGACTTTATTCAGATTTCTCTAGTTTTTCCACTAGTATCTTTTTCTGTTCTAGGATCCAAGCCAGGGTACCACATAGCATTTGGTTATCATCTTAGTCTATTCTTAGTCTATTGACAAATTCCTCAGTATTTCTTTGTCTTTCATGATCTTGACACTTCTGAAGAATACTGGTCAGTCAGTTATTTTGTAGAATCATCTTCAATACAAATTTTCTCATTACAGAATTGAGTTTACTCATTTTTCGGCCAGAGTGATGTGCTACATTTACCTATTCAGTTCAACCTATTTTTTACTGATTACTATGCATGCTTGGATAGATAGCTGTAGAATAAGTAAAACACTAATCTAGCACTAGATTTAAGTATAAATGTTTACCAAATTACTTGTTGACGTCTTCATTTCTATTTTTATGTTTCGTCCCAAGTGAAACAATAGGCTTTCACTTATTAAACTGCTAAACATTTCCTAGCCCAGGAGGTAGGGTAAGAAAAAAATCAATTTCCATTTTAACTCTCACAGAGAACTAAATTTACATTAAATTATCTAAATCACAAAAAGTCATTATCTTTTTGTGGGTTATCTTTATTTGTATGCTAAAAAGAGTTACACAGTGTACTAAATCTTCATGTCTCTTTAATTCAATGCTCATTTTGAGATTAGTAAGGGAAGTTAATAAGGAGGAAAATATTAAATACAGTTGGCACTCCTGATCTGCAGATTCAACACCAACCACAGATCAAAAATATTTGGGGGGGGGGGAGGACAAAAAACAACAACAACAAAAATCAACCAAAAAAAAAAATACAGTATAAAAGCATTTACATGACATCACATGGTATTCAGTATCATAATTAATCTAGAGATGATGTGAAATATACATATAATCCTGGCACTTTGGGGGGCTGAGGCAGGAGGAACACTTGAGCCCAGGAATTCAAGACTGGCCTGTGCAACAGAGTGAGACCCTGTCTCTACAAAAAATAATAAAAAAAAAATTATCCTGGAGTGGTAGGGTGCACCTTCTTGGGAGGCTGAGGTGGGAGGGTCCTGGAGCCCAGGAGGGAGAAGCTGCAGTGAGCTGTGATGATGCCACTATACTTTAGCCTGGGTGACAGAGCAAGACCTTGTCTCCAAAAAAAAAAAAAAGAAAAATATGAGAGGATGTGCATAGGTCATATGCAAATACCACTCCATTTTATTAAAGGCACTTGGATGTCCTCAGATTTTGCTATCTCTCTCTCTGTGTGTGTGTGTGTGTGTGTGTGTGTGTGTGTCCTAAAACCAATCACCCACAAATACCAAGGGACGAGTGTACACCTAATCTCTTTGTGGCAAGAGCAACCCTAACCAAACAGACAAGGTCATAAGAAAAAGGAATTATTTATTTTAATGTCCCTGAAGGTGAGAACTATTAGTTTCTTTGATATTCCCTAGAACATTTAACAAAAATCCCTGAATACAATATTTTAAAATGTTTTAAATTATTAAATTAGGTTTTTCCAGAAAGGCTTATGTGAATAATTCCAGTGCACTGTGATTATCTACTCACTTTATTCCAAATATCTTTTCAGAATACGTAATATTGACTGTCTACTACTATGCCTTCTTGTACTTACTCTTTTGTAACTGTTTTCATCTGTTGGCTTTGTCTACTCTAATAGGCTTAAAACTCCTTGAGGGTAGAAATCTTGTCAATTTCTCTCACAAAAGTGCCTACCACATTACTACATCTACACATAGAATCTGACAATATGAAGAGTCAGGGCTTTATTCGTGAAAAAAATTAGGTGGAAAGGGCACTTTCCTCCCTCAAACTAATGAAGTATAAAATTTTAGAAGCTTAGAGGTAACAGTAAAAGATTACAATTTTTTTGTCTTTGTAGTTATAATTTTGAATTATTTTCCCAACAATGGTGGCTTTTAGATAGCAAATGTCCTTTTCTTAAGACTTGTTATTATTTTCAAATGTACTTCACAATTTCTCATAATCTTCAAAGTCAAATGTCACAAGATACCAAGATACGTTTAATGTTGAATAAAAATAAAGTGTCTAAAAATTATGACAAATATATGTTCGGTTGAACATATCATTGTTAATAACAGAACACACTGAATCTTATATGCCACAGTACATTATAAAAAAACAAGTTTTCTTCTAATGAACCTCAAAGAATCATTTTTGAAAGATCACAATGCAAAATGTTTTAATAATTTTTCATTATTACTAATTAAAATTTTACTACTCAATGTATATCCATAAAGATAACACAAATATTACCATAATATCCTAGAGATTGCTACTCTGGAATGACATACACACTCACACATACACATACCCAAAGACATTCTAAAAAATGTATTCACAAATAAACCATGTTCTTACATTTGTCTTATCTAAATTTGAACACTTTGAGGAAACCTGAAGTATCCTGCAACATTTAACATTTAGGCAGGAAGCAGAAGTAAAAAGGACATATTAAATTCTAATTTTGATTGTAATAAAAACAAGATTAGAAACAGGTAGAATCTAGAGATGAAATAGAGCTGATGATTAATTTCCACAGGATGACTTAGCAAATGGAAAAAAAAAGTTCTAACAAAGAATGATAAAGGGGAATCTTTGTATTTTTCATATTCATCCTCTTTCTCCTCCAAGCTCCTAGATTTTTTCCATGCATTAATAATAAGAAATTCAAGTCGTTTGTGATGGTTAAATTGCCATTCTGAGGAAGAAGACTTAGGGAGAATAGAAGGGAAAAAAAAGGGGAACTCAGACATCTCTAATGGCAATAAGATTATTTTATGGCAATAAGATTATTTTATGACAAAAGATCTGTCCTTCAAATACTATGAAGTAGACTTTTGAAATTATTCTGACCAATAGTGAAGAGAAGTTACAAAAGATTTCAGTCACTACCGTAAGATCACAGATATATAAAATTTGCTATTTTTGCTATAAGGAGAACAAAGTATTATATAGCAATCTGTAGAAACATACCTACAGCTCTTACGCTGAGCTGCTCCTTATTTATTGATAAGTAAGAACCTTTACTTTAAATTTTACAGTGAAATAAGGACATATTTGACAATAGATTAGGAAAATAATATATTTAGAATTTCTAGATTGTGGTATCTGGCACACAACAGACAACGATTATTATATAAATTTGTTAGCTTTAATTGCCTATTTATTCAGAAGTCACAAGTTTCCTCAGTTATGCAGGCTTTTAACCAACTAGATGCAAAAGATATTTTAATTTGATATAAGCTAAACAAGTTTTCTTGCTTGTGACAAATGTATACATATGTTCAGAGAGGTAAGAGAGAGCAAAGAGTGGAAGAGAGAAAAATCATGGAGTGTTACTAACAATAAGAAAAAAATCCCCTGACAATTTAAAGCTTATTGTTTTGACATTAATTATGTTATATAAACAATTACTTCCAACCACATAATTCATTTTTTTTCAAGCCTCATTCTATAAATTACCTGATCAATACTGAGTTTTTCTAATTTAGAGATGTTTCATGAGGGGAAAAGAAAAAAAAATCAATTTACATTTTAATTCACTAGATTCAGTAGAGCTTGCCAAGAAACCTCCCAAACAAAGGCAAGCATGGATGAAGAAATGCTTTTACAAGAAAAACTTAAGAGAAATCTACAAATTCTAATCTACCTGTACAGTTATACTCACCCGAAAAGTTGATCCCACTGCCTGCAGTAAATGGAACAATAGAAGTATTTTTAACTTTACCACATATTTTGACGTTTACTCAAGATTTAGACATATAATGAAAACACGGCAATCTTGGCTACTATATAGTATTTTTAACTATTACAAAAATATGCAAGTGCTGAATAAAGAAATGTAAGCAGTAGATTCTTTCAAATTAAAACTTCATATGGTTTTCAATAGGGGATGGCTAAGAGATACACAAAGATAAAGATTTTTTTTGAACTTCAGGAAAAGAACATTAAAATATTAATGAAACTTGTCTTTGATATAATGACAAGGAATTTTTTGGTAAGTTCAATTTCCTTTGATTACTAAAGAATTACTAAAAAAGATTAAACAGGGAGTACGTTGTCACAATTTGTACATTTATGGTAAACTGTGTTGGTATAATGACATTTACCATACATATTAAAATAAAAATTGAGATAGTTCAGATATTTGTAGCAGTTTTAAATTTTTAAATTCTGGAATAATCAATTGTTTAAAAAAATCAAATTTCGTAATTCTAAGCCTCCTGAATTATATCAAATTTACGAACGAAACTTTATCAACTTACTTGGTTTGTAGAATATATTAAATGTATCAATTGATCTTACCATCTTTTCCATCTATGGATTTTGACACTTCAATATCAAAAATTTCCTGCATCTGCTGGCCCCTAAAACACTTGAGATGTTCTTGCTCAATTAAATTACTTTCTTCTTCTTCTAGAGGCTGCCAAGTGCCATCAATAAACCATTGTCCACGCATTACTGGTATTTTATCAGCCTCTGAAAAGAGAAATCACAAAATTATACATTTTAAGACTCAACCTCCCCAAAAAGAGACATAGTATCTACAATCTTATATTTTGCTACTGCTGTCACAAAAACAGATTTTCATGACCCAATACAATCATCTGAAGTTTTTTTAATATTTATTTATTTTGAGATATGTTTCTTGCTCTGTTGCCCAGGATAGAGTGCAGTGGTGTGACCACAGCTCACCGCAGCCTTGACCTTCTGGGTTAATTTTTACATTATTCTGGTAGAGATGTGGTTTTGCCATGTTGTCCAGGCTGGTCTCAAACTCCTGGGCTCCAGAGTTGCGCCCACCTTGGCCTCCTAAAGTGCTGGGATTACAGGTATGAGATCCTGCACCTGGACCATTTAAAGTTTTAAAATCCAGATTTTGAGCCAGAGTGTATCATATTCTACAGCATATACTTTTACTTATATTAAATATTACACCTAAAAATCACTTTGGCATTAGATGGGCATCTATGTATATAACTGACACCCTGAGTAGCCAAAATTAGTAGGCTAAGGAAAACCAGTTTCATGCAAGACTCTGGTGATAGTTGCAATGTCTTAGAAAATATTAATATAAATTCCAGAAATACTGTTTAGAAATAGTGTGTGACAGTAGTGTGTTGCACTTTTTAGAGCTCCCTTGGAGACTAGAGGCTCCTAACTGGCATACAGGAAATGAAAGTATTATATTAGTAAATATTTCATCTACTTTGGGGGAAAAAAAAAATCAAAACAAATTTTCTTGGCTTTTTTTTTTTTTTTTTTTTTTGAGAATATCTGCCCTTTAATTTGCATTTAAAATCTGTTTCCTTAAATACTTCAGTTACAAGTTCTGAATAGTGAAGACAGAGTAGTAGATGCTGCAGGCACTCAGTATTGGCTCCTACCCCTTCCCCCCTCCCCCACCCCCAGGCCTCACTTCTTGGCTCAAGATATAAAAGGGCACTTTCTAATGGCCCCAGTGTCAAAGGTTAGCAGCCTCAGGCCTGGATGCAGTTAGAAACAAAGCCATGAATCCCATTAGCTTCCACAAGATACTTGCATTTAACCATACTCCAAGGAAATCCAATGACTGTGCCCAGATCTAAGGGTAGCACACCTTAGAAATGACCTCAACCATTTCACCACAATGTACTAACACCCTCAGGGTGGCTTCCTACCATAGTCCATTGTCCTCCAGATCTGTGTCCTGCAGAGGAAGAGACAAGGCCCCGCTATAACGCAGGAAGGAACAAGAACTGCCTCCTCAGCTCACGTGCTTACACCAACTTAACTGAAAAGCTGAAGTCAATTTGAGGCAGTCTAAAGGAGACCTCCCTTCCCTAGTCTCTACCAGGCTCTGGCCCTTCCTCGGCACCATGATTGGTCCCACTGCCATGATGTGGTAGAATCTGCTCTAAATAAGAACAAGGTACTGGAATGAGGCCCAGAAACCAGGAAAGGGTTTAGAAAGGGTTACTACAACCCCAGCTGTGAGAGACTCAGATCTTGGTGTGAGCCTGTGATGGAGAGCGTGAGGGCAGGTCTGGGATCTCCTTGCATGAGGATTACATGTGACCTCAGGGGACCTCTGCCCTCTTCTCCCACTCACCCACCGAGATCCCCTGGCCTGAGCTTCCTGGAAGAGGTAGAAGAGGCATCTTGAAGTCAATGACAACAGAGAATGAAGGTGCCATTTAAGAAACAAAGCAGCACCTCTGCCTGTGTTCAATCTCTCCACACAGGTGGAATCAAGTGAGAATGTGCACAGCCAGGACAGAGGCTGCTCTGAGCTTGAGAGGCACAGCATCCTCCTAGTCGTCTCTGTAGAACAGACTTTCTGAAGACAGAAACTTAATCATGTGGTCCCCAGGGGTTTCTCTGTAGTATACTGGCACTAGGGAGAAGGAAAATCATCTTTGCAGAGGGCTGATGGAAGAAAGGCAGGAATATTAATGAGCATCCATTAAGGCTCTCTCTCTCTCAAGCCTAAGGAATTAAGATAGTCAAGGGTGTGAGACAGGTGCAGAGAGGGAGAGAGCCTGGCAGGAACACCAAGAAAAGACCTGTGACTGCTAGTTACATAGTGCTCTCCTTCCTTGCTTGAGGCCAACAGCATGTGCCTGCCTGTCACCAGGCTAACTTGGGACCCATGAGGGGGCAGGGTTAAGACTGGTTTTCAGTTCCTGCATGATTTGTTGGGTGTGTGGCTTCCTCCTAAAGATCCAGGAGGAGGACTCTGGGATCCTCTATAGCCGCCTTGATTTTGCGGAGGAAAGTCACAGCCTCTCTGCCGTCAATCAGCCGGTGATCGTAGGTCAGTGCCACGTACATCATGGGCCGCACCTCCACCTTGCCTCCTATAGCCACAGGCCTGTCAAACATGGCATGCATGCCCAGGATGGCAGACTGAGGGGGGTTGATTATGGGCATTCCAAAGAGGGAGCCAAAAACTCCTCCATTGCTAATGGTGAAGGTGTCACCATCCATATCTTCAATGGCAAGTTCATTCTTTCAGGCCTTCTCTCCCAGTTCAGTGATGGGTCCGTTCAATATCTGCATAATTCATAGCTTCCACATTCCTAATGACTGGAACCACCAGACCCTGTGGGGTGGCCACTGCAACACTGATGTCAATATAATCCCTGTACACCACCTCTTTGGTTGTATCGTCAATCACTGCATTTACAACAGGCTGTTCCTGCAAGGCAAAGGCTGAGGCCTTCACAAACGCCAACATGAAGCCTAGTTTGAGGTTATGTTTCTTCAAAAAGGCCTCTTTGTGCCGAGCCCTCATCTCCTGGATGTTACTCATGTCAATCTCATTAAAAGTTGTCAGCATTGCACATGTATTCTGGGCCTCCTTCAGACGCTGAGCAATGCGCTGCCGCATCCTGTTCATTTTCTCCCGATGTTCTGAACGCAGACTACCTTTGCCAGCTCCTGGCTCAGCTAGTGGAGGGGCAGCAGTGGGTTTTACTGCAGACACAGGTTTGCTAGAAAGAGGTAGTGAGGGCGAGGGCACTGATGACATCTGAGTGGGTATGGGTACTGCAGGGGGAGGAGGAACTGCCGCTGCTGTAGGCTCTGCTTTTGGGGCTGCAGCAGCAGGAGCTTCAGCTGGTTTGGCCTTAGCAGGAGCAGCACCAGTTTTCCTGAGTATGAAAAGCGGAGTGCCTCCTTCGACTTTTCCCCCATCAGGTACCAAAAGAGCTTCAATCACGCCATTTGCTGGTGATGGAACCTGCACAGATGTCTTGTCAGTTTCAATCTCACAAACCACTTCATCTTCCGCAACTGTGTCTCCAACAGCTTTCTCCCACCTGACATCCCCCTCTGTAACAGATTCTGCAAATGCTGGGGTTTTGACTGTAACCAAATCACCCTTGCACACAGCCGTAGTTCTGAAGAAGCGAACACTGAAGACACTACTGTTGTTAATGACAACCTTCCTGCTGTTAGGGTAACCTGGTCCCTGGCATAAGGAGACCCCGGGCAGGGAACGTCTCCCTAGAGGGCAGTTCCCCTTCTGGAAGGTGGTGAGCGAGCGGCTAAATGCCCAGGACACACAGCGGGACCGGGACAGCATCGTGGTTGCGGAGCCGAGGGCGGGCAGACCTTGGCTAACTTTTCTTTGATTGAACACTGTCCCTAGAAACTTAAGACTTTTAATTGTTATTTAAAATACCTCACAACTGTTAGCTAGGCTATCCTGAAGTCTTTAAAGCTATTTTTTTAATAAAGCAAAAATAAAATAAAAACAACCAAGGCCTAAAAGTAAAAAGCAAAATGAAATAAATGAATCTAACTAAATAGAGTGCTGGGGGTTTAACCACATAAAGAGAAATTTCAAGTGACTTTAAAATTCTGTCATTTATACACACATATTTGGAAATAAAATACAGAAAAAAGAACTGCAAACATCTTAAACCTTTTGCAATAACCATAGTTAGTAATATTATTTTTATCATTAATTTGAAACTATAAGATGAATGTATTAATTTTATTAATATAATTAAAACTAGATTTTAAGCATAATACAAAAGAGATACAAATATAAAAATCAAAGAAAGAAAAACACTTGTAACCATAAATTTTAATTAGAAATGTCAGCATGGACTAATGATGTATTTCCTCTTTGAAAAATGTTCTAGAAAAGGCCTAGAATCGAAGACAAAACCAGTATAACTAAACACTCCTACTATAAAGACTGTGATCTCTAAATAACATTTCCCATTAAAAGAAATCAGGGGTCCTTGAAAAAATGGATAACGTCAGGTTTGGGACAGGAAATATCCTAGATGATCTTGAAACATCTTGTCATACTAGGTTTGTACTGTGATGTATTTAAAATTCTTTATTATGTGTTTCTATTGCAACTTGCATTCTCCTATATTCTGCTACAGTGATTCTGATATATTTAGGTGTTTGCTGTGTCATCTGGTACAAAGATACTAAAAAATATTATAACTTCACTGTGAACTATGGCTTTAACCATTATAAGTATACCCTGTCAGAGGAGGATTCAAGATGGCTGATTAGGAGCACCTCAGAATTGCAGCTCCAGTGAAAGCACGAAGGGTGAGTGGACGCTGCATTTCCAGACAGGTTTTAACTGCCCACAGACCAGGAGATCCCCAGGTAGAGGAGCCCCACAGGTCGCCGGTGCAGCTGTTTTGGCTGGTGCCCCGGCACGGCAGGTCTCTGTACAAAATACACTGGTCCGGGCGCTGTTTTAGCTGGCGACTGGAGCTCTTGGGAGACAGAGTCGCCCATTCAACTGATAAAAAAGGGGACTAAAACAGGGAGCCAGGCAAGGAGATTCCCGGACAAAAAAGCACCATGAACCTCAGGGCGGCCGTTTCAACCAGTGCAGAGGGTTGCCGCACGGGAAATCACACAGATCCTGGCACCTTTTCAACAGGTGACTGGAAAAACTGGGAGACAGAGTGGCCCCTTGAAC
>NW_016107787.1:92637-95452 GCF_001604975.1 Cebus imitator | reverse complement strand
AAAAAAGGGTAAAAAGGAATGAACAAAGTCTCCAAGAAATACGGGACTATGTGAAAAGACCTAATCTACCTTTGATAGGTGTACCTGAATGTGACAGAGAGAATGAATCCAAGCTGGAGAATACTCTTCAGAATATCATCCAGGAAAACTTCCCCAACCTAGCAATACAGGCCAATATTCAAGTCCATGAAATACAGAGAACGCCACAAAGATATTCCTGAAGAAGAACAACCTCAAGGCACATAATCATCAGATTCACCAGGGTTGAAATGAAAGATAAAATGCTAAGGACAGCCAGAGAGAAAGGTCGGGTGACCCACAAAGGGAAGCCCATCAGACTCACAGCAGATCTCTCAGCAGAAACCCTACAAGCCAGAAGACAGTGGGGGCCAATATTCAACATCCTTAAAGAAAAGAACTTTCAACCCAGAATTTTATATCCAGCCAACTAAGCTTCCTAACTGAAAGAGAAATAAAATCCTTAATGAACAAGCAATTACTATGAGATTTCATCATCACCTGGCCTACTTTACAAGAGCTCCTGAAAGAAGCACTAAACATAGAAAGGAACAACCAGTACCAGCCACTCCAGAAACATACCAAACGGTAAAGAGCATTGACACGATGAAGAATTACATCAACTAATGAGCAAAACAGGTAGCTAGCATCAAAATGGCAGGATCAAATTCACACATAACAATATTAACCCTAAATGTAAACGGGCTAAATGCCCCAATCAAAAGACACACCCTGGCAAACTGGATGAAAAGCCAAAACCCATCTGTGTGCTGTATCCAGGAAACCCACCTCACATGCAAGGATACATAAAGGATGGAGGAAGATTTACCAAGCAAATGGAGAACAAAAAAAAAGCTGAAGTTGCAATTTTCGTCTCTGACAAAACAGACATTAAACAAACAAAGATCAAAAGAGACAAAGAAGGACATTACATAATGGCAAAAGGATCAATGCAACAAGAAGAACTAACCATCCAAAATATATACGCACTTGACACAGGAGCACCCAGATACATAAAGCAAGTTCTTAATGACTTACAAAGAGACTCCCACACAATAATAGTGGGAGACTTTAACACCCCATTGTCAATATTAGACAGATCAGCCAGACAGAAAATTAACAAGGATATCCAGGACTTGAACTCAAGCCTGGACCAAGCAAACTTAATAGACATTTACAGAACTGTCCACTCCAAATCCACAGAATATACATTCTTCTCAGCATCACATCACACCTACTCTAAAATTGACCACATAATTGAAAGTAAATCTCTCCTCAGGGAATGCAAAAGAATGGAAATAATAACAAACGGTCTCTCAGACCACAGTGCAATCAAGTTACAACTCAGAATTCAGAAACTAACTCAGACCTGCACAGCTTCATGGAAACTGAACAACTGGCTCTTGAATGTTGACTGGATAAACAGTGAAATGAAGGCAAAAATAAAGATGTTCTTCGAAACCAACCAGAACGAAGATACAACTTACCAGAATCTCTGGGACACATTTAAAGCAGTGTCTAGAGGAAAATATATAGCAATAAATGCCCACATGAGAAGCAAGGAAAGATCTAAAATTGACACCCTATCGTTAAAATTGAAAGAGCTAGAGGAGCAAGATTAAAAAAAACTCAAAACCTAGCAGCAGGCAAGAAATAACTAAGATCAGAGCAGAACTGAAGGAGATAGAGACACAAAAAAACGCTTCAAAAAATCAGTAAATCCAGGAGCTGGTTTTTCAAAAAGATCAACAAAATAGACCACTAGCCAGGTTAATAAAAAAGAAAAGAGAATAATCAAATAGATGCAATGAAAACAATAAAGAGGATATCACCACAGATTCCACTGAAATACAAACCATCATCATAGATTATTGCAAACAACTCTATGCACATAAACTAGTAAACCTGGAAGAAATGGATAAATTCCTGGACACTTACATCCTCCCAAGCCTAAACCAGGAAGAAGCTGAAACCCTGAATAGAAGATCCATAATAAGGGTAGAAGTTGAGGCAGCAGTTAAGAGCCTACAACCCAAAAAAAAAAGCCCAGGTCCAGATGGCTTCACAGCCGAATTCTACCAGACATACAAAGAGGAGCTGGTACCATTCCTTATGAAACGATTCCAAACAATCCAAAAAGAGGGAATCCTTCCCAAATAATTTTATGAGACCAACATCATCCTGATACCAAAACCTGGCAGAGACTCAGCAAGAAAAGAAAACTTCAGGCCAATATCCATGATCAACATAGATGCTAAAATCTTCGATAAAATACTGGCAAATTGATTGCAACAGCACATCAAAAAGCTTATCCACCATGATCAAGTAGGCTTCATCCTGGGGATGCAAGGCTGGTTCAACGTACACAAGTCTATACTTGTAATTCACCACATAAACAGAACCAAAGACAAAAACCACATGATTATCTCAATTGATGCAGGAAAGGCCTTTGACAAAACTCAACAGCCCTTTATGCTAAAAACCCTCAATAAACTAGGTATTGATGGAACATATCTCAAAATAATAAAAGCTAACAAACCAACAGCCAATATCATACTTAACGGGCAAAAACTGGAAGCATTCCCTTTGAAATCTGGCACTAGACAAGGATGCCCTCTCTCACCACTCCTATTCAATATAGTATTGGAAGTTCTAGCCAGAGCAATCAGGCAAGAAAAAGAAATAAAGGGTATTCAAATAGGAAAGGAGGAAGTCAAATTGTCTCTATTTTGCAGACGACATGATTGTATATCTAGAAGACCCCATCGTCTCAGCCCAAAATCTCCTGAAACTGATA
>NW_016107787.1:70793-91337 GCF_001604975.1 Cebus imitator | reverse complement strand
GAATTGGCAACCAACAGAATGGGAAAAAATTTTTGTAATCTACCCATCTGACAAAGGGCTGATATCCAGAATTTACAAAGAACTAAAACAGATTTACAAGAAAAAAACAAACAAGCCCATTCAAAAGTGGGCGAAGGATATGAACAGACACTTTACAACAGAAGACATATATGACGCCAACAAACATATGAAAAAATGCTCATCATCACTGGTCATTAGAGAAATGCAAATCAAAACTACATTGAGATACTATCTCACGCCAGTTAGAATGGCGATCATTAAAAAATCTGGAGACAACAGATGTTGGAGAGGATGTGGAGAAATAGGAACACTTTTACACTGTTGGTGGGAGTGTAAATTAGTTCAATCATTGTGGAAGACAGTGTGGCAATTCCTCAAGGAAGTAGAAATAGAAATTCCATTTGACTCAGCAATCCCATTACTGGGTACATATCCAAAGGATTATAAATCATTCTACTACAAGGACACATGCACATGAATGTTCATTACAGCACTGATTACAATAGCAAAGACCTGGAACCAACCCAAATGCCCATCGATGATAGACTGGACAGGGAAAATGTGGCACATATACACCATGGAATACTATGTAGCCATCAAAAATGATGAGTTCGTGTCCTTTGTAGGGACATGGATGAACCTGGAAATCACCATTCTCAGCAAACTGACACAAGAACAGAAAATCAAACACTGCACGTTTTCACTCATAGGTGGGTGTTGAACAATGAGAACACATGGACACAGGGAGGGGAGCATCACACACTGGAGGCTGTTGGGGGGGGAAGGGGAGGGACAGTGGGGGGTGGGGAATTAGGGAGAGATTGCATGGGGAGAAATGCCAGATACAGGTGATAGGGAGGAAGGCAGCACATCACACTGCCATGTGTGTACCTATGCAACAATCTTGAATGTTCTTCACATGTACCCCAAAACCCAAAATGCAATAAAATAAAATAAAAACAAAACCAAAAAATAATAAGTATACTGTCTTACTGAATAGTTTTTGCCTGGATTCTACTTTGTTTATCAAAATGGAAACTTCTGATTTCTTTATTCCATTTGCCTGTAATAACTGTACATATTCCTTTATTTTTGATGGTTGGAGTAACTGTTTTATATGTCTCTTACATAAGGTATAGAATTGGGTTTTGCTTTATGAAGCCATTTGAACATCTTTTTCTTTTAATAGATGAGTTATGCCCACTTGTTTATTAATATGATTGACATATTTGAACTCAACTCTATATTATAATTACCATGTTTGTTAGTCACACTTATTCTTTTTTTTCCTTTATTTGGTAGTTCTGCTATTTTTGCTTTTTTGTACTTCCTTTTGGTACTTAGAAAAATTTTAATGTTTTGTTCCAGTGGTTCTCTCTGTCTCTCTCTCTCTCTCTGGTGGTGGTGGTGGTTGGGTGTGTTTTGGAGTATCCCGAATCTCCTTTTTGCTTATTTTACCTTCTATTATCTGGTCATTCCATTTAAATGGTATTGTATCACTCTCACTTATTACCCTATATTCCAGAGAATGATCTTATTCTATTCTTCTCTGTTCACCCACTTAATTTTAGTTTTTTTCTTTTAACTTTGTCAGAACATAAAAAATTTACACCATATCCCCAATTCTGTTTTAAGTCTTGGATTTATATTTAAATATATTAAATTCTCACCATATTTCCTAAATTCTTATGTGTTTATCTGATTCTCTAAAGACGGGTTGGCTAACTTGTGATTTGTTTCTTTGAGTTTTTGAAAACAGGGCTCTACTGTAGCCTTCCTTTGAATACTTTTCTTGGCCAGGCACAATGAGTCATGCCCATAATCCTAGCACTTTGAAAGGCTAAGGCAGGTGGATCACTTGAGGCCAGGAGTTTGAGACCAGCCTGGCCAACATGGAGATCCTATCTCTGCTAAAAATACAAAAATTAGCTGGGTGTGGTGGTGCATGCCTATAATCCCAGCCACAGGAGGCTAAGGAACGAGAATCACTTGAACTCAGGAGGTAGAGGTTGCAGTGAGCCGAGATCATGCTACTGCACTCCAGCCTGGGTAACAGAGTGAGACTAAAAAACAACAACAAAAAATTATTGTTCTTAAGGGATTTGATGTAAGCCTGATTTTCTTTATTAATAATACAATATTTTTTCCCCTGTCAAGAGGCCCAGAAAAAAAGTCTTTGAAACATAATAGTTTTATTAGGCTGTCACTCAAAACTATTCTATATTAATCTGTCAGTGATAAGGCCTTTTAATACGTAAAATTTCAATTTTCCTATTATTTCTGAAAAATGTTCTTGAGTTATGGTTTAATTAGTTCTGTTCTAGTGATTTGCTTTTCTTCCTCAGGAACTCCAATTATAAGTATGTTAGGTCTTCTTTTGCCTTTATTGAATTTAAGCTACTTTTTACATTCTCTTGGTTGTTTTCCTTTCTTTTATCAGTGGCCTGTATTACATTTTTATTTGAATCTATTCTCCTATGAGCACCCTGTAATTAATATACAGTAGTCCCCCACATCTGTGGGGGATACATTCCAAAACCTCCACTGGATGCCTGAAACCTTAAATAGTATTGAACCCTACATAGAATGTTTTTGCTATATATATATATATATATATATATACACACACACACACACACACACACACACTTATGACAAAGATTACTTTATAAATTAGGCACAATAAGAGATTAATAACTACTAATAAAATTCAACAATTATAACAAGATGCTAGCGTCACCACTTTTGCACTTTAGAGCCATTATTAAGTAAAATAAAGGTTACTTGAACACAAGCATTTCAATACCACCACAGCTGATCTGATAACCGAGATCACTACTAAATGACTAATGGGCCAGTGGCATATACAGTTGCATATCCTAGACAAAGGAAAGGAGTAACTCCCATCCTGGGCAGGATACAACAGGATGGCTGGAGACTTCATCACACCAATCAGAAAAGCACCCAATTTAAAACTTATAATTGTGGCTGGATGCAGTGGCTCACGCCTGTAATCCCAGTACTTTGGGAGGCTGAGGCAGGAGGATAACCTGAGATCAGGGGTTTGAGACCAGCCTGGCCAACATGGCAAAACCCTGTCTTTACTAAAAATACAAAAATTTGCTGGGCATGTTGGCGTATACCTATAGTCTCAGCAACTCAGGAGGCTGAAGCAGGAGAATCACTTGAACCGTGAGGCAGAGGTTGTACTGAGATGAGATTGTGCCACTGCACTCCAGCCTGGGCGACAAAGAGACTCTGTCTCAAACAACAACATCAATGACAACAAACTACTTATAATTGCTTATTTCTGGAACATTCCAATTAATATTTTTGGACTCTGGTTGACTGTGGCAAACAAACTGCAGAAAGCAAGACCACAGCTATAAAGGGGGGTTACTGTAGTCTTCTGAGATGGCTTTGCCTTTCTCTTCAATTTCTTTCCTGAGTTCAATTAAATACTGTTGCATTTCTTCCTTTTTCTCTCTCTTTTTTTTTCCTCCATCTCAGAGTTTGGATTTCTGCTTCTTCTAAGTCTGTGGTTTTTGTAGTATGTTCACAGATTTGTTTGAGAATATTTTATTTGGTTGGAGCACTGAGATGCACTTCCCCTTTGTATTTGCTTTTTGGGGAAGAAGTTTTATCAACAGAAACACTTTCATTTAAATTTCTGTATTCCTCTTAAAGTAGCTTTGTATAGCATTTAATTCATTTCTATTCTTGAGCATTTTGTGAATAGGGTTCTTGGGTATTTAGTTTGAGAGCATTCACTTCTGCAGCTTAGTAAAGAGAAGTGCCTACAACGAATGTGTTATGGTGGAGCTGCTGAGTGAGGGGATGGGTTGCCATGCCTTATTTCTCTTTTATTTCTCTAGGAGCCTCAATTTTCTCCTCACTTTCTTCTTTGCCCTTGCTGCCATGCTTCCAAGAGGTATCACCTTTTCTCTGTCTCTTCTTCTAGAAGCAATGCTACTCTGAAGCTGCTACTTATGGTCCCTCCCACTTTCATACAGCTTCCTGCAGGTAGTTATATAAATTACCAAGACCTAGGCTGGTCTTTGTATTTGGCAATGTTGGGGATTTTTTCTCAGGGTGATTTTGCCTGTGCTTTATTTTAACCTCTGTTCCCTCTCCTCTTTTCTTGGTCTTTTAAGCCTCTCCTTACTCAACTTTTCCCACTCACAGGTTTGTAGCAGCAAAAGGAACCATTGTAATGTGCTATTTCCTTAACATAAAGGAAATTTAAAAATTCATGGTATCATCTGTCTTGTAGTAGTGCTGCAAGTGTGAGTTTTGTATGGTTTGTGTGTGTATATGTGTGTGTGCATGTGTGTGGAGTCCTTTTGTTCTTGCAGCTTTTGGGGAGGACATGTAGAGAGATTTAGATTTGGAAAGTTGCCATTATTTTCTAGACCCAGAAGCTCATCTCATTTAAGCATAATCTTAAAAGGCTATTATTCTCCCAACTTTACAAATGAGTAAGCCGAGTCTTAGTGAAACTAAATAATTTGTTTTAAAGCACATAGCTACTAGTAATGTGAGAACCAAGATTCCAACCAAAGTTTGAGTTCAAAGTTCATTCAAGCTCTACTAGAGAATACAATCTATACTCTAAAATAGAAAAAGTGTATTTTTAGCTCTCATTTAGCTCTCGCCTCCTAAGAAATAGAGGTTCCTTAGTTGTGTTCAACCACAAATAGTCATGAGACATCTTGGCTTCCTGGAAAAAAAAACCTGAACAAAATAGAACACACACCTATTTTTCCATCTTATTCTCTATCACAGTGAATGGGAAGCTGACAGTATTTAGGTGATTACCCAAGGCAGGAACCTAGGAGTCATCCAGGATGCTACCTCCTCAAGTACTTCTTACAACTGGACACTATGTACTGTTTATTCCATCTCCTAAATCACTCTCAAATTCATCCCTTGCTTATCAGGCCTACAGTCATTGTCTGAGTTCACACTAATCATTTCTTGCTTGTATTATTTCAGAAGCCTCCTAGGTAAACTCAGTATCACCAGTTCAACTCCAGAACACTCTCACCACCATTACTCAATGCCTACTCACAAGCATGTACATATGTATGTACATGCACATACATTCAGATTCCCTTCATTTACTCTCTCCTCCTTAAAACCCCAATCCATCTTTTACTGAGCTGCCAAAGAACCTTTCTAAAATAACAAATTGTGTTATTCTAATACTCCAATTTTTTTATGGCTCCTCACTGCTTCCCAGATAAACTGTGAGCTCCTATGAATGGGTTTCTGAGTTCTTCATGGTCTCTCCCTTGACTGATGTCACATACTGATGCCACTTTAGGTATATATTCATCTAACATTTGAGTGTCTACCAAGAACCAGGCACTATGGTAGGCTCTGGGATATGTAAAATAATGTGAATCGCCCCTGTGTTTGTCAACAAGGACAGTTGCCAGAATGCGTTGTGCTGGGTCTTACTTCTGTACCCTGAATATGCTGTTCTTTCTATCTGAGATTGCTTTTGCCTATTTTCTACATTTAGCTAACTTTTATATTTACTTCTTCAGGAAAGCCTTTCATCACCTTCTATGATTTCACTGAATTAACTCTCCGCATCTCTGTCAGTATTTTTCTTAACCGTATTCTATTTAGTCTTCTCCACTTTTATAAGATTCTTAGATGCAAGTGTTATGTCCTCACATACCTTGAGAACTCAAAAGATAAGAGCAACTATTGTAGTCAGGTGCGGTGCTCACACCTGTAATCCCAGCATTTAGGAAGGCTGAGGTGGGCAGATCACCTGAGGTCAGGAGTTTGAGACTAGCCTGGCCAACATGGGGAAACCCCATCTCTACTAAAAATACAAAAATTAGCCAGGCATGGTGGCACATAACTGTAATCCCAGCTTCTTGGGAAGCTGAGGCAAGAGAATGGCTTGAACCCAGGAGGCAGAGGCTACAGTGAGCCGCGATCTTGCCACTGTACCTGCACTCCAGCCTAGGTGACAAAGCAAGAGTCCATCTCAGAATAAGAGATAACTAAGTCATTATCCTAATTACAACTATGAGGAAGAATAGTCTTTATTGGAATCAAAAGAAGAATGCAAATTCTTCTTGATTGGAAAATCATTCTAAGGTTCATTCTCCACTATGCCAATGCTTGAATGGATCTCATGAGTAGGAATAAACTTGCAATAGATATTTATGTATAAAAAGCTACACTTCCAGCCTTGCCAACATAGTGAAACCCCATCTCTACAAAAAATATAAAAATTAGCCAGGTGTGGTGGCATGTGTCTGTAATCCCAGCTACTTGGGAGACTGGGGCAGGAGAATCACTTGAACCCGGGAGGTGGAGGTTGCAGCGAGCAGAGATTGTACACTGCACTCCAGTCTGGGCAATAGAGACTCCATCTCAAAAAAACAAAAACAAAAACAAAAAGACCTACACTTACACCAAGAGTCAGAGGGAGTTTCTATGTATAAGATTTCTTTCTAAAGGTCCGTTTCTGAGAACTATTTATATCCATATTATACTTTGCAACATACATCTGTACAGAGAAAGTCTTAAGGACCACTTCCCTCATGTAGCCATGCTGCTACAACTTTACTCTGTCAGGGTCCAGGGCATGCCTATGGTTCAAATCTGACCACACCTGACTTAAAGAGGAAGGAAGTCACAGAGTAAGGGAAATTAGGAATGGTGGAGTATTGGTATTCTATGGTAGAAATCAGGAGGGATTAGAAATAAGTAGAAAATGTAAGCAAAGGGGAAGGAGATACGAGAGACAAGGAAGATAGGAAAGAAAGAGGTAGAAAATTAAGGAAAATGCAGTCACTCATTCTTAAGGTTTATTGTAAACATAATATCTGGGAACTATGAATGTGTTTCTCATAGAATTAATGCTATAAATGGTATCTAAATTCCAGATCAGTCCTACTTGAACTATTAAATATATAATGTATTAATGGACTGTTGCCATCAAATCATCCTTTATGTTTTCTTAAAAAAAAACATATTCTAAGTTATAATTTAGATAATCAAGCATTTATTTCTTCATTAGGGTAGAGACTATATCCCATAAGTATTTACAATTTTTTTTAACAGTAGCTAGGACTGGGTAGGTATTGGTGATAAGGACTCTTTCTTATTCCCTGTAGTTAACGTACTTACAGTAGAGGCATCAGGCTTTTTCTGAATTAAAAGTCATAAGGCAGCTTGGGACCTGTGTACTGTAGACTTCGACCTTTCCTGTATATGTCATGCAAAAGCTGTTATACATTACTAAGAAGAGGCCAGGTATCTTGGTGTTTTGGTAATTATTTTTAATTACCCCCAAAAAACTAAATTAGACTCACCCAAACTAAGAATTTTTCACTTTAATGCTTCATATGAAATATATACTGAATTAAAATCCATTTCACAGAAATACAGAGTTGTACAGAAATACAAAGTTTCAGCTATTGAAGTACAATTTCTTTGCTTGACAATCTCATTAAAATTACTCCAATACAGTAATACCTTAGTTATTGCAATGTAATATTGTGAATAATTAAGATATCCCAAAGCTAATTGTCCAGTTCAAAGCACAGAGCACTTTCTAAAGTATTTAACACTTCCCTTAGTAAACAGAATAGGGTGAATGTAATTTTACATCTTCAAGCCACTACCTTAATTTATTATGAAAGGGAGCTTTGTTGTATAAACTGTATATACAGCTTATATTGAAAGGTTTTTGACCATAGAATAGACATTAAACATTGTCTCTGTCTCTATTGTCAACTTTGTCTACTGCTAATCTGTACCACTCTTAGATGAATATAAGAAATTACACAGTTTAATGTGACCTGAATGGAGCTACGTAAAGTTAATTGCTATATCAAAGTCTTTTCAAAATAGTCTTTTCTCAAATTACCATAAGTAAAACCATTTTCTATGGTGGCTAAGTTTTTTGCATACTCTCCATGCCTACGACATTCAACACATTTATCTCCTATTCTACACTACAAATGTAACTTATCTATCAATTTGCTCATTAAAACATTTGCGTCCTTATCTACTATTTTTTATTCCTATTGTATAAGTAATATGTGAAACAGTCTTTACAGCATCTATTAACTAGACTAGTATAAGTTGTGGCGCCTACACATCCTTTATTATTGCAAGACAATGGCAGACGTTCTTCACACCTATCACTAAACCCTGCTTGACTTTAACAAAACTGGTTGCATGCTTTTTATGACATTGAAGATCCTGAAGAGTGCCTGAATATTTAAAAAGATGTATTAGAGTCACCTGGTAGAGAAATACATAATAATTTAAATGTGACTTTCATAATTTTTTTCTTTTTTTTTTTTTTTTTGAGACATGGTCTTGCTCTGTTGCTCAGGCTGGATGGAGTGCAGTGGTGTGATCTCAGCTCATTGCAACCTCCACCTCCCAGGTTCAAGTGATTCTCCTTCCTCAGCCTCCAGAGTAGCCAGGACTACAGGCCCGCATCACCATGCCTGGCTAACTTTTCTATTTATCTTTAGTAGAGACGGGGTTTCACTGTATTAGCTAGGATGGTCTTGAACCCCTGACCTCAAGTGATTCGCCTGCTTCAGCCTCCCAAAGTGCTGGAATTACAGGTGTGTGCCAACGTGCCTGGCCATCTTTCACTATTTTTTAAAAACGGGTTAGGACTGGAAGAAATTATTTATAATGCATATAGCCATTCAATACCTTCTTCAAGAAAAAAAAAAAAAAAAGCCCGGTATAAGCAGAACAAAAAGTAGGAGAAACGCTATTATAAAACGTGGGCAAAGCGCGAGAGGTCAAAATGGCAGAATAAGAAGAGCTCCAATCGGCAGCTCCCAGTGAGCCCAATGTAGAAGGCGGGTGATTTCTGCATTTCCATCTGAGGTACCCAGTTCATCTCATTGGGACTGGTTAGGCAGTGGGTGCAACCCACGGAGAGCGAGCAGAAGGAAGGTGGGGCATTGCTTCACCTGGAAAGCGCAAGGAACCAGGAGATCTCCCACCTCCAGCCAAGGGAAGCCATGAGGCACTGTGCTACCCAGCGGGGCTACGATGCTTTTCCCATGGTTTTTGAAATCTGCAGATCAGGAGAGTCCCTTGTGTGCCTACACCACCAGGGACCTGGGTTTCAAAGACAAAAGTGGGTAGCTGTTTGGGCAGACACTGAGCTAGCTGCAGGAGTTTTTTTTCATACCCAGTGGTGCCTGGAACACCAGTAAGACAGAACCGTTCACTCCTCTGCAAAGAGGGCTGAAGCCAGGGAGCTGAATGGTCTTGCTTAGCTAGTCCCATTCTCAGGGGGCCCAGCAAGCTAAGAACCACTGGCTTGAAATTCTCACTGCCAGCCAGCAGTCTGAAGTCGACCTGGGATGATGGAGCTCGGTGGGTGGAGGGGCGTCCATCATTATGGAGGCTTTATTAGGCGGTTTTCCCCTGACAGTGCTAAGGAGGCTGGGAGGTTTGGACTGGGCAGAATTCACCAAAGCAGGGCAAAGTGGCTGTGGCCAGACTGCTTCTCTAGACTCCTCTTCACTGAGCAAGGCATATCTGAAGACAAGGCAGCAGCCCGTCAGGGGCTTATAGATAAAACTCTCATCTCCCTGGGACACATCACCTGGGATAAAGGGCAGCTGTGGGCATGGTTTCAGCAGATTTAATTTTTCCTGTCAGCTCTGAAGACAGTAGCTGATGCTGACAAGGGTGATTCTCCCAGCACAGTGTACCAGCTCTGCTAAGTCACAGACAACCTCCTCAAGTGGGTCCCTAACCCCTGTGCCTCCTGACTGGGAGAGACCTCCCAAAAGGGGTCAATAGACACCTCATACCTGGCATCAGGCCAGCGCCCTCTGGGACAAAGCTTCCAGAGGAAGGAGCAGGCAGCAATCTTTGCTGTTCTGCAGCCTCCACTGGTGTTACCCAGGTGAACAGGGTCTGCAGTGGACCTCCAGCAAACTGCAGCAGATCTCCAGAAGAGGGGCCTAACTGATAGAAGAAAAACTATCAAACAGAAAGCAACAAGATGAACATCAATGAAAAAGACCACCACACAAAAAACCTATCCAAAGGTCATCAGCCTCAAAGATCAAAGGTAGATAAATGATGATGAGAAAAAAGCAGTGTAAAACACTGAAAATTCCAAAAACCAGAGTGCCTCTTCTCCTCCAAATGATTGCAACTCTTTTCCAGAAAGTTCACAAAACTGGACAGGGAATGAGATTGATGAATTGACAGAAGTAGGCTTCAGAAGGTGGGTAATAACAAACTCTTCTGAGCTAAAGAAGCATGTTCTAACCCAATCCAAGGAGGCTGAGAACCGTGATAAAAGGTTACAGGAACTGTTAACTAGAATAACCAGTTTAGAGAGGAACATAAATGACCTAATGGAGCAGAAAAGCACAGCATGAGAACTTCGTGGAGCATACACAAGAATCAACAGCTGAATTGATAAAGCAGAAGAAAGGATATCAGAGATTGAAGATCAACTTACTGAAATAAGGCATGAAGACAAGATGAGAAGAAAAAGAATGAAACGGAATGAACAAAGCCTCCAAAAAAATGTGGGACTATGTGGAAAGTCCAAACCTACAAGTGATTGATGTACCTGAAAGTGATGGGGAGAATGGAACCAAGTTGGAAAACACACTTCAGGATATTGTCCAGGGGAACTTCCCCAACCTAGCAACACAGGCTAACATTCAAATTCAAGAAATACAGAGACCAGCACAAAGATATTCCTTGAGAAGGGCAACCCCAAGACACATAATCATCAGATTCTCCACTGTTGAAAAAAAAAAAAAATGTTAAGGGCAGCTGGAGAGAAAGGTCAGGTTACCTACAAAGGGAAGCCCATCAGACTAACAGAGGATCTCTCTGCAGAAATTTTACAAGCCAGAAAAGAGTGGGGGACAGTATTTCAACATTCTTAAGAAAAAGAACTTTCAACCCAGAATTTCATATCCAACCAAGTGAAGTTTCATAAGAAGAAATAAAATACTTTCCAGACAAACAAATGCTGAGGGATTTGGTCACCACCAGTCTGCCTTACAAGAGCTCCTGAAGGAAGTACTAAATATGGAAAGGAAAAACTGGTACCAGCCACTGCAAAAACATACCAAAATATAAAGATCAATGACAGTATGAAGAAACCACATCAAATGATATGCAAAATAACCAGCTAGCATCATGAAGACAGGATCAAATTCACACATAACTATATTAACCTTAAATGTAAATGGGCTGACTGCCCCAATTAAAGAAAACAGATTGGCAAATTGGATAGAGTCAAGAGCCACTGATGTGCTGTATTCAGGAGACCCATCTCACATGCAAAGACATACACAGGCTCAAAATAAAGGGATGGAGGAAGATTTACAAGGAAATGGAAAGCAAAAAAAGCAGGGGTTGCAATCCTAGTCTCTGATAAAACAGACTTTAAACCAACAAAGATCCAAAAAGATAAAGAGGAACATAACATAATGGTAAAGGGATCAAACAACAAGAAGAGCTAACTATCCTAAATATATATGCGGCCAATACAGTAGCACCCAGATTCATAAAGCAAGTTCTTAGAGACCTAGAAAGAGACTTAGACTCCCACACTATAACAGTGGGAGATTTTAACACCCCACTGTCAATATTAGACATATCAATGAGGCAGAAAATGAACAAGGATATGTTCAGTATTTGAACTCAGCTCTGGACCAAGCAGATCTAACAGACATCTACAGAACTCTCCACCCCAAATCAACAGAATATACATTCTTCACAGCATCACATAGCACTTATTCTAAAATTGACCACATAATTGAAAGCAAAACACTCCTTGGCAAATGCAAAAGAATGGAAATTATAACGGTCTCCCAGACCATGGTGCAGTCAAGTTAGAGCTCAGGACTAACAAACCCATTCAAAACCACACAACTACATGGAAAATGTACAATCTGCTCCTGAATGACTACTGGGTAAATAACAAAATTAAGAAAGAAAGAAATAAGTTCTTTGAAACCAATGAGAACAAAGACATAACATTCCAGAATCTCTGGGACACAGCTAAAGCACTGGTTAGAGGGAAATTTACAGTGCTAAATGCCCAGAAGAGAAAGCAGGAAAGATCTAAAATCGACACCCTAACATCACAATTAAAGGAACTACAGAAGCAAGGGCAAACAAACTGAAAAGCTAGCAGAAGGAAAGAAATAACTAAGATCAGAGCAGAACGGAAGGAGAGGGAGACATGAAAAACTCTTCCAAAAATCAATGAATCCAGGAGCTGGTTTTTTGAAAAGATTAACAAAATAGACTGCTAGCCAGACTAATAAAGAAGAAAAAGAAGAATCAAATAGACACAATAAAAAATGATAAAGGGGATATCACCCTTGATCCCACAGAAATACAAACTACCATCAGAGAATACTATAAACACCTTTATGTGAATAAACTAGAAAATCTAGAAGAAACGGATAAATTGCCCGGATGCAGTGGCTCACGGCTGTAATCGAAACACTCTGGGAGGCCGAGATGGGCAGATCACCTGAGGTCAGGAGTTTGAGACCAGTCTAATCAACATGAAGAAACCCCATCTCTACTGAAAAAACAAAATAAAAAATTAGCTGGGCATGGTGGCACGCACCTGTAATCCCAGCTACTCGGAAGGCTGAGGCAGGAGCATCACTTGAGCCCAAGAGGCAGAGGTTGCAGTGAGCCGAGATTGTGCCATTGCACTCCAGCCTGGGCAATAAGAGCTAAACTCCATCTCAAAAAAATAAAATAAATAAAATAAAATAAATTCCTGGATACATATCCTAACCAGGAAGAGGTTGAATCTCAGAATAGATCAATAACAAGTTCTGAAATTGAGGTAGTAATTAATAGCCTCAAAAATACCAACCGAAAAAGTGCAGGACCAGATGGATTCACAGTTGAATTCTACCAGAGGTACAAAGAGGGGTTGGTACCATTCCTTCTGAAACTATTCCAAACAATAAGAAAAGAGCCAGCATCATCCTGATACCAAAACCTGGCAGAGACACAATAAAAAAAGAAAATTTCAGGCCAATATCTCTGATGAACACTGATACAAAAATCCTCATCAATAAAATACTGGCAAATCAAATCTAGCAGCACATGTGATAAAGCTGACCACAATCAAGTCAGCTTCATCCTTGGGATGCAAGCCTGGTTGAACTTACACAAAAATCAATAAATGTAATCCATCATATAAACAGAACCAATGACAAAAACCACATGATTATCTCAATAAATGCAAAAAAGGCCTTTGATAAAATTCAACATCCATTCATGATAAAAACTCTCAATAGATCAGATATTAATGGGACATATCTCAAAATAATAAGAGCTATTTATGACAAACCCATAGCCAATATCATACTGAATGGGCAAAAGCTGGAAGCATTCCCTTTGAAAACTGGCACAAGGCAAGGATGCCCTCACCACTCCTATTCAACACAGTATTGGAAGTTCTGGCCAGGGCAATCAGGCAAGAGAAAGAAAAGGTATTCAAACAGGAAGAGAGGAAGTCAAATTGTCTGTGATCAGATGACATAACTGTGTATTAAGAAAACCCCATCATCTCAGCCCAAAAACTCCTTAAGCTGATAAGCAACTTCAGCATAGTCTCAGGATACAAAATCAATGTGCAAAAATCGTTAAGCATTCCTATACACCAATAATAGATAAGCAGAGAGCCAAATCACGAGTGAACTCCCATTCACAATTGCTACAAGCAAAATAAAATATCTAGGAACACAACTTACAAGGGACGTGAAGGACCTCTTCAAGGAGAACTACAAACCACTGCTCAAGGAAATAAGAGAGGACACAAATAAATGGAAAAAAATTCTATGTTCACGCTTAGGAAGAATCAATACCACGAAAATGGCCATACTGCTCAAAGTAATTTACAGAGTCAATGCTATTTCCATCAAGCTACCATTGACTTTCTTCGCAGAATTAGAAAAAACTACTGCAAATTTCATATGGAACCAAAAAAGAGCCCGTATGGCCAAGACAATCCTAAACAAAAAGAACAAAGCTGGAGACATCATGCTACCTGACTTCAAACTATATACTACAAGGCCACAGTAACCAAAACAGCATCACACTGGTGTCAAGGCAGATATACAGACTAATAGAATAAAACAGAGACCTCAGAAATAGCACCACACATCTACAACCATCTGGTCTTTGACAACCCTGACAATAACAAGCAATGGGGAAAGGATTCCCTATTTAATAGTGTTGGGAAAACTGGCTAGCTGTATGCAGAAAGCAAAAACTGGACCCTTTCCTTATACCTTATACAAAAATCAACTCAAGATGGATTTGTTATCATCATCACTGGTGATTAGAGAAATGCAAATCAAAACCACAATGAGATACCATCTCACACCAGTTAGAATGGTGATCACTAAAAAGTTCAATAAACAACAGGTGCTGGAGAGGATGTGGAGAAATGGGAACGCTTTTACACTGTTGGTGGGAATGTACATTAGTTCAACCATTGTGGAAGACAGTGTGACAATTCCTCAAGGACCTAGAAATAGAAATTCCATCTGACCCAGCAATCCCATTACTGGGTACATGCCCAAAGGATTAGAAAGTATTTCTACTACAAAGGCACATGCACACATATGTTTACTGCAGCATTATTCACAGTAGTAAAGTGTTTGAACCAACTCAAATGCCCATCAAGGATAAACTGGATAAAGAAAATGTAGCACATATACACCATAAAATACTATGCAGCCATGGCCAACATGGTGAAACCTCCTCTCTACTAAAAATAGAAAAAAATTAGCCAGGCGTGGTGGCAGCTGCCTGTAATCAGGTATTCAGGAGGATGAGGTAGAAGAATCGCTTGAACCTAGGAGGCAGAGGCTGCAGTGAGCTGACATCGTGCCACTGCACTCCAGTGTGGGTAACAAGGGTGAAAATCTGGAGAGAGGGAAAGAGAGATGGACAGGGAGAGGGAGAGGGAGAGGGGAGTGAGAGTGAGTTAACAAACACTTCACTGGTAAATGGGATGAAAGGTAGTGACTTAGGATCCAGTATCAAAACACTACCTTGTATTAGAATACCTGAATACTTGTTCATTCACTAGATAGAAACATCTGAAAAAATAATGTGGGACAAAAGTAATTAATTATTATCCTAATAATCATTCAGCTTGGCTACTAAGTTGGATAGTAGTTAGCAATTATACAGAATTTTATCTTACATAAAAAATACTTATACCTCAAAATATAACTGGGATTGCATTTGGAAGTAACAGTCATGCTAATACTAAACAATGCTTCAACAAGGGATAATGTCAATAGTATTTACCACTGAAGCTTTCAACAATCTGATAGAGGTAAATAATTCTGGACAATGCAAGTATGCCCAAAATATCATTTGCTACCTTTGATTCAAGAAACAAGGCTGTAAGGGTTTTAAAACCTGCATATGTGTCTTAGTGCTTCAGCAGTGCAGCTGTAAAATGAGTGAAAATGTTTACTGTCCTTCTATTAGTTAGCTAGGGCTGCTGTACAAAATACTACAGATTGAGTGGCTTAAACAACAGAAATTTATTATCTCATAGTTCTGGAGGCTAGAAGTCCATGATTAAGGTGTCAGCAGGTTTGGTTTCTTCTAAAGCCTCTCTCCTTGGCTTGCAGATGGTCCCCTTCTTGCTGTGTCTTCCATGGCCGTGTGTGTGTGTGTGTGTGTGTGTGTGTGTGTGTGTGTGTGTGTGTATCCCTCATGTCTCTGTGTGTGTGTGTGTGTGTGTATCCCTCATGTCTCTGTGTGTCATGGCCTTTTGTGTGTGCGTATCCCTCATGTCTCTGTGTGCCTAAATTTCCTCTTCTTGTGAAGATACCAGTCAGACTGGATTGGGGAAGTTTAGAGCCTACCCTAAATGTCTCAATTTAACTTTGTCCTCTTTTATAGGTCTTATCTTCAAATGCTGTCACATTCTGAGGTATCAAGGCTAGGAGTCCAACATAAGACCCTTAGGCGAACACAATTCAGCCTACAACAATCCTCAGAAGTTTTTACTGCAAGATCCTTACAGGCATTTACATTACATTCTCATCCTTTTTGCAAATTTTAATTTAAGAAAAGTAGCTTTCATATATTCTCAATTCTTTGGATCTCAATTTGGAGAAGAGACGTGAAGTTATGGGCCATTTTATATCAAGTATTCCAAGTTTAATACTTTGGTGGATCTAGGGAATGCAGAAGTTTATATGCTTAGAGAAAAATTTCTCTCTAGGTACTTGGCTAAGAAAAAAAAACTTGATATAATCTGCACAGATATGGAAGAAAAACCTTGCTAAAAAAAATGGAGTATACAACAGTAAAACACATGTTTGAATTTTCAGTGTTGATTTTAGCTTAGTAGATATAATCAATTCCACATTGATTATAGCCATTCTATCAGATTATTAAAATTAAAAGTACATGTATTAACACAGTTGAACCATTTATTATCAGCACAGTGTCATTTAAACTTGTCTATTTTCTCTTTCTACTCTACATATGTTTCATGATTTTAACCTGTGGTTTCCAAACCTGGCCTGTAATCAAAATCACCTGAGGGATTAAATTAAAAGATGATTTTTTTAAGACTCCTTCCCAAACTTAATAAACCAGTCTCTGGAGATAGGGTCCAGAAATTTGTACTTTAAGTTCTCCAAGTTATATATCACAAAACAAAGTGCTCACATAACTGATCACTGGTTCCCAATCAGTTAAAAACTGTTAATTCTCCAAATCTGATCATTTACCCAAGGTAAAAATATTTTCAGTATTCTTATGTACACATATTTACAAATTATGTATAGGAATTACTGTTTTAAAACGTTTGAAAAAAGTAGAAAAATTGAAAAGCTGACATAGAAGTAAATATGAATTCAAACATTTTCATTATAATACATCTAAATGCAGTGTCTGTACACTCGATTATACTTTTTTTTGAGACAGGGTCTCACTCCCTTCTCCCAGGCTAGTGTGCAGCGGCACAATCATGGCTCACTGCACTCCAGTGCTGTAATCCTAGCACTTTGGGAGGCCAAGGCAGGCCACTGCAGCCTTGACTCAGCTCCCAAGTAGCTGGGACTACAGGCATGTGCCACCATACCCAGCTAATTTTTTGTATTTTTAGTAGAGACGGGATTTCACCATGTTATCCATGCTGGTCTTGAACTCCTGGGCTCAAGCAATCCATTTCCCTAGGCCTTCCAAAGTGCTGGGATTATAGGCAGGAGCCACCCACCTGGCCGATTAACATCCTTCAAGCATCAATTTCTCTGGAAAGCTTTTCACTTGAGATAGGGGTGATCATTCCCATCTTTTTTACCTAGTAAATATTAACTATTTGTTGAATTAAAGAAATTAAAGTTTAAAAAACGTATTGAAAGGAAACAATTCATATTACAACAGAGAAGCACAGCGTTTAGGAAGATGGCAAACAAATGTCAGACTGTCAAAATAGTTACTCTTCAGGAGGATTAACTAGCTAAAAATAAAACGATCACGTCAGAATTTAAGCTCTAACTGGGGTCAAAATCAAAAGAGAAAGTAAAGTTTTTAAAAAAAGAACAAGAGAAAAAGGAGAAAAAAAGATTTGTGCAGTCAATATTCATAATGCTAACAAGCAAAGATGTAAATGCTTGAACGTAAGTTAAAAGAAAAAAAAGCAGAAGAAACTCTCAAGTTATCAGACACTTATTTGAGAAATTTATTTAGAAAATTGTCAAACAGGAGGAATACGTAGCAGTCAAGTTGAGCGAGGAAATTTTACACAGGTTACAAAATAACCCAGGATATTAAGTACTATTGGTAACCAAAGCTTCACATCTGCTTGAATCGTGTAAACAGTGAGGCTGTAGATGGTACAATAGTAGAAAAAGAACTGGATTAAGGACTCAGGAGGCCTAGCCTAAAATTCCAGTTCCACCTCTTAACCTTGCTGAGCTTCAGCTTATCATCTGTAACGTGAAGATATTGTCTAACTGCTGGGTGACGACGGGGATTAATAAAATAATGTATGTGAAAGTACTTCGTAAACTATAAAATCTCACCTCAAATTATGGCATTATTTTGATTTGTGGAATATTGTTTGAAGTTTCTAAAACCACATGCAGTAGTTATGCATAGCTACATCAAGACTAGCCTTCAAGAATCCTTAGCCATTTGGTACAATCAAACCCCAATTTCCCCACCAACTCTTCAAAAATAAAAACCTTATGCCATGCCATGACAGCTGGAGAAGCAAGCCCAGAGAATCAAAAATAAATACATACTAAGACCTGAAAATGAGGATCACTCCAGACACAAAATGACTGGTGAGTTAACTCAGTGTTCTGATTTACTTCCTGGTGTTATCAGAAAGATAGGTCTTTTTATGTGAAAATAGATATCTCAGAGTCTGCTTCTACGTTGAATTGTACAGTTGCATGAAACAAGAAGGAATAAGAAAAGTGGAGTGATATGGTTTGGCTGCATCCCCACCCAAAATCTTATCTTGAATTGTAATTCAAATTGTAATCCCCGAGTTTTGGGGGAGGAATCTCACAGGAGGTGATTAGAAGACAGGAGTGGTTCCCCCATACTGTTCTGATAATGAGTTCTCGGAGGTCTAATGGTTTTTTAAGGGGCTTCCTCCCTTTGCTCTACATTTCTCTCTCCTCCTACCATGTGAAGAAGGATATGTTTGCTTCCCCTACCACAACTGTAAGTTTCCTAAGGCCTCCCTAGCCATGTGGAACTGTCAGTCAATTAAACCTCTTTCCTTTATAAATTACCAGGTCTTGGGTATTTCTTCATAGCAGCATGGGAATAGACTAATAAATGGAAACTAAGGATCTGTCTTAGTTCATCTAGGCTGTTGTAATAAAATATCGTAAAGTTGGTGGTTTGTAAACAATGGAAACTTATTTTATTTCTCACATCTCTAGAGACTGCCAAGATCACAGCACCAGCAGATTTGGTGTCTGGTGATGGTCTACTTTTTGGTTTACTGTGCCTTCTCACTGTGTCCTCATGTGGTGGAAGGAGCAGGGTGCTAACCCCACTTATAGGACTCTGCCCTATGACCTAATCCCTTCCCAAAGGCTCCACTTCTCCAGTACCATCACCTAGAGGGTTAAGATTTCAACATATAAATTTTGGGGAATTATAAATCTTCAGTCCACTGTAGGAGCATAAGAAATTAAGTGTAGCAATTGGTTCAGTTAGGCCATATGTATTATGTCAGCAAAAAAGAGCCAGAAGCAAGCAGTTTTGATATAAAAGTCTATCACTTCTACCTATAGCCCAAACTACATAACACATCTCAATTCTACTGTGTGTGACAACCACGTGATCTGTATTAGCTCACTAAAATGTTGTCCATTTTAACATTTCTGATCAGGAAGACATATAGGATACGTAAGTACTGGGTTGTACCTAATAGAGAAATAAAGATGGTCAAGAATGAAGACAATAAATCAGTTAAACTGGAAGAACAGACTTCTACTTCCAGCAATGATGGATTAACACGTACTAGATTTAATAACCCACCTTAAATAACTAGAAAATCAGACAAAATATATGCAACAATGATTTTCAGGTGTTGTACAACAGGCAGAAGAGGACAGTGATCTCTGAGATAATTCCTGCCATTGCACAAGCTTAGTGCTAAGAGTTTCCAGGCAATAGCACAGGGACAGTTAATCCAAACAAAGCCTACCACGCTAATCGAGTTTTGAAACAGTTCAGGAAGGCCAAGACTTAGAATTTGTGAAGCAAAATGTAGTAGAGGACATTTTCGCACTGTAGAAAGACAATGCCGAAGATCTCTACAAGAGTTCCCTTTATTCTTTAGCTGAGTACTGGCTTATGCACACAAAGAAGAAAACTGCCAGAAGCCAGGAAAAAGAACCACTGGAAAGGAGCAGGTGAAACATACCCAGAGCTCGTACAGTGCTACAAATAGTTCATATTCTAATCAGTAGTCAGAATATAAAGACCTAATCCAAGAGGCATTGAGCAATGTCCTCAGAAAGGTATTGCCTCAGTAGCAGAGATAAATTATCCCCACATTAAATGCTACTGTGACTACCCTAACGAAGCTCAAAAGAAAGACTTGATAGAACAAATTAATTTGAAGTACCTTAACTGTGCATTAGAATAAAGCCCAACAGTATAAAGGAATCCTATATAATCCAAAAACGGTATCCAAAGAAGCATGAAAATTCAACACATACTCAGAAAAAGGCAGTCAATAAAAACATCCAGAAACAACATAGATGGGAAAACAAGCAGAAATGCATGTTAAAACAATCATTACTCACCACCTAGATTCAAGAAGGTAAAGGAAAATACAAACATGATAAGGAAGAAAACAGAAGATACAAAAAAATACCTAAAATGAACTTCTAGAGATAAAAAAATATATCAAAAATAAAAAACAAATGAGATCAAAAGTAAATTAGAAATTACAAAAGAAAAGATCAGTGAAATTATTCTAAGTCA
>NW_016107787.1:52747-70773 GCF_001604975.1 Cebus imitator | reverse complement strand
AAAAAAAAAAAAAAAAAAAAAAAAAAAAAAAAAAAAAAAAAAAAAAAAAAAAAAAAAAAAAAAAAAGAAAGAAAGAAAAAAGAAAACTACAGGGCAGGCCGGGCGCTGTGGCTCAGTCCTGTAATCTCAGCACTTTGGGAGGTCGAAGTATGGATTACCTAAGGTCAGGAGTTTGAGACCAGCCTGGCCAACAAGGTGAAACCCCGTCTCTACTAAAAATACAAAAATTAGCTGGGCATGGTAGCATGTACCTGTAATTCCAACTACTCAAAAGGCTGAGGCAAGAGAATTGCTTGAACCCAGGAGGTGGAGGTGCAGTGAGCTATGGCACCACAGCACTCCAGCCTGGGTGACAGGGCAAGATTCCATCTCAGAAAAAAAAAGAAAAGAAGAAAAAAAGGAAAAATCACAGGGCTGTAGGGCAATATCAAAATGCACAGAGTTGTGGGGCAATATCAAGCATACGGACTTAACATGTAGTAGGAATCTGAGAAAAGGGGTAAGATGAACAGAAAAATAAATTTGGAGAACAGCCAAATTTGATGAAAGTGATAACCCACAGTTCCCAGAATCTTAAAAAATCCCATGCAGATGAATTATGAAGAAAACCACAGCAAGACACATAATCAAATTCCTGCAAGTCATCAACAAAGTGGGGGATAGGGAGGGAGGAAGCTGTCAGGGAATAAAAGATGACATTTAGAACAACAAAGATAAAAACAATAGCAAACTTCTCATCAGAAACTAGAGAAGTGAAAGACTTCAGTGAGGTGATGTTTGAAGTTCTGAAGGAGACAAAAATGTCCACTTAGAATTCTATAACCAGCAAAATTATCTTTCAAAACTAAGAGAGAAATAGAGTTTAAGGAAATTGCTTTTTAAAAACGATTGCTTAAAGGCCAGATGAAGTGGCTCATGTCCGTAATCCCAGGGCTTTTGGAGGCTGAGGAGGGTGGATCACTTGAGGTCAGTAGTTCAACACCAGCCTGGCCAACATGGCAAAACCCTATCTCTACTAAAAATACAAAAATTAGCCAGGTGTGGTGGCACATGCCAGTAATCCAGGCTACTTGGGAGGCTGAGGCAGGAGAATTGCTTGAGTCCTGGAGATGGAGGCTGCAGTGAGCCAAAATTGCGCTACTGCAACCCAGCCTGGGCAACAGAGAGAGACTCCACAAAAAAAAAAAAAAAAAAACTTGCTTAAAGTGAAAATATTGTTTCATTTCATTTCTATATTGTTTATAACAAATAGAAATGAAATGTATGACAATGGCAAAACAGCTATGGGGGGGTAAATGAAAGTATGCTACTAAGGTTCTTCCAGTTTTCACAAGTGACACAATAATTTTTGAACCCTTCAGAGACAGAAAACTATGAGAGAGTCAAACAGAAATGCTAGAAACTAGAAACATAAGATAAAGAATACCTTTGATCAACATAGCTGAGCAAACAATCAGTGAACTCGAAAACAGGTTAATAAAAATTACCTAAATAGAAATACAAAGAAAAAAAAAGAATGAGGGGAAAAATTAAAAAACAGAATAGAGTATCCATGAACTGGGGAACTATATAAAATGATCTATCATATATGTAATCAAAATTCAAAAAGCTTAGACAGGCTGGGTACAGTGGCTCACATCTGTAATCCCAGCACTTTGGGAGGTCAAGATGGACAGATCACCTGAGGTCAGGAGTTAAAGACTGGCCTGGCCAACATGGTAAAACCTCGTTTCTACTAAAATACAAAAATTAGCCTTGTGTGGTTGTCCGTGCCTATAATTCCAGCTACTTGGGAGGCTTAGGCAGGAGAATTGCTTGAACCTGGAAGGTGGAGGTTGTAGTGAGCTGAGATTGTGCCACTGCACTCTAAGCCTGGATAACAGAGTGAGACTGTCTCAAAGAAAAAAAAAAAAAGCTAAAAGAACACAAACCAAGATAAATATGAAAAAGTATCCCTAAAATCTACTATTAAAGATAGAAGAGAATCATAAAAAAAAAATCCAATCCAAAAGAAGGCAGGAAAAGAGGAGAAAGGAACGAAGAACAGGACAAACAGAAAATTAGTAGCAGGATGTTCATTTTAAAATCAAACTTAGCATTAATCACACTAAATGTAAATGGTCTAACATGCCAATGAAAAGGCAGAGGTTGTCATAATAAATTTTAAAAAACAAAACCCAGCCAGGCAAGGTGGCTCATGCCTATAATCCCAGCACTTTAGGAGGCCGAGGTGGGCACATCACCTGAGGTCAGGAGTTCAAGACCAGCCTGACCAACATGGAAAAATCCCATCACTACTAAAAATACAAAATTAGCCAGGAGTGTTGGTACATGCCTGTAACCCCAGCTACTCAGGAGGCTGAGGCAGGAGAATCACTTGAACCTGGGAGGCAGAGGTTGCGGTGAGCCGAGATTGTGCCATTGCACTCCAGCCTGGGAAACAAGNTGCAGATTTGCATACACTTGAAAGAAATAATATAGAGAGATTCTATGTATCCTATGCCCAGTTTCCCCCTGTGATAAACAACTAAATAATAAAAACACATACAGATTTAAAAATACAAGGACAGGAAAAGATATAAATTACAAATACTAATCAAAAGGAATCTAGAATGGCTATGTATCAAATAAAGTAGATTTCAACAAAAGAAACATTACCAGAGATAAAGGGGGATATTTCAAAGTGATAAAGTCAGTATTTCATCAAAAGGATATAATAATCCTAAATGTATACACATCTATGCACAGAGCTTCAAAATACATGAAGCAAAAACCAATATAACTTCATTAACAGGCTAACCAGATCCATAATTGTAGTTGGAGACTTCATCCTTCTCACTGACAAAATAATACAGAAGATCAATAAGACACAGAAGTTTTAAATTTGAAGGAGAGAGTGGCAATACAGAAGTAGAAAGAACAACTGAGATTAAATAAAAGTACCAATTTGCCAGAAGAAGGCCAATTCCCCCAGAATCTCTTGAAATGTAACCCTGGATTGACTGAACTGGTAATTCTTGGAGTATAAGTGAAGACAAATGAAGATGAGGCAGCTTCTAGCCATTCAGATGAGGGGGTTTATGAACTAACAGAATTACCAACGTCAAGTCTTCAAACCTCCTGCTATCAGAATTTCTTCTATTAAAGAGGAAGATTCTCTGGCCCTAGCTCAGACTTCTTGTACCAAATTTCCAGGATTCAGATCTGAGAATTTGCATTTTAACAATCTTCCCAGTTACTGTTACACTCAATGAAATCTGCAAAGTACTGGTCACATAAAAATACTAGAAATTAATAATGCAGGTTGCCATTCTGCAGACTACAGGATCCAGCAGAGGCAATCAGAGGCTGAAAAGTATTCCTTTGTCTTCATCTTACCTAGAAAAGTCTTCGTTTTGTTCAAACTCAAGAGTTCAAAGGAGAAATTAAGGTGAAGTGTGAAACTTCACTGGGATTCCCACAACTCTCAGAATGATTAAGTCGTTTTAAGATGTGTACATGCAAATATATATGGTATATGTGTGTATGTATGTATATATATGGTTATCAAGTATAGGCTGAAGAAATTTTGATGGAGCCATAGCTTTCCACCCTTTGCCCCACCAAACCCAAATAGAACAGGTTTACCACATATTTTTTTTAATTTCCAGAAACAGGCTGCTAGTTCAAGAGCAAATATACCAGCCTGGCTTAGCTAACACTTATTGACCCAAGTACTAAGCATTCTGCACATACGTACTTCAATTGAATCTTAATCTTAATAATTAATAACAACACCTGATAATAACTCTGGGAAGCAGGCATGATCCTCATTTACAAAGAAGAAATAAATTGGGCTACAGAGATTATTCTTGCCCGAAGGCATATAGCTAAGGTAAGTCAAGGATTTAAACTAAGGGAGTTTGACAACAAAGATCTGTTTTTCTGTTCCCACATATTTTTTTTTATCACCAATGCTGGGTAAGGAATGGCTCCCTCCTCCTTTGACTAAGGAAAGATTCAAGATTATTTTATGTTACATTTTACACTAAGTGCCAGAACCTGGCTGCCATCCCTACTACTGCTGGTTTAACTGCAGATCAATTAAGTAAAATTCTCTCATAGTTTTCATAAAAATTGTGGGCCATTTTTTTCTTGCTGACAGGCAAAAAAAACAAGAACATTACTGGCTCCCCCTTAACTGAAAACTGAGAAGTCTTGTAGAAAACTGTAAAGTTCTCTATTGCATCAAACATCCCAGTAGCTGGGAGAGACGATCTAAACGAGCTCTGGGGATAAAGTTGGCATCTCTCACATTTGGTGACAGGATCTGTATACCCCCCAAAAAAGCAGATGCTCAAGAATTTAGAATGCTTTTATGGGAAAGAATTCCTCCTTTCCCACAGGCAACAGATTTTAAGAGAAAGACTGGTAAACTTCTCTGAGGTCCAAGCCAGCAGAACTCAAGACAGCATTGACCTTTCTGGGGCCTGAGAGACGAGACAAAAATCACAGGTTCTCATAAAGGCAGGCAACAGTTACAAGGGACCTAGAGCTGTTCCCACTTGAGAGATGATTACCAAGATGGTGGGCCAAGGATATGCCATGTGAGGAAAGCGACTATAAACAGGAGAGCCAAGAATGTCAAGAGGGTTGGAAATTTGGAAGGACTGAACAGGCAGGAAGATGGAGAAACAATCATAGCTAACAGTTTTACGGAACTTAAAATATCATGGGATATTTTAAGATCTTTAAATATTTTAACTATTTTATTAAAAACAATGTAAGAGGTAGATACTATTCTCCACATTTTATAGAAGAATCTAAGGCACAGGGAATTTCAGTTGCCCAAGGTCACACAGTGTACAGCAGAGCTGGGATTTGAGCCAAGTCTGGATCCAGTGGTCCTTAACATTCTTAAAACACTAAACAATGTTGCCTCCCTAGGAAAACTAGTAAGAACTGAAAAGGAGGTGGCAGAGATGAAACTGATGAGCTGTGGTAAGGTGAGAGGTGATTTGAAAACAAATGCTGGAAATCAGGTTCAACCTTTATGTGTGGCCTATCATACTTCTTGATGGATTGTAATCTTTCCATAAAAGACAGAATCCTGCCTGGCAATAAGAATTCCAAATGATTCAACCCAGTATTCCAGCATTAGGGCCATTCACTCTACATGAGATATAGTTGCACCTTTCTCCCCTACCAAAAAAACTGTAATAGATAATGTTGTGTACACTAAATAGTGTAACAGACTAAATAGTAAACAGGCTGAAGAATAAACTGCAAATATATCCAAGCAGTTATTCTAAAATATGGAGTCCTAATGTTTTCCAGTAAAAGGCAAAGAGTAGAACCATGGGTAACCTGTGCTAATCTTAAGTACGAAGCATAACAGTGTTGGCTATACAAAGAGAATGTTAAGCAAAGGCAAGTATCTTCTCCTAAACCCTACAGACATGTACACTTGTCTCATATGGTGTTAGCCATATAGGAAAGGTTCATTTCAGCAGTAGATAGCCAAATGGGTAGAATATGTGTCACTGAAAGAGCCTTAGCAACCACCCTGTGCTTATCTCAGTTTGAGTGGTGGTGCTCAACAATGTCTTTGGTTTGAAGTAGATTCTCTTTTCCTACAATTGTCTTTTGATTACAGCACACACTTTGTTTAAAAAACCATAAACAAACTTGGCTGCACTTAATGTTAAAATATATATCAGATGTTAAAATGCAAGTTTACTGAAGGTTTAAGTGGGTGTATGAGGTACACATGAGATACCCTGGGCCTAGTTAGAAGCAATTCTACAGAACTCTAGAGAATAATAGACTCAGCCAATAAAATATGAACTTAAAGTTGCTATTAAGTAGTTGTAGTAAGTTGCAAAATATAAGAGTGGGATTGCATTTAACTAAATGTCTATACTAAGGCTTACAAGTAATTCTGACTCTCCTCCCTGTGCACATCTAAAATTACTGAGCAGAGGCTGGGCACAGTGGATCACGTTTGGAAGACTGAGGCAGGTGGATCACTCGAGGTCAGGAGTTCAAGACCAGCCTGGCCAACATGGTGAAACCCTGTCTCCACTAAAAATACAAAAATTAGCCAAGCATGGTGACACAGGCCTGTGATCCCAGCTACTCAGGAGGCTGAGGCAGGAGAACCGCTTGAACTTAGGAGGTGGAGGGTGCAGTGAGCCGAGATGGTACCACTGTACTCCAGCCTGGGCAATAGAGGGAGACTCCATCTCAAAAAAAAATATTAATAAAGTTACTGAGCAAAGCATTCCATGGCACATGCTTTAGAAATCTTAAGTGTTGACAAGGCTGGGTGTGGTGGCTCATGCCTGCAGTCCCAGCAGTGTAGGAGGCTGAGGGAGGAGCATTGCTTGAGCCCAGGAGTTTGAGACCAGCCTGGGCAACATAGGAAGGCCACGTCTCTACAAGTAATAATTTAAAAAAATTAGCTGGGCATGGTGACGTGCACCTGTGGTCCTAGCTTCTTGGGAAGCTGAGAGGTGGGAGGATTGCCTGAGCCTGGTAGGTCAAGGCTGCAGAGAGCTATGATCACTCCATGGTACTCTGACCTGGGCAACAGAACAAAACCTTGTCTTGAACTCCTGACCTTGTGATCTACCTGCCTCGGCCTTCCAAAGTGCTGGGATTACAGGTGTGAGCCACTGCTCATCGCCAAAAGTGTTTTTTTTTTTTTTTTTGAGACAAGGTTTTGTTCTGTTGCCCAGGCTTGAGTACAGTGGAGTGATCATAGCTCACTGCAGCCTTGACCTCCGAGACTCAGGCAATCCTCCCACCTCGGTGTGGTGGTTTACAGGCATGCACCTGTAATCCCAGCTATCCAGGAGGCTGAGACAGGAGAATTGCTTGAACTCAGGAGGCAGAGGCTGCAGTGAGCCAAGATTGCTCCATTGCACTCCAGACTTGGTGACAGGGCAGGACTCCACCCTCACCAAAAAAAGAGTTTTAACATAGTTCAACTAGTTATTTGTCCCCTATTATGTTTCTCAAAGGACAGCTTGCATCAATGTTCAGAAAAATACTCCACTAAGAAGCAGCCAGAGACAATTAGTAATATTATAGAGATTTCCACTTAACTTTCCATTATTTGGAAAAAGCCATCCATTCAGATGAATTTGTATCTCACAAGGATTTTCCAACACCTAAGGTCTTGGAATACAGAAGTAATAACAATGTCATTTTCAAAGGGTGACCTGACCCCAGCAGTCATTCAGTAGAGTTTATTTAACATAGAAGAGCAATGATTATAAAGATTATCTAGATATAGCTTAATGTAATAAGACATTAAAATAAACATTAATAGGCTGGGCATATTAGGCTCATACCTGTAATCCCAGGACTTGGGGAGGCCGAAGCAGGTGGATCACTTGAGGTCAGCAGTTCCAGACCAGCCCGACCAACATGGTGAACCCCATCTCTACCAAAAATACAAAATTAGCCAGACATTGTGGCACACACCTGTAATCTAAGTTACTCAGGAGGCTGAGGCAGGAGAATTGCTTGAAGTGGGGAGGCAGAGGTTGCAGTGAGCCAAGATGGCGCCATTGCACTCCAGCCTACACAATAAGAGCGAAACACCATGTCACAAACAAAAACAAAAACAGAAGTAATGGAATTATAATTCAGTCTTGTTGACAATTTGGTAATGTTGAAAAGCAGTACATAAAACAGAATTAGTTTTATATGATCATATCAATTTTGCTACTGTTTTTCTTTAGCTCTCTGGTACAGGCAAGTTCCTACACATATTTTTTTACCACCTTGATTTTCACTTGTCTCCTAATCTAGAGGTATCAGAAAGTATCTACATTGTGATTCTCATCCTATTAATCCACTCAATTGACAGTGATTCAACACTTTTTATATTTTTTTCCCTTTACCAATGCAGAATCAAAAAGTAGAACTGTAGATTACATACAGTAACTATTTAAAAAAATTTTCCTTGTTCTGCTTTTTAACTGAACTTTTAGAGTGTATTGCGGCAAAAAAGAAGACACCCCGTATATCTGTACCCTTCATCAATGCTGACAGTTTTTAAAAAATATATAGAACATATACAGTATAAATTTCACTACACTCATGAAATAACAAAGGTCTTAGCTCAGATTCCCTAGTTAAGTATAAATTTCACTACACTCATGAAATAACAAAGGTCTTAGCTCAGATTCCCTAGTTATCAGGAATTCCAGAACTATCTACTTCCCAATCTCTTCTACCAATATTTTTCATCTTAGCCTTCCTCTGAATAATACCTTCTCCTTCTAGTTCTCCTCCCTGACCTCCATTTTCCTCCCCCAGTCCGTAATTCTCAGAAGATTCCTTGACCAGCACATCCAGATTGTTTGCTTGCTCTCTACAAAAAAGGATCAACTGTAGGTTCCAGACATCAAAGTTCTCAGCAAACTACAAACTATAAAGAGTAATATGGAGATAAAAGGCCCAGGAAATAAAATTTGGAAGAGAGAAGCATATAAAAGTTCTCATTTATAAGAAAATGGTAAAAGAGGAAAGAAAAGGAGAGAGGGTTGACACGGATAAGAAATCCACACTGATTTCTCTAAGCATTTGCATAATGTACTTGCAAAACATGGATTATAACATTTCAGCCACACATAAGGTGAATCAATAACTGATATTAGACCCATTTTTAAAGTAATGGCACATTTCAAAGGGAAAGAGAAGCCCCAAATGCCGTGGTCAGGTGCCAAGTCCTGCCCTCAATACATATCACTATCCATTCACATCCTTGTTCTGTTTTAGCAGGTCACTGTGCATTCTAAAATGCACTCTAAAGCAGACTGGATCTGGGATGAGGTGAGTTCTCAGAAAACTGGGGTCTTGGTACTGTAAACCTGAGCAGTCAGGGTTCCAACACAGTCCAAGGCTGCTTTCCAGTCCAGGCTAGTGGGGGATAACACAGTTATAAACAGTAAAAGATAAAAGTCTCCAACACTTTTTCAGGGTCAGAAATGATCCCTATAGTCCTGCTTTATTGGAGGCAGAAATTGAACAAAAAAGAGTGCCTTCTACCCCTGGGACTCCATTATTTTCCCATGAAGCCCTGTGCCACACAAAGGATTGTTATTATGAATAACATGGTCACATCTATGCCAAATTTGTAAACATTATGTAATGAAGATAAAAGCTCTAATTTTTAAAATCTCATTTTATTGGGGATATAATTTTCTCTTTGTTGCAATACAACATAAAGACAACTGGTTTATTTCTAAAGCATTTAAACCATTGAAAATGGTTTAAAATTACAATAATGCAAGTAGGCTTTATAAGTATACAAGAAGGTGGTGAGTGAGGGAATGGAAAGAAGAAATCTGTGGCTTATAGTTAGACTCCTTCTGGAAACTACATATAAAAACTTGATCAACTAAATAACTTTATTAATTCAGTCAATGAACAGAAATCACATAACTCCTTAGTGCAAACTGCCACATCACAATTACTAAATTATTCTAAGCTCATGAAATATCTCTAGAATGTTCCATATGCCTTCCCAACAGCTATTACTAAATGCTTTGGCCACTTACTTGCCAATATTCCTTACAGACATTCTTTCACCTCTGATGAGGTACAGACTAATAACAAGAAACTGTGTGCACTCAACAATTATGCACAGATTAATGTTACTAACCTGTATGTGAACTTCTAAAAATAAGGTGTACAGTTTTTTGAGATCCACATATAGTTAACACCTGGTACAATGCGCCAACCACTGTAATAAGCATGTTACATATAATAATCCTCAAAACAAGTTTATGAAGTGAATACAAAAGGAAGAACACTGGGAACAAGAGAGTTCACTTAACCATTACTCAGCAAATATGAATTTTTATCTAAAATATCCACATGCAGCCAGAAGAATGGTTAAACATGCAAAAAAAAACAAAAATAAGTTTACTACAATATTTTTTCATATATAATAATACTGGCTCCCCATCAACAGAAGACAAATTCTGTTCTCCTTTCTGATTCATGTACCCCAAATTAATTCAAATTTTATTTGCTAGTCAAGTTCAAAAGGAAGAATGAATTAAAACCTTTCTTTTAGACTAGGTATAGCTAACTTGTTGGCCTTGACACCCAGATGCAGTGTGCTCAATTAGGCCACAAAATCTAAATGGCTAATGGATTCATACCACCATTCTACATAGGAACTTACTGGATTTTTAAAAACTTTTATTACCATTAACCAGACAGTTTCCAAAACAGCTAAAAAGGAAAAGTAAAATAGGGGAAAGGTCAAAAGCTGCAAAGTATAGTATTAGTTTTTCTATTTGAAGAAAGGCTGAAGAACCCATACAGGGACTGGACCCTCCTAGAAAGTGTGAAAACTTATATAATACACAGAGACTTAACAAACCAACTAAAGTTATATGAGATTCTGTGAGAAATGGTAAATTACAGGATAGACAAAAAGCACTATTGTGTTTTTATTGTAGCCCATACGAGGGCTTGAACATCCACAAGATTATATCTTATAGAGAACTATTTAGAAAATGCCAAAATAGAGATAAAAATAATGTTGCTCTTATGCTACCTAATAAAAATAAATTTATAAGCTATAATTGGCATAATGGCTATTTGCTTTAGGAAAGAAAAACTGAGAAAGATAAGTACACATTACCTTCAGGTTAATTTTTGTAGACCCCCATCAGTTTTCACTTGATTTTATGACACTAGCATTCTACTGGTATTCTGCTTCCAACTCTCCAGCTCAACTTTTGCATTGTCATTAATCACATGTAAGTATAAAAAACCTTCAACTGTTTGGTTCCTCATTACTCACAGGATAAAGGCCAAACTCCTTAGGATTGCATATCTACCCTGTCCCTTTTCCAGCTATTCTCCCAAATGTGTCATTCATGTGCAGGTGGTGCTCCCTTTACAATCTCCATCCTGTCCCCCACCAGCCCTCACATACCTCAGTCTCTGTCGTTGGTCAAAGCCCAAACCCACCCCATGTGTCTCAGTGCCTGCAGGTGCAGACCTCACTTCCTTAAAATGCAATGCAGTTTCAGGCCTGTGTCCTTGTCTAGACACCCCATCTAGCCAGAATGCCCTTCCCTTCCTTTCCCTGCTTCATTAATTCATCCTGTAGGGCTCTGTCTTAAATCTTCTGGGATGCTTTCCTGATACCTTCATCCTTGGATGGGTCCGGGTCTTTGTATACTACACTCTATTCTCCCACTAGACTAATGAATGAATGGTTTCATCACTTTCTAGCTGAGTGACCTTGGACAAGTTCATTAATTTCGCTGAACCCATTTCTTCATGTCTATAATGATACTATTAATTTGCTATCACTGTAAAATAATGTCAAAAGCCACTTTGTAAAGACTGATGCACCATGCAAGCATTAACAATTTTATCAAAAACCAAGAGAGCACACAGTATTATTGGTGAATATACTTCAGTTAAATCTAAGAGTAAGAGTCATCTCTTGGTTTCTGTCCCCTCTCCAAGGATGCCCTGTATTTTTATCCAACTTTCTGGCTCCACTAAGTCTTGGTACTTCTTTCCTAAGGGAAAAAAAAAAGTCTATAGTGTTGCTTAAGTCATTTGAAGGAAACACCGAATGGGAAGCCCTGAAAGCGTTTTCCATCTTTCTTAATGCCTTCACAAGAGTACCATTATGCATATACAAATGCTCTGAATATGAAAGAACTGAATAAACAAACATACCCTGTCTTTAGTAAGTTTATAGTCTAAAAAAGCGAATGATGTAACAGATCTCACTCAATCTGACCTTATAAAAATGGTAATGAATGCCTTTAGTATCATCTTAAGGTGCAGTAAGAAATTTAATTTCCTGCTATGATTATTTAGTGATTCAACACACTTTGGAATTGCTATCTTAGTAAGTCAGGCTTAACACATGAATGTTTTAACCTTGTAAGAATCACTGATGCAACTGAATACCTAGTTATTGAATATCCACTGCACTAGGCCCTATCAGAGTACAAAGATAAAGGCGATGGACTCTGCCGATGATAAGGTGCTAAACATACAGAAAGGAAGCTGTCATCAATCCATCTAATTAATAGAAAGCAGAGTGTTGTACGGAGGATCTAAGGATTGTGACAATCAATGAAGACATCTGAGTTAGGGTATTGGGTCCATGAAAATTAAAAGCATATATTACAAATTATAATACTGGTGGTCAGTAACTTCTGTGACTACTGAGTATCTGCTATATATTACATACGTAATATTTGCTGCATGCACTGGCATATATTTATGATCGTCTTCCTCCTAATTTAACTATAAACCCATCTGTGTTTTTGTCTAATAAATACTGTTAACACTCGTATCATGCATAAGTACCAAGCATAGTTCCAAGCCCTTCAGGTATATTTTCTCATTTACTTTCAACACAATCCTGTGAGGTAGGTACAATTTCTCTCTTCTCTTTTACAGATGAAGAAGACGAGACATAGAAACGGTAATTTTTCAAGGTTAAGATGCAAAGACAAAAATAAGTAAATGGGGACGTAAGGGAACCCAGTATTCCATCAAGGGAGTGGATCCACTAACCAGAGCTGCTTCACGCAGTTCTTTTCACCTCTCCCAACACAGCCAGTGGGAATCTTTTCTTTTCCTGAGTCCATAACTAAGCTGTTGATTCTCGGGCAGATCCTCTCAAACCTTCCTACTCCAGAAGACTTGCCGCTATTTAAATCATAGGCTGTTCAGGGTAAACGAAGACCGAATCAGATCCTCAGGTGGACAAAGCTGGTACGATCACGAAATTAAACCTTCGGGCTGCGGATCTGTTCCTGGATCATTTTCAGGGGATGGTAGCAGCACCCGGCTCACCCAGGAGGCGCTACCCCCGGCGGTATCCAGTCCTCCTGACCCAGGCAGCTTGGGTTTTGCCATCTGCTAGTTTACCCTTTACCTGCCGACGCTCCCTGCACAATCTCCATCCTGCTCCCGGCCACACGCCAGGCCTCACGCGCCTCCCTCTTCGCGGCAACCCAGTCCCAAACCCATACCAGTGCGCATCGCCCCTGCAGGGGCAGCTCATCCCGCCCAAACCCCTGCCCACTACTCACGGTTCCAGTACACCGGGTAACACTCTCCTTGGGTCACATCCACCTCGTAGAGGCCGCCCCGCACGCACACAGGCTCGATGTTCACCAGCTCCACCATCTCGGGCTCGTGCCCCGCCGTGCGCTGGCAGAAGCCGCAGGCGCGGTCCTCATCGTCGTCTTCTCCGGAACTGGAGGCCCGCCCCGCGGGGGAACATACATGGTCACCGTCCCGGTCCTCGTCTTGATGCCGGGCACCCGTGACCTGCAGCAGGGTCCGGAAGGCGAGCTCGATGCGGAGCGAGTCGTAGCCGATGAAGGGCTTCCAGGTCTTCTTATCTTCCTTGTAGAACCAGCGCACCTCCTCCGGGCCCAGCTCCGTCACGACCTCGTAGCGGTGCCGGGCCGCCTGGCTACCTAGCCGGGTACGTTTCCTCTCCCCGACGCCCCCTCCTGCCGCCCCGCCGCCCCCAGAGTTCGTCGGGACCAGCAGAGGCTGCTGTGGCGGGTGCAGCGACAAGGAGCTGCTGCCGCCGCCGCCGCTCTCGCCCTCGCTGTAGTAGCGCAGCGAGGAGCCCGATTCAGCGGAGCTGAAGTCATAGTTCTCGTCACTGAGGCAGGGGTCCAGCGCCAGGTGGTGGTTGTGGTCCTCAGTGCCCGGCGCCAAATGCAGCCCGGGCTCTCCGCGCAGCAGGGCCAGGGGCACGTCGCCGTCGCCCGGGTCCTCGCCGGGCAGGTGCTCGAAGCAGCAGACGCCGCCGCCGAACGCCTGCCCCGCGTCAGAGCCAAGCTCCCAGGCGCCGCCGCCGCCTCGGCCGTTATGCTCTGGGCTCCGCGGGGATCCGCGGCCCGGGTAATTCATGCTATGGAGACGCCGCCAGTCAGCCGGCGGCGCGCGGAGCCTTGACCCCCAATGCTTCCGCGCACATTCAACGCCACCTTCCTCTCCACCTGGAGTTTTTTAATCTTTCAAACGCCGACCCGTGCTGCGGCGGCAGCGGCGGCCGCTCCGCCCCCACGAGACCCGCGGCCGCCGCAGCTGCGTTCTGCGGCCCACCCCATTGTCACGCAGCTCGACGTAGGCGGTGCTTCGGCCCCGGCCCCGCCCCCCGGCCGCGCGCGCCGCCCCGGAAGACTGGGCTGCACCAGCGCCGCGCGGGCCGCGCCCCCTGCCCTTCTGGCTGCGAGTGCCGGCTTGCCTCTGGTCGCCCGCCACTCTTGGGCCTCCTCTGCTAGCTTCCCCCTTCCCTGCGGTTTTCATGCACAGCTGCCTCAGCCCCACTCCTGTGGAGTTCACAGTCCAGATGTGGATAGGCTTTACCCTATTCATCCATACAATTTGGATCATGAGCCCAGAGCCTTAAGCTACGTGTCAAGAGGACCCCGGGATATTGGATTCAGCATTGCTTTTTTTGACCTTACACCCTCCTGAGGCTTGCCTGGACGTTCTGTCACCTGACCCTGGTGGCTCCAGACAGAACCAGGACGTTTAGGTGTGGGATGGATACGAGGCACTCCCACTCCCTTCATATGCCATTTCATATTATTGCTTATCTTCTAATACTTCTGATACTTAGATTTTCTGTTTTCTCAACCTCATTGCAAGGCCCAGGTTGAGAAAACAGAAACCAAGTCTGTATGTCAGCCTCTCCCACACAGCTCGGAATCAGTGTTAGTTGATTTTAATGATGTCAAGTCCAGCCAGCTGTGGTAAAGAGTATCAGATTGAGAGCGAGAAAACAACCAGCTTCTAGATTTAGCTTTGCTAACAAGCCACAGGCAAATCACGTATCTCCCTGATCTTTTTGGCTTCCTCATCTGTAAAATAAAGATTCTTAGAACAGATGTTATCTAAAGTTCCTTACGGCGATAGAATTCTATGAACTTTAAGGTTTCTTCCAGATTTTTGTGCATTTCTGATTCTGTAACTCATATTCTGGGATCAGGTTGAATACAGAGGCTCACTTATGTGGGTCTTTTATATATATATACGTGTGTGTGTGTCTTGGAGTTCATGGCTTGTCAAGTAGAATACAGGCTGGATTTTCTGCCCCAATTAGTGCCCTTGGCTGGTTAACCTTGTGCAGTGAACAACCTATCCAACTGTATACTGCAGCTCTGACTGAAAGCATCTAAGATCAGAACCCTCTTTACCACTCAGAAAAATTTTCTGCGTAGCTGCTTCCAGTTGCTCCTCCAATATTTCTATTGACAATATGCAGAATATGATATCGGGTATGAACTTTGGTTTATTTACTAGCTGTAAAAGTATTCATTCTACAGTGTTTGAATAGGTGCCTGGCCACCTATATGTCAGGCACCTTTATGCTAACTTCTACTATAAAAGAGAATGAGAGAGTGAGTTCTTTCTTCAAGGAACTTATAGCCTAGAGGGAGATATAGACAAGTAAACAGATCCGTTATAGTACGGTATGAAAATACTATAAAGGGGATTATAAATAGGGAATATCACAACATTTAAAATACCTCTATTCCTCTATGTTTCTTGATAGAATGTAGCCTAACTATATAGCTATCTGGTCAGATTATTTTGGCCAAATTTTAACTCTTAACTACACAAATTCCATGAACACTTTCCTCTGTTTTTTTAAAAAATGTACTTTCTGATTTGCGTTGAATGAATGTTTCCATTATATTTAAGTGTTGTGCTTATTTGGTTATTTTGAGAAGATTATCCTCTTGTGATTCAGTAGGGGAATGCCACACTCTTTTGAGTAGAGTGATCATTTTTAAAGGAAATGTTGATTCTTAACCCAATCCAGGTGGCAGAAGAAGGGAATCCTTGATTCTGGGCTGACCTCATTATCTTGGCCTAAAGTCAGGGGTGTCTAATTTTTTGGCTTCCCTAGTACACACTGGAAGAAGAATTGTCTTGGGTTACACATAAAATACACTATCACTAATGATAGCTGATGAGCTTAAAAAAAATCATGAAGAAAATCTCAGCGTTTTAGGAATGTTTATGAATTTGTGTTGGGCCACATTCAAAGCCACATATGGCCCGTGAGTTGCGGGTTGGACGAGCTTGTTCTAGACCTTGTTGAGAGGAGATGTCAAACAACCTTTGTGGGCTGAGATTGCTTCTGCCCCTTGGAAGTGATCTGGGGCTATGGCAGACCCATATGCTGGGTCCCAGGCTGACAGTCCTCAGAACATATTTGAAAGCACAATATCTAAATTCATGTGACTCCATGTGTTTATTTTCTTTTTATTCCCTAGCCATATCAAGGCAAAGGTCATGACATTGTTTTTTCTCAATTTTTCTGCTTTAAAAAGTCATGCTTTATCTAATGCTTCCTGTTCTGACTCTCCCTTTGCTTTCTAGAGCATCTTTTCAGGTCATAGGATCCTTACCAGAGGGAGATGGGTTGGGGCATCTATTCTAGTCCCTACCTGCCGGAATAGATGTCAGGTGGCTCCTCACGACTCTACATCATTAGTGTGTACAATAGACACAGCAGTATCTGAACTTCCATAGCTCTATGTAAAGCACTCCATTGCATTTTAATAATTTCCAAAGACCAAGCCTTTTTTATGTAAGGCAAATAAATGTGATTGATTCAGATTTCCGGAATTACTGGGCCATGCTGCTGCAAAAAACAGGTGCATGTGGAACCAAGCCTGAGGAAGTTATTGGTGAGGGAGGAAAAAAGGTAAAGCCAGTTGGTCTGTACTACAAAAGACGAAAACGGCTTGTCTGTGTATCCTACCGCCTTCCCATCCCCATTAGGCATATGGCAAGAGCTACCTGGTAACGATGGCCATTTCCTCCACACATCTCCAAAATGGCATAGTTCAATTATGTGCCGTCTTTGCGTTTTCTTCTTCCCTTAAAGTTTGTTCCTGTTGTTCATTTTATTATTTTAGATACAGGGTCTTGCTATTGCCCAGGTGAAGTATAGTGGCCCAATCATAGCTCACTGCAGCCTCGAACTCCTGGCCTCAAGTAATCCTCGTGCTGCAGCTTCCCAGCACCTGTACCTGGTATTACAGGTGCAAGCCACCATGTGTTCATTTTAACCTGTTTTCACCTGTGTAACAATATTAGCGATAGCTTGATGCCAAGTAATTTATCCTGAGCCAGCTTCCCACACCTGCACTTGAAATTGCTTCATCCAGAGTATCTGATGGAAGACATCTATTTAGAATGAAAGAAAGAGGGCAGACATGACCATGTCTTCATCTGCTCTATCTCCTGTTTGATAACCATCCACCACACCTTAAATTTTATTTCACTTTTTATTTTTAGAATTACTGTTTATCCAGTTTTTAAAGATGAAAATATTTTCTTTAATGCCCTGACTAAATGAAACAACCACCTAGACCGAAGCAGGAAACATTCACTGGACATTTCAGGCACTATGCTAGGCTCTACAGTGAAGCATTCACAGTCTAGTGATGTCTATAAATAAAACCACAATGCCAACTTTTAAATTCCTATGAGGAATATAATTGTAATGCCACTATAGCTGCTTCACTACCACAGGGGTCATTCTCTCCCTAAAGACAGATCAATAGAAGAAATCAAATTACAGTCCAAAGGAAGCTAGGTAGGCAGAAATAGCATAGGGATTCATAATGAATAAAGTCATTAATCCATTTATTCATTCAACAAATATTTATTGTCTAGTGCTATTGTGAAGATGGTTTTGTTTTTATTTTTAATTGAAATCACGCTTAAAATTTACAATTATGAAATGCATTTACTTAAAGACTTGTAAGAGGCTTATCCACAAAACCATACTTACCAAAACCCTATAAAAATGTTTCCTATTCCTTTTGGAAACAAAGGTCAGTGGTGTTGAAGGCATATATTCAAATGAAAGAAAGTGTGAATCAGTACAACACTGACGCATACCATGGAGGCAGCCACAAAATCCCCATCAGCTTGTTTATATCAGAAAGATTTCACCATCTTCCTGCCCTTTCTTTTTTTTTTTTTTTTTT
>NW_016107787.1:24893-52612 GCF_001604975.1 Cebus imitator | reverse complement strand
GCCTCCTGGGTTCAGGCAATTCTCCTGCCTCAGCCTCCTGAGTAGCTGGGATTACAGGCACGCGCCACCATGCCCAGCTAATTTTTTGTATTTTTAGTAGAGACAGGGTTTCACCATATTGACCAGGATGGTCTCGATCTCTTGACCTCGTGATCCACCCGCCTCGGCCTCCCAAAGTGCTGGGATTGCAGGCGTGAGCCACCGCGCCCGGCCCTTCCTGCCCTTTCATTACTGAAAAGTGAGTTGGGCCGTAGCTGCTGTGAGGCCCATATTATGCAACCATTGTAGATATATTTAATGACTTCTGTGCTCTAGGATTTTTTCCTACCTTGATCAGGTAAATTGAAAGTACATATTTCTTTACAGACTCATATGAACCTTCAATAAAAAGTAATTGATAATCATAATATGGTGCTCAGCAAGACTTAGAGGTAGCACCTAGTATATGTGTATTTTATTCTGATTTTCATATGTAAGTTACAAAGGAAAAAAAGAGAAGCTTTGTTCCAATAAGGATTTATTTCCACTAATGCAACTCTCAGTAATTTGCTGAGCATTTAAAGGACTGAATGGCAGAATCGATTTATTGTTTTTGCAACTGCTGCTTTAAAAAGCACGTTTATCCTTACATCATAAGTCAGCAATTCATTTAAAGTTTCAGCTTGAACAAAATATGATTCTAGGCCGGGCGCAGTGGCTCACGCCTGTAATCCCAGCACTTTGGGAGGCCAAGGCAGGCGGATAACCTGAGGTCAGGAGTTTGAGACCAGCCTGCCCAAAATGTTAAAACCCTATCTCTGTTAAAAATACAAAAAATTTTGGTGGCAGGTGCCTGTAATCTCAGCTACTTGGGAGGCTGAGGCGTGGCGGTATGTGCCTATAATCTCAGCTACCTGAGAGTCTGAGGCGTGGTGGTAGATGCCTGTAATCTCAGCTACTTGGGAGGCTGAGGTGTGGTGGTATGTGCCTATAATCTCAGCTACCTGACAGTCTGAGGCGTGGTGGCAAATGCCTGTAATCTCAGCTACTTGGGAGGCTGGGGCAGGAGAATCGCTTGCATCTGGGAGGTGAAGGTTGCAGTGAGCCAAGATTACGCCACTGCACTCCACCCTGGGCGACAAGAGCAAAATTTTATCTCAAATATATATATGATTCTAGACTCACAAGCTCACAAATTCTTTCTGTTGGTCTCCCATTTGGTTATTTGAACCATAAAAGATAGCTGTTAGGACAATACCACTAGTAAATTTAAATGGTATAGTAGGAAAGCAAAGTTCTTCAGAAATTTCATCTTCAAGATTCAGCAACATGCATTTTAAATATGAGAAATGAATAACAATGGCCCTGCATTTGTAACTCCTTTCTTTACTTCTTAAGTTTAGAACTTCAGATTCACACTAATTCTTAATCATCAATAAGAACTCACAAATAGTCCTTCAGTTGTTTATTCATATTACTGTGCTGCTCAGGTTAAAAATTATAAACTCTGATCACTCCTGACTCTACTTCTCAGGTTGGAAATGATAAACCTCTGGGCTGGATGGATCATGCCTATAATCCCAGAACTTTGGGAGGCTGAGTCAGGAGGATCGCTGGAGACTAGGAGTTTGCAACCAGCCTGGGAAACATGGTAAAACCTTATCCCTACCAAAAAACAAAACAAAAACAAAAATTAGCCGGGCATGGTGGCCTATGTATAGTCCCAGCTACAGGGGAGGCTAAGGTGGGAGGATTGCTTGAACCCTGGAGGCAAAGGTTGCAGTGAGCCAAGATCAAGTCACTGCACTCCAGCTTGGGTGAGAGTGAGATCTCAAAAAATAAAAAAGAAAAAAGAAAAAAAAAGAAAAAGATGGAAGGAAGGAGGGGGAGAAAGGTTAACTATAAACCTTAAGAATATATAGAGAGACAGTGTATTTGTTTCCTAGGGGTGCACTGCATGGTTTAAAACAACAGAAATACCTGGGCATGGTGGCTCATGCCTATAATCCCAACACTTTGGGAAGACAAGGCAGGTGGATCACTTGAGGTCAGGGATTCGAGACCAGTCTGGCCAACATGGCAAAACTCCATCTCTACTAAAAATACAAAAATTAGCTGGGCATGGTGGCAGGTGCCTGTAATCCCAGCTACTCCAGAGGCTGAGGCAAGAGAATCACCTGAACCCAGGAAGTGGAGGTTGCAGTGAGCTGAGATCCTGCCGTTACACTCCAGCCTGGGTGACAAGAGCAAAACTCTATCTCAGAAAAAGAAAAAAAAAAGAAAAGAAAAGAAATAGCAACAACAGAAATGGGTTGGATACCACGGCTCCCTCTTATCATCCCAGTATTTTGAGAAGCTGAGGTGGGCAGATCATTTGAGTGATCAGGAGTTCAAGTCCAGCGTGGCCAAAACCAACCCTGCCTCTATTAAAAATACAAAAATTAACCATGGTCGAAGCTACTCAGGAGGCTGATGTGGGAAAATCACTTGAACCTAGGAGGTGGAGGTTGCAGTGAGCAACAGAGCGACAGGGTGGGAACTTATCTCAAAAAAAAAAAAAAGAAACAAAAAAACCCAGAACTGTATTGTCTGACAGTTCTGGAGGTCAGAAGTCTGAAATCAAGGTTTCAGCAGGGTGCCCCTTGGGGGCTCTGAGGGAGAAATGGCTCAGGCCTCTCTCCTGGCTCCGGGTGGTCATCAGCACCCATAGGTGTTCCTTGTGTTCCTCAGTTGTAGTTGTATGGTCCAATCTCTGCCTTCGTTATCATGTGGTCTTGTCTCCTGTGTCACTCCCTTCCTGTAAGGACACCAGTCATTGGATTTAGGACCCACTCCAACACAGTATGACCTCATCTGAAGTAATTAACATCCGCAGAGATTCTCTTTCCAAATCAGGTACCATTCAGAGATTCCAGGTAGACATGAATTTTGGGGGAACACTATTCAACTCACCATAGACAGCGAATGTGAATATGCAAACACAAGTTTAAACTACTTTGTTGAACATATAAACAGTTATTAGGTGAATTTTTACTTGGAGAACTTTCATATGTTTAAGTGAAAATGGTAGATGTAAAGATAAATACAGATGTAGGAGTTTAAAATTCAGAATATGGAAGAGGATATGGTATAAAGGAGATTTTGTAATAGGTTTACTACAATAAAGGCAGTTTGAGAAAAGTTTGACTCATTCAACCCTTTCCATTTGCTTATTAATTAGATGAATAGATAATTCATCTAATTATCTATTCACATATTCTAATAGATCTAATTCTCACATATTCTAATAGATTTAAGGTGGTTTATAAAAAGACATGTAAAACAACAAATATATGTGGGAAAATTGGAAAAAAAAGGAAAATTAAGTTTAGAAAAATAAGAAATCAAGGAATAAAACATACTGGGCCACAATTAGATTCTGAGCTTTCCAGCAGATTAGCTACGTGATTCATAGTCTCAATGAGATGAAACAGTTAGTTACTGATATTTGTTCTTCATATGTAAGCAAGGGCATAAAGCATTATTCAGTAAAGGGAATTACTTATTTTATCTTTAGAATTTTATATGAAATATAAATTAATAAATATTATTATTATTTTGAGACAGGGTCTTGCTGTCACCCAGGCTGGAGTGCTGTGGCATGATCTTGGCTCACTGCAACCTCTGCCTGCTAGGTTCAAGCGATTCTCATGCCTCAGCTTCCTGAGTAGCCGGGAGCACGACTGCCGCCATACCAGGCAATTTTTTTTTGTATTTTTAGTAGAGACGAGATTTCACCATGTTGGCCAGGCTGTTCTCAAACTCCTGACCTCAAGTGATCCACCTGCCTAAGCCTCCTAAAGTGCTGGGATTACAGGCATAAACTACCATGCCTGGCCTGATAAATATATTATTGTAATAGTTTGCTATAGATATTATTCTCTTTAATATCTCAGATAAGTCATATATTTTTCTAAAAATTATTTTTGGGAAGCCAATGGGAGAGAGATTATCTTTCCTAAACTCTTACTGACATAGATATAGGTACTAGACAATATAATCCAAAGTGTATTATCTCTGTTTTAAAAACCAAGCAAGAAAAAAAACCCAAAACCAGAAAAACTACGAACAGAAAGCCCTTCTATAGCAGAAAATATCTTGATCTAAGAATGAAAATAACAGAATGGTTGAATAGCCTATTATACATCACGACTATGGAACACTATGGAAAGAACAGCTAGGCTGGGTGCAGTGGCTCACGCCTGTAATCCCAGCACTTTGGGAGGCTGAGGAAGGTGGATCACCTGAGGTCAGGAGTTCCAGACCAGCCTGGCCAACATGGTGAAACTCTGTCTCTTCAAAAAATTAGCCAGGTGTGGTGGCAGTTGCATGTAGTCCTAGCTTCTCAGGAGGCTGAGGCAGGAGAATCACGTGAACCCAGGAGGCGGACATTGCAGTGAGCTGAGATCACCTCATTGCACTCCACCCTGGGCAACAAAAATGAAATTCCATATCTGAAAAACAAAAACAAAAACAAACAAACCAACAAAAAACCCCCAACAGAACAGCTAAAAATAATATATTGGCATAGAAAGATCTCAAAGACATATTTATTAAGTGGAAATGTCAAGTTACGGAAAAGTAACCCGTGGTTTGATCTTATTTTTACATGAAAAACACAGACATTCCCACACTATATGTGTATATATATATATACACATATATGCATATATTTTTATATATTTACCTACATATATGGAAGTTGTTGGTAAAAAGATATGTTTGTTTGAATGGATATGTTCCAAACTATCCACAAAGTTATTTCTGGATGGTGCGGGGGAAATAAAGGTAGACCTTAAGTTCTATATCAAAACTTTATATGATGAGCACGTATTTATATGTTACTTGTAGAATTAAAAATAGCTTTTAAAATAAGTAAAATAGGCTGGGTGTTGTGGCTCATGCCTGTAATCCCAGCACTCTGGGTGGCCAAGGAGCGGGGATCACTTGAGGTTAGGTGTTCACGACCAGCCTGGTCAGCATGGTGAAGCCTCATCTCTACTAAAAATATGAAAATTAGCCAGGTATGGTAGCATGCACCTGTAATCCCAGCTGCTTAGGAGGCTGTGGCAGGAGAATCACTTGAACCTGGGAGATGGAGGTTGCAGTAAACCGAGATTGTGCCACTGCACTCCAGCCTGGGCAACAGAGCAAGACTCTGTTTCAACAAGAAATAATAAAAGAAAATAAGTAAAAGGGAAAATATAATTCAATATTGATCACATCTACCTACTTTTAGAGATTTCTCTTTAAGCAGTCCTCTCCTTTCTAGACTGCGTCAATCTACACAGTTAACATATTTGAATAAAATCACTGTCTTCAGGTGTCATACAAATCACATGCAGATTGCAGTTAGATCTAGGCTCAGTTTTCAGTCCTATCAAAGACTGACTGTGAGCTTTGAGCCTCAGATTCACCATCAGTTACATGGAAATAATAACAATGCTTGCCTTACTTCGTTGTGGTTAAGATTATTTAAGACAAAATGAGCTAATGTGTAAGAAAGCTCTTGTGGTACCTCCCATGATTGTCACTTGCCATAGCTGACAGCAAACATATTGTGCAACAAAAGACTTCCCATTTTTCAAAAGTTTTTTTCCCCCTTGCTTTCTTTTTATCTATAAATCTTAGAAAGTAGAATTGGTGAGATTCAGTGTCTACAATACCTTACTTATTTGCATTTCTTTCTATTCCTCTGATACCTTAGTTACTCAACCTTGTTCATCTCAGAACTGTTGGCCAATCCATACGGAGATGAGGAAAAGGGACTTAACCTCTCAGTCCTCAAAGGGCCTGTAATTACCCAAGTTCTGTTCTGTGGAGCTGTTCATAAACACTTTTTGGCTTCTCCTTGTCAGTGAAACTTCTTGGAAAGGCCACAGACCTGAATTCTAGATCACATGCAGTCCTTGTTGCAACTTTGTGCTCTCCCCTACTTAATAGTAGTGGCCTTCTTAATACTAGTGGAGCCATCAATAGGGTTTTAAAAACTAAAATTTAACACACTCTTTAATGTGCTTTGAAATTTTCTTTAGAAGAGTCCAGGAACCCATGACATTCTTTGGTGACTACAAATTCTGATCTCCTTTAAAGGTCATGAGAACTGTGAGAACGCCATTAGAGTTTTGAGGTAAGGGAAACTTTCTTGCAGTTTTCTGATTGATGACCTAGTAGTCTAAGTCACAGGTGAGAACATGGAATTCTTAGGGAGAAAAAAGTTGCTAATAGAATTTTATTCTCAGTATCATGTTTCAGCTCTTATAAATAATTGTCAGGCAATATTTTCCTAGTTGTAAAATGAGGGACAATCGAAATGATCCTTCTCTCAAGAGTGATGAGTTATTAGGGTAACTGACAAAAGGTCAACTCCAATGAAGACATATATATTGAATGTCTACTATGTATGAGCCAAGTACAGTCATTCCTCAGTAGCTGTGGGTGATTGGTTCTAGGACCCCCTACAGATGCCAAAATTTGTGAATGCTCAAGTCCCTTATATAGAATAGCACAGTGTATGAACCGATGCATATCCTCCTGTATGCTTTCAGTCATCTCTAGATTACTTATTAATATAATATCTGTATTATAAAACACAATGTAAATGCTATATAAATACTTGTTATACTGTATTGTTTAGGGAATAATGACAAAAAAAGGTCTGTACATGTTCAGTACAGATGTAAACATTATAGGCCTACCTACATTTTTTATCTGTGGCTGATTAACTCTGTAGTTGCAGGACCTATGGATACTGAGGGTTGACTGTACTCCTTCAGGGACAATAATAGACTGACACTTATAGGACTTACAGTATAGTAGGAAAAGTAGACAAATATGCAGTTGTAAAGTGTGAAAGAAGCCATAAGAAGGGCCTTGAAGGGTGCTATTATGGTATTTAGAGGGATGACCACCCCATCAGCTGGGGGTGAGGATGGGGATGTTTAGTTGCAGAAGCTGTTATAGAAAACGAGATACTGTCTTCATCTGCTTTATTTTGTTATGACTGAATACCACAGATTGAGTAATTTGTAAAGAAAAAATATTTAGAATAAAAAACCCAAATTTAAAAAATACGAGGAAAAAATAAAATTAAATTTAAAAAAGAAATTTATTTAGCTCATGGCTCTGGAGGCCGGGAAGTCCAAGAGTACAATACCAGCATTTGGTGAAGGCCTTCTTGCTGCATTATAACATGGCAGAAAACATCACATGGTGAAAGGAAAGACTGTGCACGTCAGCTCAGATCTTCCTCTTTCTCATTTTATAAAGCCTGAAGAGTCCCATCATGGGGACCTTGCTAATCATAATCACCTCCCAAAGCTCCATCTCCAACCAACATGAATTTGGGGAATAAGTTTCCAGCATATGAAATTTGGGGAGCACATTCAAACCATAGCAGATGCCTAAGCCAGGACTTGAAAGACAAATGGAAGGTGACTGAAAAGGGCAGTGGAGGTGGAATGCAGAAGAATATTCCAGGCAGAAAGAATCATGTACCCACTGACCCAGAGTCATGAAAGAGCTAGATGAACTGGAAAACAGAGTAAGCCAGGAATGATGAGCAAGTGTAGATTACTAGAAAAGTCAAACAATATAAAACAATAATCGTTGACAGCCAGGCATGTTGGAGCATACCTCTAGTCCCAGCTACATTAGAGGCTGAGGTGGGAGGACTGCTTGAGCCCAGGAGTTCAAGACCAGCCTGGGCAACTCAGCAAGACCCCATCTAAAAAGTCATCTAGATATAGCAGATGCCATGACATATTTAAAGGGTGGGCTTATATCCCTAGCAGTAATCAGAGCTATCGTCTTCCTTAAATCAATTTGACTGGAAGCACTTTTATAATTCCTTCAGCATCTAATATAGGGCCTTGCACATAACTGCCACTCAGTCCATATTATTGAATGAGGGCACTTCTAGGTATCTGTTTCACTCCATGACCTGTACTGATATCTTTATTCTTATGTTCCTACCAAGGGATCATCCTCAGTCATTTTGCTGATTATGATGGAAAGGACATCACAAGGCTCAACCTGCTTTAAAACACTTCCTTCCTACATGGTTTTACATCCTTCCATAACAAAGGTAGGAACACTGTTATTGTGTGTGTATGTACGTATGTATGTAAGTATGCATGTATTTTTTAAGACAGAGTTTTGCTCTTGTTGCCCAGGCTGAAGTGCAATGGCCCGATCTCGACTCATTGCAACCTCTGCCTCCTGGGTTCAAGCGATTCTCCTGCCTCAGCCTCCTAAGTAGCTGGATTACAGGCATGCACCACCATGTCCAGCTAATTTTGTATTTTTAGTAGAGAAAAGGTTTCACCATGTCAGTCAGGCTGGTCTCGAACTCCTGACCTCAGGCGATCTACTCGCCTCAGCCTCCCAAAGTGCTGGGATTATAGGCATAAGCCACCACGCCCGGCCTATATGTGTATTTTTAAGTGTGTGCAGTGGTATGGCCAGGCTTCACTGGGTATAAATGAGGTCATAGTAACTTTTTCATGCTCCAAATATAACTTGAGCCCGCACTTACTTGATTGCTAGTCAAATATTTCCCAAATAGTCCCTATTGTCCTCCAAAGGATAGCTTATATCTGCTTACAATCTGTCCACTACAGTAATCATTCCAAGCCAACCATGTTCCCTTCCTGCTAGTCTAGCAACACTGTGTTCACCCATATGCCCTGCCTGTTCTCCAAGTAGCTTGAAGGAATCTCACTGTTGCCTTGGTAATGATGCTGTACCCTTTTGATATTGGCAGTGGCCTTGCCAAGGGCATGGTCTTCGATTCCTTCTCTCTCCACCATCCAGGTGCCAAGCTGAGCAGGAAAGAGGGGACACCCCCAGTTCTGAGCCATGCCTTTCACCTGGAACTTAAAGCACCACTGCTCTGACTATCATCACAAAGCTTCCTCTTCAACCTCTCACTTCAATTTCCAATCCCCAAAGGTAACTACTCTCTACCTTCACTTCCTCTTCTTCCTTTTTTCCTTTCCAAAATAAACCGTAAAACACTTCAGAGATAAAGCTTGAGGTCAACCAGCACAGAACAGCACATAAGCAGATTAGAACATCTAACATTTGTGGTCAAGTTAACACTCTAAGAAGGTCCCCCAGGGGGTCGGATGTGGTGGTTCACGCTTGTAATCCCAGCACGTTGGGAAGCCGAGGTGGGTAGATCACCTGAGGTCGGGAGTTCACGACCAGCCTGACCAACATGGAGAAACCCTGACTCTACTATAAATACAAAATTGCCGGGGCATGGTGGCGCATGTCTGCAATCCCAGCTACTTGGGAGAATCACTTGAACCTGGGAGGTGGAGGCTGTGGTGAGCTGAGATCACACCATTGTACTCTAGCCTGGGCAATAAGAGTGATACTCTGTCTCAAAATAAATAAATAAAATAAAATAAAATAAAATAAAATAAAATAGTATTAGCCAGGTGTGGTGGCAGGTGCCTATAATACCAGCTTTTCAGGAGACTGAGACGGGAGAATCACTTGAACCTGGGAGGCAGAGGTATAATACCATAATAAATAAATAAATAAATAAATAAATAAATAAATGGTGAGGAAAAGTCTCCATTCTCCACATCTGGATACAAAAGAATCTGAAACTCTTTTTTTTTTTTTTTTTTCCCAGATGTGTCTCACTCTGTCTCCTAGGCTGGAGTGCAGTGGCCCGATCCTAGCTCACTGCAACCTCTGCCTTCTGGGCTCAAGTGATTCTCCTGCCTCAGCCTCCTGAGTAGCTGGGATTACAGGCAGGTGCCACCACACCTGGCTAATTTTTTGTATTTTTAGTAGAAATGAGGTTTCACCATGTGGGCCAGGCTGGTCTTGAACTTCTGATCTCAAGTGATCCACCTGCCTTGGCCTTCCAAAGTGCTGGGATTACAAGCATGAACCGCCACACTCAGCCAGAATCTGCAACTCTGAAATGATAACTTCCTTACTTCTATCACCCAGGTTTCAAAAATCTTAAGGCCCAGGCCTAGTTAAAGCACTTTAGACACAAAGGAAATTCTGCTATCCAGAGGGAAAAAGGTAGCTCCTTTGCCAATAACCGAATAAGGTCCTAAGTATTTAGCAGATTGGTAAAGGCATGAAGGGTTTAAACTCTGAAGACCAGCCAAAGTCAGTGTATGAAATACCTGAGATTGGAAAACTCTAGGACTTTCATATGAATCTGGTAGAAAATGGGAAGAACAGAGGATGAGAGGGAAAGCTTCCAGGAAGAGATTCTAGACATAAATTATGTGCAAGACAAACTCTTGCACATAATTAGTTAAGCTATAAACTTTTGGACTTTCTAACATCACTCATAAGTTAATGTCACAACAAAGTCTGAAAATGTTGTTATAAATATGACTGACAAAGATTACAAACCTCAATAAATAAAGAGGTCCTATTCACAGACTAGAAAACGTAGCAAGCTCCCATCAGAAAATTAGGCAGATTTGTAAATTAACAAAAGAGGAAATGAAAACCAGAAAATGGTTAAGAGAATAGGATAAAGACTTCATCTGGTACAGTAGCAAAACACATGTAAAGTAAAGCAATAATTGCATGCCACTTGTGCCAAAGTTTGTCCCTGATCAGAGAGGACCCCTAATAGCATGCTCATGAGAGTAGAATTTACTCTGTACATACTATGAAAACATTCAAGAATATTTTAGCAGGAGAGTAACATCTTATCAGCCACACCCCATATTTTTTTTAAGGAAAAGGAAGATTAATTAGTCAATGTGATATAGGATGAATTAAAGAAGGTGAGACTGCCTACCAGAATTGTAAGGATGAGGGAATATTTCTGGAAATGGTCTATGTAGACATACTGTTGAAGGTCTAGCTTGGGATAATCCCATAAGAAAGGAATGAATTACATGCTGACTTCTTCCATTCATTATACTGTCTCTCACTAGACCTTGCTTTCTGATAAGCGATGCCATTATACCACAAGACTCTCTCTAAAATGATATCACACAAGAACAGCCAATAACTCATTTTCAAATTGAATAGAGGTGTCCGTTTAAAGAAATTTCCTTTCACAAATATTAGGAGGCACCAGCATCAAGAATTAGAGGATTTCTGTTTTCAAAAAGTGCTTTTTGTTTTGTCCATGAAACATGAGGAACAATTTTTTTTCCTACCCTGTCTTAGGAACAATTTTATAACCCTCCTTCAAATGGCTATGCCATTCATTTTTAATGGTCCTGCTTCATTGCAAAGGCAGTCTAACAAAATAAGACTCCTTAAAGTTTGGCTTTCCCCTAAAGACAAAGAATTTTCTGATACATATTTTTTAGAATATTGCAACCTTTTCTTAGAAGATGCCTTCTCCTGAGTGAACATAAATATTGTTTTCCTCTTTCAAAGAAATAACCAAACAGCAATTCTGTTTAATTGGCAGTAACAGTGAGCAAAACCTTATTTTGCCTGTCCAGATTTCTTCTGTTTACTTTCTATGTTTTAACCGTGTTCCCCAGAGCTCAGTAAGACATGTGATGCAATGATGGTTTACCCTTTCCCCAACTAAGCCTTGCTGTCATCCTAGCCATCAGTTTACACAAGTGACTAAGAATGAATTAATTTTTAAAAATTACTTATGACTATTGCATGGAGGCCTTTTTCAGAACTCATCCAGGCAGAACTGTAGGTATGGAGAAACAGAATATTTGGATTCTACTAACTTTCTCTTCCTCATTGTAGGTAGGTGCTTTGGGCCTTGCTGGTCCCAGCTGTCCTTAGCGATGTCCTTCACAGAGGGAAGGGAAAAAGTTGGTCTTCTTGATAGAGATCAGGGAAAGTATGTGTGTTTCAAGATGTGTAGCTAATAGCAGCATGTGGAAATGAAGGAAAGAAATAAGTATGGGACAGGACATTAGGAAAACTAGATTTGAGGCTCTGCCACTAATTAGACATGTGACCTCTAGCAACTGTTTCACTCTCACAGGGTCCAGTTTTTTCTCATCTGTAATATGAGGAAATTTGTTACCAGTGACAAATCTGTACAAATCTGCAGCAACTCAATTCTTGCCTCCTCAAAAGAAAGAATTAAACTGAGGGGCATACAGCAGAAGGAGAGGCCGAGGCAAGTTTTATTTATTTATCTATTTATTTATTTATTTATTTATTAGAAGGGAACCTCGCTCTGTTGCCCAGGCTGGAGTGCAATGGCGTGATCTCGGCTCACTGCAACCTCCCCCTTCCGGGTTCAAGCGATTCTCCTGCCTCAGCCTCCCAAGTAGCTGGGATTACAGGCGCCCACCACCATGCCCAGCTAATTTTTGTATTTTCAGTAGAGACAGGGTTTCACCATGTTGGGTAGGGTGGTCTTGAACTCCTGACCTTAAGTGATCCGCCTGCCTCAGCCTCTCAAATTGCTGAAATTACAGGCGTGAGCCACTGCGCCCAGCCGAGGCAAGTTTTAGAACAGGACTGAAATTTATTAAAAAGCTTTAGAAGAGGAAAAAAAAAGGAAGGAAAGTACACTTGAAAGAGGGCCAAGCAAGCGACTTGAAGGACAAGTGCCCGCTTTGACCTTTTGACTTAGGGTTTTCTGTGTATACTTACAGGGTGTTGCATCCCTTCTCCCGATTCTTCCCTTGGGCTGTGCTGCCCGCATGCGCAGTGGCCTGCCAGGACTTGGGAAGGGAGCATGCGCAGTGTGTTTACTGGCGTTGTATACACGCGCACTCGAGGCGTTCCTCCTTTACCTGCCCAGTGTCCCTAGGAGGTCGTACTCCAGTTAAACTCCCCCGTTTTGCCTCTTAGTGCACATTGTGACCCCACTCACCCAGTTCCTGAGATATTATTGGAAAGCTGCTGATCACCAGTTTCAGGTTTTTTCCATCTTTTGCGGAACTGCTTATCACTGGTGCTGGCTGCAACCAATTATTATTTTAGGGAGACAGTTAACAACCGCCTGATCATCACCTAATGGTCACCTGATATTCTTGATGGGGGTGGGTGGGAAGGGCACCGTCTCCTGCCCTGCTCATGTCAGCCTTACTACCTACTGTAACAAACTGAGCTAAGGCCATTTTTAGCTACAGCCTTTTACAATTGTTTTTCCAACCCCCAAATCAGCATCCATGATTACATAAAGTTTTTGGCCCTTTGGCCAGATGGGGACATCTGGCATACTGCTATCAGCACCAACCAACATGTAAGTAATCGAGGAAACCAAAGCTACTGAAGTAGCAGGAGTGTCCAGGGGACGGTGAGAGGGTGGATGTGGCCTACAGACTGCTTCCATGATCTCATGTGTTATCTCTTTTTTATACTTCCATATTTTCACAATTATCTGATTTTTGGGTTTTATATTATTTGATATTCTTTTTCCAACCCTGACCCCTTTCTTTCCTTTACGGTGTTTAAGCTTTAGTGTTCTTGCAAAAGAATTTTCAGAAGTTGGGGTCTGAAATAAATGTATTATAACTTAACTCTTGCTAACTGAAATATGTTCCCAGCCAACTTCACTCATCAGCTCACACTGGGCAAAGCCTCTGGAGCATGAGGTAGGAGGCGCTGTTTCTGCAGGAGTTCCTGTCACTGGAGTCCTAGGGCTAGGACCCTTACACATGTCATCTCAGCACGTGGACCTTGGTGTAAGGCAGAGGCTCTCAATATGCTTCTATGTCCATCTTGTGACCTGTCTTCTTGTTTCTTAAAAATGTGCTTCTATTTGGTCACATTGCACCTTGTTCTATTAACCAACATAGTGGCTACACATTCAATTGTATAAGAAACATACTTTCTTTTCTCTCTATTCTGCCAGGTAACTGAAAATTAAGCTCAGGGTCTAGGTTCTGGGATGTTCACCTGTGCCAAGGAGTCAGAATGGAGAAGAGGAGCTGGGAGCATCTGTTTTATGTTGTCATCATTTATTCATCCTTGCATCTGCCAAAATTGTCAGTGTTCCTGTTATAGCTTTGATGGTTGATCAATGGATCACTGTTTTGTCTTCCTTGTTCCAAGCTCAAGGCGTTTTCAGGCCTGCTAGCCTTCTCTCAGTTACATTTGTAGTAACTTTTGAGTGATATAGTGACCTATAGAAAATATGAGGCCCTCTGAGCAAGTGGAAACATTATGGAGCCATTCCCACTCTGTCATATTCAGGTGAGTCGGGGAGAACTGAAGGACCTAGCAGGCTTCCTAGGTTCTACCTTGGGACAGTGAATATGGAATATCTTAGCTGCCAGGGGTCAGGGAAGGGCCGAGTGGAATTAGGAAATACTGGTTAGGGTAGGGGAAGAAGGGACGGGAGTAAGGGGAAGAACTCTACATTAATAGCTCAAAATATTATTTGACTACATGAATATTAATGAGTCTATGTTTTGGGTCCCTGATTTTGGGTATAAGACAACAATAATAAACCTGTAAGCTATTAGACTTACTAATTCTAAGATAGGATATTGTTTCAAAAACTCCAATCCCGTTCATATCAATGGCAAAATTGGAAAGCAGTGATGTTGTCTGGTGCTTCTAGTTTTCTTTTTGTCTCTCTCGCTTTCTCTTTTTTAAAATTGTTTTCTCTTCCTCAGGTGTTATCTTGGTCTCTTCTGATCCAGGGTTAAAAATTCAGATACATTCATTCATATATAGAAATGTTTAAATTTTAGCCAGGCATTGTGGCTGATGCCTCTAATCCCAGCACTTTGGGAGGCTGAGGTGGGTGGATTACCTAAAGTCAGCAGTTAGAGACCAGCCCGGCCAACATGGTGAAACTCTGTCTCCACTAAAAATACAAAAAGTAGCTGGGTATGGTGGCACGTGCCTGTAATCCCAGCTACTTGGGAGTCTGAGGCAGAACTGCTTGAACCTGGGAGGTGGAGGTTGCAGTGAGCTGAGATGGTGTCACTGCCCTCCAGCCTGGGTGACAGAGTGAGACTTTGTCTAAAAAAAAAAAAAAGAAATAATTTTTAAAAAGGCAGCCCCAACATTTAAAATAAAGGAATGGATCATTATAGGTGGGATTGAAGACAATTGGAGTGTGCCTGTCATTTTTCTGGGAAGAGGATTTAAAAAAAAAAGGAAAAAATGAAAAATAGAGATAATTGAAAGGGAGAGATTTTAATATTTTTCTCACTATTGAAGTAACCACAGCATAAAGGAGAGTAAAGTAAAGGAAAGGGTACTCTCTCTACTTTTCCTGGAAGGCTGGAACAAATCAGTTAAGGGAGAGACCGCTCAGAGAAGGGAGCAGCTCTGATACAGAAGAGCAGTGGTGTACAAGGGTACCTATCAGGCCATCGGGGCAGACCTGCAGGACAGCTGTCAGAAGGAGCCCGTCAGAGTCAGGTATTAAACAGGGCTGGTGCATGGAAGTGTTCAGACATGTTGAGACTGAAGCTTTCTCAAGTAAAGTCCAAAATGGTGAATAGGAAAGGACATTTTCTGTATATATGCTTGGCATGTGCTGTGGGTTTAACGACAGTGAGCCAGAATGGTTAGAGGTTCATGATGATGATGAGGGAAGTGGTCTCTTTGGTGTTCTTGAAAAATTCTTATCATGCAAGTGTGCTGTTTATTGCTTTGGAAATATAGTCCGAATTTATTTTCAAGGGTAGCTATTTGGCATATTCCTTAAATACCAAGCAATGTATTTATGTCTTAAATTAATGCCTTTCAGCTGTAACTTTTCTTTTTTTTTTACATCCAATGACTTCTGAACTTTTTACTGGCCTGCTGCTCCCCAAAGGGTCCCCTGCTTCTGCTGGCTTAATGTCTCAGAACTTTGGTGTCGTTCGTCTCAGACACCGCTTTGCCATCCACTATCCAGCTGGTGGTGGTCTTTTGGATGGTTTGCATGGAGCTGCTGCTGTCCAGGGCATCACCAAGATTGAAGTGCTTGCTATCTTCCAGCAGGTGGTGGTAGGTGGCGATCTCAGCCTCCAGCTTGACCTTGATGTTCAGCAGGGCCTGGTACTCCTGGGCCTGGCCCTGTCCCTCTGCCCCGGCTGTGCCAGCTCTGACTCCAGGTGCAGCAGGATCCCGTTGAGTTGCCCCATCTACAGGGCGTAGCGGGCTTCCACCTCCCTCAGGCTATTCCCCAAGCTAGTCTTCAGATTTCTTGTGGAGTCCAGGTTGATCTCCAAGGACTGGATTATATATCTCAGCTCCAGGAACGTCATCTTGGTGGATTGTATGGTGACCATTGTGGTGCTCGCTTCAGTGTGCTGAGACCAGCACTTGTCCAGCTCCTCTCGGTTCTTCCGAGCCAGCTCGTCATATTGGGCCCAGATGTCTGCCATGATCTTGGCAAGGTCCTGTAATATGGGGAAACGTCTACCTCCACGGTCAACCCAGAGCTGGAAATCTGGGCTGGTAGGCATTTTAATTCCTCTTCGTGGTTCTTCCTCATGAAGAGCAGCTCTTCCTTTAGACAGAGTCTGGCTCTGTTGCCCAGGCTGGAGTACAGTGGTGCAATCTCGGCTCATTCCAATCTCTGCTTTCTGTGTTCAAGTGGTTCTCCTGCCTCAGCCTCCCTAGAGTAGCTGGGACTACAGGCACGCACCACCACGCCCAGCTAATTTTTGTATTTTTAGTAGAGATAGGGTTTCACCATGTTGGCCAGGCTGGTGTTGAACTCCTGATCTCAAATAATCCACCCACCTCAGCCTCCCAAAGTACTGGGATTACAGGCATGAGCCACCACACACAACCTAACTTCTCTTTTAAAAAGTATTTTATTTTATAATTTTTTTTTTTTTTAATAGAGATGGAGTCTTACCATACTGCCCAGGCTGGTCTCAAACTCCTGGGCTAGAGAAAGCCTCCTGCCTTGGTCTTCTGAGTAACCGGAACCACAGGTGTACACCACCATGTCCAGCTAATTTTTGTATTTTTTGTAGAGACATTTGCCATGTTGCCCAGGCTAGTCTGGAATTCCTGGGGCTGGAGTGATCCACCTGCTTTGGCATCATAAAGTACTGGGATTGCAAGCATGAGCCACTGTGCCCAACCCAGATGTAACTTGTAATCACCTATATTTTCAGTGCAAAAGCTGTAAACAATGTTATCTCTAAGATCTTCCAACATGGTTGAGTCCTTTCATTCCACCTTTGGCCCAGCAGAATGGGCCAAGCCCAGCACACAAGGAATTATCTCAAATTTTCTCAGGCTACCTTTGTCCTGCCTGTGTTGCCCACATCTGGTTTAATGAGACTACATTTGGCTAGTCTCATTGCATCTGTATCTGTTTAGCCAACCCTTCAGCTGATTGACTGATCAGGATTCTGGGCTTTGGCACCATTCTCCTGCCTTTCTGATTTTAGATTTTCACTCTAGGCCAGATACTGGCTGCATGTTTCCAGACTTAGGACCTCCCTTTGGTATGTTATTGCACAGGTGTGAGGACCTCGATTAGGGCTAATTGGGCTGATGGCAGTCAGAAGTGGGAGTAGAGGCTGGGCACGGTGGCACTTTGGGAGGCCAAGGCAGGAGGATCACCTGAGGTCAGGAGTTTGAAATAAGCCTGGCCAACATGGCAAAACTCCATCTCTACTAAAAATACAAAAATTCGCCAGGCGTGATGGTGTGCACCTGTAGTCCCAGCTACTTGGGAGGCTGAGGCAGGAGAATCGCTTGAACCCAGGAGGCAGACGTTGCAGTGAGTGCAAGATTGTGCCAGTGCACTCCAGCCTGGGCAATGCAAGACCGTCTCAAAAAAATAATAAATAAATAAATGAAATAAATAAAAGAAGTGGGAGAAGAATACAAAGAAAGATGTTTTAACTATGCTCTAATTTTCCCCATTTGGGGGCTGGATGCAGTGGCTCATGCCTGTAATCCCAGCACTTTGGGAGACTGAGGCGGGTGGATCACCTGATGTCAGAAGTATGAGACCAGCCTGGCCAACATGGTGAAATCTTGTCTCTACTAAAAATACCAAAATTGGGCTGGGCATGGTGGCTCACGCCTGTAATCCAAACACTTTGGAGGCCAAGGCGGGCAGATCACCTGAGGTTGGGAGTCCAAGACCAGCCTGACAAACATGGTGAAACCCCGTCTTAAAAAAACAACAACAAAAACAATACCAAAATTAGCTGGGCATGGTGGTGGAAACCTGTAGTTCTAGCTACTTGGAAGGCTGAGGCGGGAGAATCGCTTCAACCTGGGAGGCAGATATTGCAGTGAGCTGAGATGGTGCCTCTGCACTCTAGTCTGGGTGACGGAGTGAGACTGCATCTCAAAAAAATCAATAAAAGAATAAAAATAAATAAATAAATAACAATTTTCTATGCTTCCATTCTTCTAGGTGACAAACCAGCAGAACACACCTTCCGAATCAGTTGTAATAGCCAAAGAGATTATTGGCTGATGGTTAGCAAAGCTTGCTTGGAAGACCTTTCTAAGGTGAAGGGATGATTGAGATGAGCTAGCTTCAGACCCAGGAGAAATGGATCCACTGAAACAAATGTACACATTATACCTAGATTTGGATTTCGAAAAAATGACAGGAAAACAAACAAACTAACCAGTCTGGTAGAAACAACTAGCCAAACACTTAAGAATTGCTGATGGGATGGTCCTTTCTGAGAAACACTTGAGCACAAAAGTTAATTAGAAAGACAGTTTCACAAATGCAGCCCAGTCTTGCAGAGAGCAGTCTTACCTTGTCCTAGCAAGGGGCAAATTGGCACAGTGAACAGAGTCTGAGCTTTGGAGTCAGAAAGGCCTGAATTGGAACCCTGGCCCTTTACACTTATGGCTTTGTACTCTTGTACAAATGATCAAATCTTCCTCAATCTCAGTTTTCTTCAAGCATAGAGTAGGGGATTATCTCATAGGTTATTGTATTGATTAAAGGCAATGTAATGATTAAAGTGGCTCAGGCTTGTAATCCCAGCACTTCGTGAGGCCAAGGTGGGTGGATCACTCCAGCCCAGGAATTCCAGACTAGCCTGAGCAACATGGCAAAACCCCATCTCTGCAAAAAATACAAAAATTAGCTGGACATGGTGGTGCACACCTGTGCTTCCAGCTACTCAGAAGGCTAAAGCATTGCCTTTAAAAACTTTAATCACTTCACTTTATTATTTCAGTGAAAGAAGGTCAAATTCTAGTGACTGTCACAGTCACTATGAGGCTTATTATTTGGTTATGATGGATAATACACATATATTTCTGGATTCCAAAGCACAGCTCAGGATGCTTTGTGATTGCCAACACGTTCCACCAGAGGCCTGTTTCCAGATCTTCCTTATTTTTGCCAAGTAGAGATAAATCCCTAATGCTGATGGAAACTGTCACTTGTCACATTCTCGGCAGTCAGGCGTCTCCCTAATCTCTGTTTCTCTGCAGGCAGGGCTGTCAGGGAAGACAGATCAAGAGCTCAGACAAGGACTGCAGCTTTGGCCTCACTCCTGTGTCATTCAAAGAGATGTGCCAGATGCTTAGAGCCTGCTTGGAGGAAAAGGCTAAAGGAGCCCTGATAGTTTAATAGTAAAAGACCCCCATACACATTGATTTTAAGCAAAAGACTATAGGTTTGTATGATAAAATATTACCACTTAATTGTGGTCATGGCCAGAATTAATCGCAGTTTTAATAGCAGTGCTGCAATGTAAGTAAGGAGGGGGTCCTAGTAAAGCGCTCTGGACTTTATAATTTATCTCAGTGGAATGTGCAGAAAAACTTCTTGGTGTTATTGCTGACATGGAATCTCACATACTACATGGGTTCTCAATTCCTCATTTAATCCCCAAATTATTTCAAAATACGACTTTGTCTCCCATGAGTGACCATCAGATTGACAGTGATTTCATAAGATCAGACTGGAAAGCATAAGTTTTGTTTTCACTCCAATTCCTCGACTGTCTTGCAGTCAGTCTCATATGAACAGTTTGTTCATTCAGTGCCTCAACTGCCTCAAGTCAAGGGACAGAGAATATTGGGATCACTGTCACCACAGACATTATCATCATCGAGGAGCATTTGAAACTGCCGTTTTTAAATTATGACAGTAAGGAAAATCTGACGTAGTTAACTTCATCTTGCTTCTCACCTTCAAGTCAACCTTGATCATTCCTGAGCATAGGCCCAACTAACGCTGGGAAGAATTTAGTTTATAGTTTAATCTTTAAGTAAGGATAATAATAGCCCTTCCCAAAATTAAACTGCTTTTGAAAAACCAATGAAAGTCCACGAGGTTAGGATTTTGAGAGGGGTCTGCACTCTGCAAAGAGGGAGATGTTTCTAATCCCTTACTGCTCTGGGCTCTTGTGGCTGGAGGTCACAAGATTTGTGACCTTCCCAATTGCTCATATAGATCACATCACTATTGTAGAACCTAAGGTGGGTGTTTCTGAGACTGAGTCCACCTGGACTAAACTGATCCTGTGGCCCAAACCCAAAGATGAACTCAGTGCATGAGGATCGTTTTCCACACCCTCATGATTTCATCCCCAACCAATCAGCAGCACCATGCCCTAGCCGTCCGCCTACCAAATTGTCCATAAAAACCCCTGACCTCCAAGCCTTCAGGGAGACTGACTTGAGTGATAACTCCAGTTCTCCTGTATGGGCTGGACTTGCGTCAGTTAAACTCTTTCTTTATGTAATGCCATGATCGCAGTGAATTGATTTTGCCTTCAGCAGGCAGGAGGAATTTGTAGGGCAATTACACATTTATCATAAACTCACTGCAAGGGTTATTGCCGAGTTTAAAATGAGGAAACTGAGGCAAGTATAAGAAAATTAAATGCCAATTTATTCAGCTCCTGGGCGAGGTTCTATGGTTCCGAGAAAGGAGCCAGAGAAGTCACACTGACTTCCTGGGGCGGGGGTTTTTATGGCTAGGAGGAACGAGAAACAGCTGGGTGCTCTGATTGGGTGCAGGGGAGCGGGATTGAGACGGAGTGGGCCGCTATTGGTTGGTGGGTTGCTGGGCAGGTTTTCTGGTGCAAGAGCCGGCCAGGGTTGCATTAGCCAGAGCCTTCCAAGGGAGCCATGTGACAGAGCTAGGTGTTGAGTGCAGAGTCTGGTGCAGGGTGCAAAGTCAGGTGCTGAGTGCAGAGGTGGGTGTGTCCGGCCTCGTGGCGAGGCAACCGGCCTTACATTCACCACTGCATGTTACCACATCAAAGAAAATGGGTAGAATAATTACCCATGAACAAAGACTGTTTAACCCACGGACATTTTCACAGAGCCCTCCAGACCCCTGTGCAAATCCTTTAACAGAACCTCGGTAGGATACAACATTACAACAGAGACAAATTATGTGGATAAAGGCGCAGGAGAGTTGGTAATATTCTAAATGTTAATTACAGTATATACATTTCTATCTCTTTAGCTTTAAGGTCTTTGTAAAAGGAAAGTGGGAAAGACTGCACTGTAGTTCAGTGGTGTGGTATAGTATGAAATACAAACAGTATCTTTGATCTTTGCAGTTCCTGACACGCTTGGAATTTCCTGAGTGATAGAAATGTCTGTTATTCATAGTGAGCCCCTTGGATAATGAGGACGTTTATACTAATAAGGTGACTTAGGGTGGGGCCCCTAGCTAGCCTCAGGATGAGGCCAAGTCACCAGAAAGACCAAGTGATTAGAGGATTAGATGGTTGGCACTTTCAGCATCAAACTCCAGGAAAGGGGCGGGAGGGGGCCAAGGTGCTGGACATTAAGCTCTAAAAACTCCTTAACAAGGGTTGAGCTTCAGATAGCTGAACAAGTGGAGATTCCTGGAGGGTGGTACCCAGGAGAGGGCATGGAAGCTCTGCACCTCCCCCAAAACCTCACCCCATGATTCTTTTCATCTGGTTTTCCTTTGTATCCTTTTAAATATCCTTTACAAATAAACTGGCAAATGGAAGTAGTGTTTCCCTGTGAGCCACTCTAGCAAATTAATTGAGCCTGAGGAGGGGCTAAAGGGAGCCCTGATTTATAGCTTGTCAGTCATAAGTATAGGTGACAACCTAGTCCTTCAGATTGGCACTGAAGCGGGGGCAGTCTTGTGGGATTGAGCCCTCCATCTGTGGGATCTGACGCTGTCTCTAAGTAGACAGTGACAGGTTGAGTCGGAACACACCCAGTTGGAGAAACTACTGGAGAATTGCTTGGTGTGTGGGGAAAAACAACCGAACATGTGTTCATGAAAGTGTTCCATGAGTGTGTGAGAAGGAGAAAAGTAGCTTAATTTTCCCTTTTGGAAGTGATTTTTACATAGTTTGTTTTTTATGAATCAGTTACATTTAAAAACAAAAATTGGAGGGACAAATACAAGTTTGCCAACTTTTAATTTTGTCAAATAAGGAAATTAAAAGAGATTTACTAGACATGATTGATATCATTTTATGAAGAAAGACAGTTTAATGCCAAAGTGATAAAGTGGATACAATTCCAGAATAAACAATGGTCTTTCAAACTGAATAATAGTGGCTAGAATTTATTGAATACATAGGCAAGGTGCTGATCTAAATTATTTGAACGTACTCTTTTGCTCACACAATCTTGTGAGATGGATACTGTTATCGTTCCCATTTTACAGACGAGGACATTGAGGTACAAAGAGGTAATATGTTCTAAGTCACATAGTAATGGCAGACTTTTGATTCATTTCTCCAAAGTCCATGGTTTTTAAAAACTATGTGATAATCCTTAATAAGGCCTTAAACATTTAGCTTCACTAAAAAAGTGGTTATGTTTTAGTCTGTTTGGACTGCTATAACAAACTACCATAGACTGGGTGGCTTATGAACAACAGAATTTTTTTTTTTTTTGAGACAGAGTTTCACTCTTGTTGCTCAGGCTGGAGTGCAATAGCATAATCTCGGCTCACTGCAATGTCTGCCTCCTGGGTTCAAGTGATTCTCCTGCCTCAGCCTCCTGAGTAGCTGGGATTACAGGCATGCACCACCACACCCAGCTATTTTTTGTATTTTTAGACAGATAGGGTTTCACCATGTTGACGAGGCTGGTCTCGAACTCCTGACCTCAGGTGATTCTCCCACCTTGGCCTTTCAAAGTGCTGGGATTACAGGTGTGAGCCACCAGCCCAGAAATTTATTTCTCATAGGTCAGGAGGCTGGAAGTCCAAGATCAAGATGCCTGTAGAGTCAGAGCCTGAAAGGGCCCATTTCCTGGTCCACAGCCTGCTGCCTTCTTGCTGTGTACTCACGTAGTAGAAGAGGTGAGGTCTCTTTTAGATCTCTTATACAAGGGCACTCATCCCGTGCTTGAGGGCTCTGACTCCATGATTTAATAATCTCTCAAAGGTCCCACCTCTTAATACCATTACCATAGGGGTTAGGATTTCAACTTATGAATTTAGGGGGGACACAGACCACAGGAGTTACATAATTTATTTTTCTTGTTTTGACATCAAAAGATAAGAAAGTGGTCACAGACGTGCACCAGTTTGAAAATCAGGGCTTCTCCTGAAGAACAGGCAAGAGATTGGCAGCAATCTTGGAAGGCCAGAGTAGGGCTGGACCTTAGTTCTATGAGGGGCCTCAGATTAGGACTCTTGATGTTACCCTCAAACACTGTTATCCATACAGACACCTAGAGACACCACCTGGTTTAAAAGACAAAATAAGTCATTCACAAAACTTCTGGTATCTCATTATCAGACATATCACCCATAGTGCACTATGAGTTGTTTTTTCAAAGTAAATTTTGTAATTATCTTTGAGAAATACCATTCTACTGGCATTGGAACCACCTGTGAGGGAGAGAGTACTTCTTTCCCATTCCTTGTGTTTCCATAGAGGGAATAGATGATCTACTCCCTTCCCCAGCAAAGAAAGGCATGCCAGGACACATTTTATCTTCTGTTCTTCTTCTTGAAGGAGTACTTCAAGAATGTGTGACAACTTACCGGACTGGTGAAGTCACTTAGCCCAGTACCCAGTACCTTTTGGGTTTATCTTACAAAGCTATTCTATACCCAGAAGGCCCACATTTTCCGCTCTTCCCTGTGGTTTACCTACTGAAGCATCTCTGCCCATAAGGAGAGGAAAATCCAATTTGGGGAGGGGTGTTAATTAGCTCCTTTGGTTTCTTATCTAAAGTCACATTATCCAATGAGTTTTATCTGTTTTAAAGTTAGCAATTTGATATTTGTTTTTCTGTCTCCTGTGCTTTATTTCCGACTTGGTTGCATATTTTGGAAGAGAATACAGTAGCTGTTTTTTAATTAAGTCCTAAACTCCAAAATGATGTGGCACTATACAGTTGTGAGAGGGAGTTTGGAAGGAGCCTTAGGAGGCCATCTGAAACATGTCTAAGCTAAAGACATTTTCAGAATAATCATCCTTAATTTTCTTTTTTTTTTTTTTTTTTAGCACTTACTATGTCATAGACACTGAACCACAAGCCTTCTGCAGGAATGATCTCATTTAATTCTTACAGCAATCCTATGAGATAAGTAATATTGATATTACCATTTTACTAATTAGAAACTTGAAGCTTGGAGAGGTTAAATAATATGTCCAAAGTTGCAGAATGATTCAGTAGCAGAGTCTCATTGAGGGGCAAACAAGATCAATCCAATCCCATTCCTGCGTGAAGAAGACAGACGCTGAACAATTAACCAAATAAATAATTGATGATAGCTGTAATGAGTGCTACGACAGGTGCTGAGCCAAGGCATAAGCTCTATTCCGATGGGTCAAGGAAAACATTCTTCTCTGACAAAATGACATTCAATCATGGACTTCCACAGGGCTTAGAAGCTGGCAAGGCAAAGGCTTGAGTGGGATGGGTGGGATGAGAGTCAGTATGAGGAGTGGACAGTATTCTAGCTGGAAGGGTCCAAAGTGGGAAGGGACATGGCAGACCATGGAACTAAGAAACGGCCAGCAGGCAGGCTGCAAAGAGGGTGAGGGAGGAGGCAGCACCAGATGAGGTTGGAAAGCCAGGTCGGGGTCATGCTAGAGGCTTTGTAGGCCATGAGAAAATGCTGGGCCAGGCCAGGGGCAGTGGCTCACACCCGTAATCCCAGCACTTTGGGAAGCGCGAGGCAGGAGGATTGCTTGAGGCCAGGAGTTTGAGATCAGCCTGGACAACATTATGAGATCTTGTTTCTACAAAAGATAAAATTATGTAAAACATTAGCATGGTGACACATGCCTGTAGTCCCAGCTACTTTTGTGGCTGAGTCTCCCACTTGGGTCTGAGAGCTCGAGTCAGCGGTGAGCTGTGATTGTGCCTCTATACTCCAGCTGGGTGACAGATCCTAGCTCAAAAAATAAGCAAACAAAACAAAGAATGTTGGGTCATATCTTAGAAACAATGTAATGCCATGAAAGATTTCATAAAGTCAGTGGCATTTGTGCTCATTTCTCTCTGACTGTCGTCCTGCTATTTTCTGAGCTTGGAATTCTGACTACATTAGAATTTTTCTATTAAAAAAATTACAGTTTCTCTGTAACATCGTGTGTGTGTGTGTGTGTGTGTGTGTGTGTTTATGAACTACTAATCTCCCTCTTAATAAAGGACAGGGTATATGAAGACTGACTATTCAATAGTTGTCAGCCTTGGCTGCACCTTCAAATTACCTAAAAAAAACTTTTAAATACTGATGCAAGGCCGTACTGAGAACCAGCTAAATCTGAATCTCTAGGCATGGGAGCCACACATCAGCATTTTTTAGACCTAGCATCCTCTGTAATTCAATTGAACACATGTTTATTGAACCCCTAAATGGAGGGCTTCTGTGAAATGCTGCAGAAAGATGAATAAGTGTGAACAGCTGTCAGCCATTCTGAAGTTGTAGCTGCTACAATTGCTATAAAAGGCAGTGAGGCTGAGGCTGCCCCAGCAATCAGGAGGTAATTAAAAGCATTCTTGAAGTCAGTGGAAAATAATAAGGTGTGTGGTTACATGTCCTCAGTGTCCCTCCTGATCTACTCACTGCATTGACACTTGGAAGAAAACCCCAGAAATCAGCAGCTCCAAGCCAAGAAAGTAGATGCTCATTCTCCTGGTATCATGTGTGAGGATTCAGATTAGTCCAGGCAGCCTGCTGCTTGCTTGCCTGGGAGAGTTAGTTGGAGAAAGAAGGCAACACATCCAGTTATTCAAATATTTATTGAGCAACTATGTTGTGCTAGACATTGCGACTACAAAGATTATCTACTTTTCTGAACTCATTGTTCACAGAAAACAAGAAATCTAATCTTGTTTTTAGTTTATTGTATAAGAATGAAAATGCCTTCTGTGTGTATTTCAAAAGGTTGATCTGTGGATAAAAATAGATAATAAATATTCAAGGGCTTTGGGAAAAAAAAGAATTCATGATGCATCATGAAATTCTGTAGCTTGAATTATGAAACCATTAACCTTCAAGATTGGCTATTTATGCTATTGATTTTGAAACATATTTTCAAGACCAGGAATGATTCCTTTTTCTCTTGTTTTATGAATTTTCTAGCATTGTATCAGGCAGAAAAGGGCATTTAACCAATGTTATTTTGATTATGATTAAATGGCTATTCAAGCTAGAAAGGATACACTTATTTTTTTCTGAACAAATTTTAACAACAACAAAAAAAAGACTTTCCAGTATGAAACAGAACAAGCGTTGAGACCAGTATAGATTTGAGAGTTTTACAAGAATATAAAATCATGTTTTGTTTTTAAAGCTCGAGAAAAAGCCCAAGTTTGCAATGGCCTCTGGGACCTTGAATTCTAGGATTTCAACCAGAATAAGATAGGAAGACATCTTTGTTTAATAAATATTCAAATTTCCATTTAAGTGCCTTTAAGTTTCTCTTACTTGGCTTTAAGTGCACCTTAACTTAAGTGCATTTAAGTTTCTCTTATTTGGCTCCACTTTGAGATAATGTGAGAGAAAATAAAGATATATTTAATAGCTTAGAGAATCTTAGATGAGAGGTGGAAGGAATCCAGAAGTCTATGAAAAATGACCTAGAGAACCTTGTTGGACAGCATCTGCCAGGCCTGGGATGGGGTGATGGTGTGGCGTATAGCTGGGCATGGGGGTTCTGAGGCCTATTCTAGTTCAGAACCACTTATCAAGTCTAAATAGTCTGTTTTATAGATGAAGAAACTAAGATCCAGAGATCTGAAGTGAGATATTCAGTCTCACAACTAGTGACAGAACTTAATATTATGCTTCCTATTATACTTCATAGGTTTCTATATTTCTGCTTACATTGCTATAGCCTCAGTTCCACTGGCACAGCCTTTGCCCTGTAAATAATTCAAATGTTTTTCTTCTTGGATGTTGTTTAAGAGGGACGCTTAGCTCTGAATGGAGTAGTATGCCTGATCACCAGCACCAGTTAAAAGGTATGATTACACATGCTTCAATCGTTTAATAAAAGGAGTTTAATGGTCTTCAAGGGTATAGAATTAAAAGGAAACTGGAAAATCTTTCACTTGAGGGGGTGTGTCTGTGTATGTTATATATATTATTTATATAGAAAATAATAAATAAATGTAATTTTTAGTAGAGACTGAGTCTTGCTGAGTCCTCAGGACTGGTCTGGAATGATCCTCCTGCATTAGCCTCCCAGAATGCTGGGATTACAGGTGTGAGCCACTGTGCCCAGTTATTTTTATTTTTTTTTTGGTGAAAAGTACACACTCAAAAAAGGGGAGTGTGGGTGTACTTGAGAGAGTCGCCCACATGGTTTAAAAACCAGAACTCTGGCCGGGCGCGGTGGCTCAAGCCTGTAATCCCAGCAATTTGGGAGGTCGAGGCGGGTGGATCACGAGGTCAA
>NW_016107787.1:11656-24643 GCF_001604975.1 Cebus imitator | reverse complement strand
CCAGAACTCTGTTATAGTACAGTCTTTTTTGTTCTACTCTGACTTTAAAAGTGAAATATACTTATGTTAATTAAATAATAGCAAAAAACCATAGCATCATGTATGAAGACCACATTTAAAATTTTCCTCTTCTCTCTTTTTTTTTTTTTCTAAACAGGTTCTTACAGGGTCTTGCTCTGTTATCCACACTAGAGTGCAGTGGCATGATCATATCTCAATGGAGCCTTTACCTCCAAGGCTCAAGCCATCCTCCCACTTTAGCTTCTGAAGCAGCTGGGACTACAGGTGCATGCCACCATGCCTGGCTAATTAAAAAAAAAATTGTAGAGACAGGATTTCACTATGTTAACCAGGCTGGTCTCGAACTCTTGGGCTCAAATAATTCTCCAACCTTGACCTCCCAAAATGTTGGGATTACAGGTGTCAGCCACCATGCCTGGCCTAAAATTTTCTTTTTAATATAGCAGTGTGGTATAGGTAACTTCTTTCCACCTGCTGCTAAAAATTTTGAGATACTTTACCCTCCATCTCAATTTTAAGTATCAGAAGTATATATCTAATTGAACTAAATACACATTGAATAGAAAGTTATGTCACAGTTCAAATTTCACTCATATTCTGACATATTTATTTTTAAATACTCAAGAGATTAGTATGCACAATACTATTTATTCTAGTGTTAAATATGAATGGTTCCAGTGAAACTGCAAGTATGTTTGTTTCAGCAGCTCTGGTTTATAAGGTGATTAATGTGTTTTTGTGCCCCTCTTCTCTGCTTATTCTCAAATTGCCATGCTCAGCTGGCTTAGCACATGTGTAAGGTGAAAGGGCAGTGTGTGCGGGACGTGTGTGTGTGAATGTGTGTGTGTGATGGACGAAAAGACAAGGTTAGAGTAGGGAGTTCCACTGAACTATGGTGAGTAACCAGTTATGCTACTATGACTTCTAGGTTCCCATTTCAGTGAAGAACCCTTTACTGTCTTCTGTCTTATGCAGCTTTCTCTCCTTTTTTGTTTCTTAGAGGGACAATGTTATACCACTGATGTTAACTGGAATCATTTGTTTACCATAAAAAGCATTAAACACCAAGTAACAAAGGGCCAAATTTCCAGATGCTCAAAACCTTGAGAAAAATAAAATGCATACCATGAAGCTATCCATGATTTCTTCCTCAAAATAGGACCCTTTTCAGACCCTTACGGAACTTCGCTTGTGCCCTTATAAGGCCACATGCCATCTTCTGCTTTGTATACTTAACTCCACAATACAATATAATTGTGTTGCAGTACATTTAGATATCTGTATTTCCCATAGTCCCTAATCTGATTCCTTGTGCACAGTAGGCACTCATAAAGGAATGTCAGAAGACTGCATTTTTAAGATTAACTTGGGAAGAGGGGGAGTCTCTATTGATAAAGGAAGTGGCATAAAACATTTATGAAAGGCTTAAATGTACTGCTTTCATTAAAGAGCTGTTCTCACATTACATAGCCATCAAATAGATGATTCAAGAGGGAAAAGGTTTCTTTCAATTGGTATGTCATGCCATGGGACTTTGAAAGGAGATATACTTAATGATCTAGAAAACTCTTAAGAGAAGTTCCCTACCTCTTTAGCAAAATTAAAAATAGGAAAATTGAAGACCGCAATGAAAACATTTATGGAGGTTCTCTTCACCTTTATCTCTGATATATTAAATAATGTTCCAATCTGACAACCACTCAGAGGTAAAATAACCTGGCTCCAAGTATCAACTCCCCGAGGTTCTCTGCCTCCCTGGTTTTAAAGTAAGGTTCTGAATCAACAACTAACAGTTCATTCCCTGTGGGAATTTGCGAGAAATGCAAAATTTCTGGCCCCACCCTGGACTTACTGAATCGGGAACTCTGGGGTGGAGCCCAGCCATGTGATTGTGACAAGGCTTCCATGTGATTGTGACAAGGCTTCCATGTGATTCTGCTGCAAGCTAAAGTTTGAAAGCCACTGCTTCACCCTGACCCTTCGACTGCAATGCACTAGTAGCTCTGATCACCTGGGAAATGCTCCCTTGGGCCTTAGGCTCTTGCACAGAGGAGCAAATGAGGAGGGAATGATGCTTACCTTCTTTTTTGTCCTGTTAAAATAAAAATACTCTGTCTCTCCACTAAAATACCACCTTAATTATGTATGCTAATCTTAACAGGGATTTGCCAATTCAGCTGAGAGCTAGAATAGCACTTAGTGGACGCTGTGACTTGATCTGGGGTGCACTGGACTGAGCCAGCCTAAACTGACATTTGTCTTCTGTCAGGGAGGAAGGAAGAAGGTTATATATGATTGATTATCTTACTACACTCTTTCTTCCAGGCCGGGAAGTAAGATAATCAATCATATAAACTAATTTTAGAAGGATGTTTCATTTTCCTAAGAGAAAATATCAGACTTGCAAGAGGCCTTTGAAATCTCTGACGATTTTTCTGCTCTCCATTTTTTATTGAGTTCTCACAGCTAGTTGGTGAGAAAGTCAGGACCACACACCAAGTTGTTATCATTCACAAAGGAGTGCTTGTTCCAGGGACACTAATGCACAGCCTACAATGCCAGCAATACCTTATATCACTCAACATTTATTTACATTTCAACATTTTCCTTACGCTGAATGGATGGCAAGTCTGAATTTAAGGTAGGCCAAAGATGAAAAGATAACATCTTGCCCTTACGAATTCACAGTCTGATGCTTCATAGTCATCTTAATATCTGTTTAAATTATAGTTGAAGAAATAATTATACTCATTCATTGTTTTGTCAGATAATCCCAGAAAAGTGGCTAAAAATCTGTTGGATTGAAACTGCCTTTGCAAAATTATGACTAAGACAGTGAAAGAGATCTGGCTTAATCAGCTTCATCTTGCTTCTAAACTCCAAGCTGTCCTTGTTCATTCCTGGGTGTAGGCTGAACTAACTTTGGGAGGAACTTAGTTTATGGTTTGTAGTTTAAAACAGAGATGATAACAGCCTTTTCCCAAAGCAGACCTCCTTTTTGCTAGGGGATTAGATTGACTTTGTAGGACTAACTTTAGCCTCATTTGATCTTGTGGCCCCCACCCAGGAACTGACTCAACACAAGACAGCTTTGACTCCCCATGATTCCATCTCTGACCATCAGCACTCCTGGCTCACTGGCTTCCCCCAACCCACCAAGTTGTCCTTAAAAACTCTGCTCACTGGCTGGGCATGGTGGCTTATGCCTGTAATCCTCGCACTTTGGGAGGCGGAGGTGAGCAGATCACCTGAGGTCGGAAGTTCAAGACCAGCCTGACCAACATGGAGAAACCCCGTCTCTACTAAAAATACAAAAAATTAGCTGGGTGTGGTGGCAGATGCCTGTAATCCCAGCTACTTGGGAGGCTGAGGCAGGAGAATAGCTTGAACCTGGGAGGCAGAGTTTGCAGTGAGCTGAGATCACACCATTGCACTCCAGCCTGGGCAACAAGAGTGAAACTCCATCTCAAAAACAACACCACCAACAACAAAACTACCTTTGCTCCCCAAATGCTCAGGAAGACTGATGTGAGTAATAATCAAACTCTGGTCTCCTCCACAGCTGGCTCTGTGTGAATTACTCTTTCTGTATTGTAGTTCCCCTGTCTTGATAAATCAGCTCTGTCTAGGCAGTGGGCAAGGTGAACCCATTGGGTGGTTACAGTGTTAGAATTATTTTGGTGGCGAGAAAAAGAAACCCATCTGAACTAGCTTGAGCAAGAAAGGGTCATGATTACAGTGGAATCAAAGAAAGAGATGAACAAGCAGGCCTCAGGAGGGTAGGAACTGGGGTGTGGAGCATTGTAATGAGCCTAGGAAGTACTCTTTCTGGGTCTCCTCCTGCTCTGCCTCTCCCTACTGATCAATCTCATTCTTTTAAGGAACAGCGTGGTATTTTTCTGTTACACAGAATACATGGGAGTAAAAAAAAAAAGTCACAGACAGTCATGAGTTTTATTTATTTATTTATTTATTTAGAGACAGAGTCTTGCTCATTGCCCATGCTGGAGTGTAAGTGGTGCAATCTTGGCTCACTGCAACCTCTGCCTCCTGCTTTCAAATGATTCTCATGCCTCAGCCACCTAAGTAGCTGAGATTATAGGCATGCATCACTATACCCAGCTAATTTTTGTATTTTTAGTAGAGATGTGGTCTTGCCATGTTGGCCAGGCTAGTCTCTAACGCCTGCCCTTAAGTGATCCACCTGCTTCAGTGCTGGGATTACAGGCATGAGCCACTGTGGCTGGTTGGTCATGAGTTTTATATGTTGAGTATAGAAATGCTCACTGAAACACTCAACAGTCTTCTTCTCCTTCTTTTCTTTTTCTTTCTTTCTTTCTTTTTTTTTTTTTCTGAGACAGAGTTTCACTCTTGTTGCCCAGGCTGGAGTGCAGTGGCCTGACAGCTCACCGCAACCCCCATCTCTTGGATTCAAGTGATTCTCCTGCCTCAGCCTCCCGAGTAACTAGGATTATAGGCATGCACCACAATGCCCGGCAAATTTTTGCATTTTTAGTAGAGACAGCGTTTCTCCATGTTGGTCAGGCTAGTCTTAACTCCTGATCTCAGATGATCTGCCCACCTTGGCCTCCCAAGGTGTTGGGATTACATACGTGAGCCACCACGCCCAGCCTCCTTCTTTTTTTTAGAGACAACGTCTCATTGTTATGTTGCCCAGGCTGGTCTCAAACTTCTGGGCTCAAGCAATCCTCCTGCCTCAGCCTCCCAAGTAGCTGGGACTATAGGCATAAGCCAACATGCCCAGCTTGCTTTCTTTGCTTTTTTTAAACTAAGTTTTAAAAACTAAGTTTAAACTAAAAAAAGAAAAAAGAGTTTTATTGAGATATAATTCACAAATTCACATACCATAAAGTTAACTTTTAAAAGTGGACAATTGAGTGCTTTTTTGGTAGAAATGATACTTGTTATTCATGGATTCTGAATTTGTGAATTCACCAATCAAGCTAATATTTACTTGTAACCCCAAAATCAAGATGTATCACGCTTTCCTAGTCATTTGAAGACATGTGTGCAGAGTGGCAAAAAATTTGAGTCACTGAATATGCATATTCCCAGCAGAGCTTGAGCAAGACAATGCTCTGCCTTCTGGTTTCAACTCATACTACAGACAAGTGTCCTTTTCATGGTCCATTTAGTGCCAAGCTTTTCACATTTTTGTGTTTTTTGTTGATGATTTCACCATTTAAAATGCTTCCCAAGCATGGTGGTGAAGTGCTGGCTAGTGTTTCTAAGAGCAAAAAGGTTATGTACCTTGTGGAGAAAGCACGTGTTAGGTAAGTTTCATTCAGGGCCAGGTTCAGTGGCTCATGCCTGTAATCCCAGCACTTTGGGAGGCCAAGGTAGGTAGATCACTTGAAGTCAGGAGTTCAAGACCAGCCTGTCCAGCATGGTGAAACCCCGTCGCTACTAAAAATACAAAAAATTAGCCAGGCATGGTGGTGCATGCCTGTAGTCTCAGCTGCTCAGGAGGCTGAGGCAAGAGAATTACTTGAACCTGGGAGGCAGAGGTTGCAGTGGGCCAAGATTGTGGCACTGCACTCCAGCCTGGACAACAGAATGAGACTCTGTCTCAAGAAAAAATAATAATAAATAAAATAAAGTAAAATTTTCATTTAGGCATGAGTTATGGTACTATTGGCTGTGAGTTCAATGTTGGTGAATCAACAAAGCAGTACATCCAGAAAAAAAGAAGAGAAAATTTGCCAACCTGTACATGAGGTTGCCCCAGAAAGTGCTAACATAACATCTATATAATATGATGAGGCTATGGAAAAGATGGGAGAGGTGCAAAATTTGCAGATCCATGAGATGGAAACCAATTATAAAAGAAAGGTGTAGTGGGCAATATTGTTGTCAAGATGATAGCCAAAGAAATTTACATTCATATTACCCAGGGTCAGGAAAATATTAAACCTTTCTTGGCTAGTGTTTTAGTATTAAAAACCCACATATAATTAATTATTAGAAACATATAGGCTGGGCGTGGTGGCTCACGCCTGTAATCCCAGCACTTTGGGAGGCCGAGGTGGGCAGATCACCTGAGATCAGGAGTTCAAGACCGGCCTGCCCAACATGGTGAAAGCCTGCTTCTACTAAACATACAAAAACTTAGCTGGGTGGTTGTGGGCATCTGTAATTCCAGCTACTCGGGAGATTGATGCAGGAGAATCACTTGAACTTGGGAGGCAGAGCTTGCAGTGAGCTGAGAGTGTGCCACTGCACTCCAGCCTGGGCAACAAGAGTGAAACTCCATCTCAAAAAAGAAAAAAAAAAAAGAAACATATATAAAGTATCTTTAAATAGAAACATGCATAGAACAAGGTTATATATTGATTGGTTGATGAAAATGTGACCAGAAACTTGTGGGAACCCAATGGTGTATTTCCCTTAGGAGCAATGGCTCAGTATTGACTAACTTAATAATTGTGGCAATATTGAACACAGCTACCCTATAGACCATAGCTACCATGAATAATGCTATTCACAAAATTATGCCTCAATCACTACTAAGTCCAGAATATTTTCATTAACCCAGAAAGAAATTCTGTACCCCTTAACAGTCACTTTCTATATTTCTCCTACCCCAACGTCTTGCAGTCATGAATCTATTTTCTGTCTCTATTAGTTTGCCTACTGTGGACATTTCACATACATAGAATCATACAATATGTGTTTGTATCTTCATTCTTTTATTTAGCATAATATTTTCAAGGTTCATTCCTGTAGCATACATCAGTAGTACTTCATTTCTGTTTTTGGCTGAATAATACTCAATTGTATGAATACAGCATGTTTTGCTTATCATTTCATCCACTGATGGATATTTGAATCATTTATACTTTTCATGATTATAAATACTGCAGCTATGACTATTTCTGTACACATATTTTTATTTCTCTTGGGTGTGGAATTGCTGGGCCATGTGATAACTCTGTTTAACTTTTTGAGGAACTGCCAAACTGTTTTCCAAAGTGGCTACATCATTTTTCAATCCCACCAGTGATGTAAGAGAGTTTCAATTTCTCCATATCCTTACCAACACTTATTATTATTTATAATAGTATCCTAGTGGGTGTGAAATGGTATATCATTGTGGTTTTGACTTGTATTTCCCTAATGACTAATGATGTTTAGTGTTTTCTCGTGTGCTCATAAGCCATTTGCATATCTTATTTGGAGAAATATCTATACAAATCCTTTTCCTATTTAAAAAATTGGGACATGTATTTTTATTGTGGAGTGTAAGAATTCTTTTTTTTTTTTCTTTTGAGACGAAGTTTCGCTCTTGTTTCCCAGGCTGGAGTGCAATGGCCCCATCTCGGCTCACTGCAACCTCCACCTCCTGGGTTCAAGCGATTCTCCTGCCTCAGCCTCCCAAGTATCTGGTACCATTCCTTCTGAAACTATTCCAAACAATAGAAAAAAAGGGACTCCTCTGTCACTCATTTTATAAGGCCAGCATCATCCTGATACCAAAACCTGGCAGAGACACAACAAAAAAAGAAAATTTCAGGCCAATATCCCTGATGAACATTGATGCAAAAATCTGCAGTAAAATACTGGCAAACAAAATCTAGCAGCTTATCAAAAAGTTTATTCATCATGATCAAGTCATCTTCATCCTTGGGATGCAAGGCTGGTTTAACATATGCAAATCAATAAATGTACTCTATCACATAAACAGAACCAATGACAACCACGTGATTATCTCAATAGATGCAGAAAATGTCTTTGACAAAATTCAATACCCCATGCTAACAACTCTCAATAAACTAGGTATTGATGGAACATATCTCAAAACAATAAGAGCTATTTGATAAACCCACAGCCAATATTATATTCAATGGGCAAAAGCTGGAAGCATTCCCTTAGAAAACTGGCACGAGTCAAATATGCTGTCTCTCTCTACTGCTATTCAACACAGTATTAGAAATTCTGGCCAGGGCAATCAGGCAAGAGAAAGAAATAAAGGGTATTCAAATAGGAAAAGAGGAAGTCAAATTGTCTCTGTTTGCAGATGACTTGATTGTATATTCAGAAAACCCCATCGTCTCAGCCCAAAAATCTCCTTAAGCTGATAAGCAACTTCAACAAAGTCTTAGGATACAAAATCAATGTGCAAAAATCACAAGCATTCCTATACAACAATAATAGAGAGCCAAATCATGAGTGAACTCCCATTCACAATTGCAAAGGATGATTGAGTACCTAGGAATACAACTTACAAGGGATGTGAAGGACCTCTTCAAGGAGAACTACAAACAACTGCTCAAGGAAATGAGAGGACAAAAACAAATGGAAAAACATTCCATGTTCATGGTTAGGAAGAATCAATAATGTGAAAATGGCCACACTGCCCAAGGTAATTTATAGATTCAATGCTGTTCCCATTGAGCTACCATTGACTTTCTTCACAGAATTAGAAAACCACTTAAAATTTTACATGGAACCAAGAAAAAGCCTGCATAGCCAAGGCAATCCTAAGCAAAAAGAACAAACCTGGAGGCATCACACTGCCTCACTTTAAATTATACTACAAGGCTACAGTAACCAAAACAGCATGGTACTGGTACCAAAACAGATATATAAATCAATGGAACAGAATGGAGACCTCAGAAATAACACCACACTTCTACAGCCATCTGATCTTTGACCAACCTGACAAAAACAAGCAATGGGGAAAGGATTCCCTATTTAATAAATGGTGTTGGGCAAACTGGGTAGCCATATATAGAAAACTGAAACTGGACCCCTTCCTTATACCTTATACAAAAATTAACTCAAGATGGATTAAAGACTTGAACTTAAACAAATTTACAAGAAAAAAACAACCCCATCAAAAAGTGGGTGAAGGATATGAACAGAGACTTCTGAAAAGAAGACATTTATGCAGCAAAAAAATATGAAAAAAAAGCTCATCATCACTGGTCATTATGAAAACCATAATGAGATACATCTCACACCAGTTAGAATGGTGTTCATTAAAAAGTCAGGACACAACAGATGCTGGAGAGGATATGGAGAAATAGGAATGCTTTTACACTGTTGGTGGGAGTGTAAATTAGTTCAACCTTTGTGGAAGATAGTGTGGTGATTCCTTAAGTATGTAGAACCAGAAATACTATTTTACCCAGCAATCACATTACTGGCTATATACCCAAAGGATTACAAATCATTCTACTATAAAGACACATGCACAGGTACGTTTATTGCAGCACTATTCACAGTAGCAAAGACTTGGAACTAACCCAAATGCCCATCAATGATAGACTGGATACAGCAAATGTGGCACATATACACCATGGAATATTATGCAGCCGTAAGAAAGAATGAGTTCATGTCTTTTTCAGGGACATGGATGAAGTTAGAAACCATCATTCACAGCAAATTAACACGAGAACAGAAAACCAAACACTGCATGTTCTTGCTCATAAGTGGGAGATGAACAATGAGAACACATGGATACAAGGAGGGGAACTTGACATACTGTGGCCTGTTGGGAGGTGAGGGGTTAGGGGAGGATAGCATTAGGAGATGTAGATGATGGGTTGAGGGGTACAGGAAACCACCATGGCAGCACGTGTATACTTATGGAACAAACCTGCACATTCTGCACATGTATCCCAGAACTTAAAGTATAATAAAAAAAAAAAAAAAAAAAAAAGGAAAGAAGAAACCAAACCTGCTGACACCTTCTTCTTGGACTTCTAGCCTCCAGAACTGTGTAAAAATAAATTTGTGTTGTTTAAACCACCAGTTTGTGGTACTTTGTGTTGGCAGCCCTAGCAAACTAAAATGAGCAGTGTTGCTAAAGAGGTGGTTTTTAGGTATCACTTTTGCCCATGTATCTGAAAGGGGGTATTACTAAGAATTTGGACTCTGTTCTTGTTTACATGCCAGTACACTGCTAACTGAAGTATTCATTAAGGCAGAACCAGAGCAGCTGCTCCCTGGACATTCTGATAAAAGAATTGCTATATATGATTATAAGTAGCAAAACTCTTTTAAATTATCATGCAAAGGTAACTATTTACCAGTTCACACTGACTTCTAAATTAAAGTGAGTTGAGGGTTTACTTTTTCTTAATTTAACAACTCAAGGAATTTTATTTTTCATTCAAAAAGTTTTCTTCTTTTTCCTTTTTCTCTAGATAATCTTCCTTAAGAATGAACACTTACATGGTTCTTACTATTGGCCAGGTACTTTTCCAAGTGCTTTATTTGCTCAATGGATGTTTTTTGTCAGGTAGTCTTCTAAGTGTTTTGAATACACCAGTGAAAAAGAAAAAGAAAATTTTTTTTGCTTTTGGGGAGTGAGCAGACTGATAGTAAACCATAACCCCAATAAATGAGTAAGTAACGTATTAGTATGTTAGGACGTAAAAAATGTGATGAAAAAAATAGAGTAGGTTAAAGGATATCAGGAGTTCAGTTTACTCCCAAGAGATGGCATTAATCTATTCATGAGGGATCTGCTCCCGTGCCTGAGCTTGCACCATTGCACTGAGCCTGGGCAAACACCACTCATTAGGCCCCATCTCCCAACACTGGCAATAAAACTTCAGCATGAGTTTTGGTGGGATCAACCCATAATCAAACCATAGCACCATCTTATAACACATGATGCACAATCATGGCAACCCAAAGGGTAGTGAAGACGTGGATTCATCATGTCCCAGATGTTAAGCATCACACCCTTCAGCTCAGGCTTAAGAATGACAAGAGAGAACACAAAGCCATCTACAGACAAACAGCATGTCTTCTACATTAACATGACTTTACCATTTAATTGTTTTCATCGAGATAGCTTTATTATTTCAGGACACTGCTACTCAGAAATGTAAAAATTTCAGGTAACTGTATTTTTCATTTCAAGAACTTTCTTAAAATTTTACTTAAATAAGCATCCAAATGTTTAATATATACCATCATGACAATTTGCTCCAAGTTTCTAAAACACTTGCTTTAAAACCCCACCTTGCTATGTACACCAATTATTATTATATCATGATTCTTACCCAGTATTAATCAAACCGCCCCCTATTGGAAGACTTGTCTTTATCTGAAATCCAAAACCCCATAAACATCCTGACTTTGCATTTCTGCTCCAAGGCACTACTGAGAATTTATCTCACTACTAAGGTAGTGCTCTCCAATGCTGCAGTAATTAGTAAACTCAGCATTGCCTTAACAATAGAGTAGTTTGGTGGTATTCTGAAGGAGCACATATTCAACAATATTTGGCACAGGCACCCGCCAGTAGGAAAACATGCTGGCTGCATCACAGGAGCAGGTCCTGGAAGCCCTGGTGTGTCTAGAAATACCCTTTAGTTATTGGACTGTGGGAGAGGTAAGAGAGGCTCCCAGGGTGGAGGAGAGCTGGGGTGGCTGGGTCTGGTGGGTGGAGTGATGTTTGGGGCAGCATCTGTGTACCAACTGGCTTAGAAGTATTTCGGTATGTTGACAACTGGTTAAAACATTATACTGGCTATAATTGCTGGGTACCAGTTAAATACTGGTCCTTGGTGAAATGATCAGAAGACCAGATGGAAAAAAGTCTGACTCATGAATGCCAGCATGTATACATACCTATTCTAGGAAATAGGTGTATATGTCTATTGAATGCCTTGCCAAACTTTAAACACCCTGAAACTTAAAAATAACCTGGGAAGTAGGACATCAGATTGGTTAAGTTTAAGTTTTGCCACTTGGTTGAATAGAAATTCCATGTAGATGTTATATCTAGCTCTAGAGAAATAAAGTGACATTCTTAAAAATACATTTCAGTTTTTTGAACTGAGATTTAGAAGTGCTATGTATACATTTTTAAATATAAGTGAGATCACTACTTTTTCCCACTTAATTAATAAGTCTGTAATATAACTTTTCAGTGACATATCTCATTTTCCAATATGGTTGCATAGTATTTTGCATAGTGTTTTATGGTATGAATGAATGTACTATGTTTTATATAACTACTTCTGTGATGGTCATTTACATTGTTGTAGTCATGTTGCCATGAGAAACATTGCTGTAAAATACAAGTAGAATTTCTGAATCAGATATTGCCTAATTACCTATCAAAAAGGTCGCACCAATTTACATTTCACACTAACAGTGTATGAAAGTTGTATTTTCTGTTATTATTACCAACACTAGGTGCAATGGCTAATATTAGGTGTCAACTTGATTGGATTGAAGGATGCCTACATAGCTGGCAAAGTATTGTTTCTTGATGTATGTGTGAGTATGTTGCCAGAGGAGACTGACATTTGAGTTAGTGGACTGGGAAAGGAAGACGCACCCTCAATGTGGGTGGGTACCATCCAACTATTAGCGAGGCTGGAACAAAACAGGTGTGAGAAGGTGGGATAAGTTGGCTTTCTGAGCCTTCTGGTTTTCATCTTTATCCCATGCCGAATGATTCCATCCATTCCTCTTGCTCTTGGACATCAGACTCCAGGTTCTTTGGCCTTTGAACTCTTGGACTTACACCAGTGGTTTGCCACAGGCTCTTGGACCTTCCACCACAGACTAAAGGCTACATGATTGGCTTCCCTGCTTTTGAGGCTTTTGGACTCAGACTGAACCAATACCGGCTTCCTTCTTTCTCAGCTTGCGGATGGCCTATTGTGGGACTTCACTTTGTCATTGTGTGAGTCAATTCTCCTTAATAAACTCTCAATCTCCTAGGTAGAAAACAACGGTTTTTTTCAGATGTTTATTTATGTAAGTAGAAATGAGGTTGAACATATTGTCATCTCTTTAGTGGCCATTTGTTAGTGTATATGTGCACGTGTGTGTGTATACGGCCTGTTCATATTCTTTGCCTGCTTTGAAAAAATGTGTTGTTGATTTTGGTGAGATGTGGGCTCCGAAGAATTTACCCTTTAATTTGTTGTGTGTTACAATGTTTTCCCACTTTTTTTTTTTTTTTTTTTTTTT
>NW_016107787.1:4040-11623 GCF_001604975.1 Cebus imitator | reverse complement strand
TTTTTTACTTAGTTTAAGGTAGTTTTGTTATATGGAAGTTTATTTTAAATGTAGTCAAATCGCTAAACTTTTTTCCTTCATTTTTCTAGATTCAGTATTTTACTAGTGTAAGCGTGGAGGACATTTTCCTTCCTCTCTTTTGAACATTTGATAATTTGAGTCTATAAAGCAAACTGACAATAGACAGATTAACAGGAGAAAAGGCCTACAAATTTATTATGTGCACATATGCACAGGAGCCACACAAAATATTAGACTAGAAGAAGGGCCAGATGACTGAGCTTTTTATATCATAGAGAAAGGGGTACGGGCTTGGAGTTCCTCGGGATGGGTGAGTAGCAGCAGGTTATAGATGGTGAGGGGAGGAAACACATGATGAGCAAAGGCTATCTTGTTATGCAGATTAAATCTCTTAGGTAAGAGCCATCAAAGATTAGGTGACTGCCTATGGTAATCTCTATTTGGGGAAGGCATCAGACTTTATCGTTTTTAGGTAGATAAAGGGGCCTCAGAGAAACACCTTTGCTTGCATCTCTGTTTACCTTATTAAGGTAGATAGATGTAAATTTCCTTTATAAGAGGGCAGCTTTCCTTAAATAACCAACTGGAGATGTGCCAAATAAGTATTTTCTGGAGTGGCATATTCTGGCCTCCACAAAGGCTTTTTCATCCAAGAACATTATGATAAAAAAATCTCAATCATGCTCTATTACTTTCATGATTCCGTTTTTAGGTTTGGATCATTGATATATTTGAAAGTCATTTTAATGTAAGATGTGTGGTATGATCCAGTTTTATTTTTCATAAGGTTCTTCTTACTTTTTACTTGTTTAATACTGAGTATGTTGGGATTGGTTGCTAATGTGTTTGGAATTTTTAAATGACATTTTCCCAAGTCTATGTTTATGAGAGTGCTTAAATTCTACATTAGGGGTATGCTTAGCATTTCATTTTGCATATTGTTTTCCTGAAAATGCTGGCTGACTGCAATGAGAAAAAAAATTGTATTAAAGTAGAACAGACTGTATCTGCTTTCATTTAGTAGGGAAGTGGCATGATTCATGACAGGCAAGATGAGTCTTTGTTTTAAAAAATATCTTGGAAGACTTTTTGAGTGGGAAAGGTGAGGCTCCTCTCTCTCTATGAATCTCACCTCCTAATGGCAGAGTTAGGAAGCAATGGGTGAATTGGTTTGCATAAGAAAAGTAAAAAGAAGTTGAGGGTTGGAAGCTGGCAGCTCAGAAAATCAGGAAATGGAAAGAAGACCTTAAGAGAGAAGTGAAGAAGACACACCAGAACTCTAGGGAGAATAAGTAGTGGCTTCTTAGATCATTGATTTTTAATATTCCATTTCAAGTTGTTGCTTGCACATCATTATGGTATAATCTCCTTCTGTTACCCTGCATCTCCAACCTGTTTACACACCCACTTGTATTTGTGGTGTGCTATGGGGAATGAAGAAAGTGGGGCTGGTATTTCCCATCATGGCAGAGAGAGGTGGCAGCAGATAGCAGGATACAGGGGACTACAGGAAAGTGGGCTGCAGAGTGGATGCACCAGAACAGCCTACTCCCTCCCATGTCCCCTACCTCAAACGCACACAGAGAATGTAAGCTCCATGAGGGCAGGACTTTTTTTTTAAACCTGCTTTTCATGTTCTATTTCTAGTGCCTAGAATAAGAACACATTGAGTAACAGTAGTTACACAATAAAAAGTTGTTGGAATGAATGAACAAAAATCCTAGCAGAGGTTATGAACCACCTACAGTGCTTGGAATGGGGGTTTGAGCCAGAGTGTTTGAATGTTAAAGTAAAAGGCGAACCCAGAAAGCTGGAGACTTGGGAATCTAGCTTTCATTTATCAGCCCTGAATCTTCGCTGCTACAGCTCTGGTTTCTCATGTAAGATGTCCGTTGTGTATATTTAAATTTATTCTCTATGGATAAGCAATTTGTAATACTGCAGTAGTGCAGAGCTCTTTAAAATCCCTAATTGCTTCCTAAATGGAATCTCAGCTGCAAATGGATCTTTCAGTGCATGTTACCATGACATTTCCTATGTAAGTCTGTAACCACCCAATGGGTTCATTTTGTCTGTTGCCCAGATAGAGCTGATTTATCAAGACAGGGAAATTGTAGAGAGAGAGAGTTTAATTCATACAGAGCTGGCTGAGTGTGAGACAAGGGTTTATTATTACTCAAATCAGCCTCACCTGAAATTCAGAGGGTAGGGTTTTTCAAGGATAGTTTTGTGGGCCAGGTAATCGGTGCCACTGATTAGTTGGGGACAAAATCACAGGGGTGTGAAAAATAGTCCACTTCTGGGTAGGGGCCACAGGATGGTTCAGTGGGTTTGGGTGGAGCCATCATCCTCAGAAATGCAAAAATCTCAAAAGACATCCCAAAAGGCTAGTCTTAGGTTTTATGACAGTAATGTTACCTGCAGGACTAATTGGGGAAGTTGCAAATCTTGCAACATCCCTAATAATGGCTGATAATCATTTATGTGTATACCTCAGCAGAATCTGATCAGGCTCCTTTCATCCTCCTAACTTGGTGGTCTGTCATTAGGTTTACGAAGGCAGTTCAGCTCTGGGGGAGGGCTATTATCATTTAAACTATAAATATCTCTCCAAGTTAGCTTGGCCTAAGCCCAGGAATAATTAGGGCAGTTTGGGGGTTAAAGGCAACACAGGGGTTGATTAGATAATAACTCTTTCACTGTCTTAATTTTCTCACTGTTATAATTTTTGCAAGGGTGGATTCAAGTCTGTTAAATCAATCCCTTAGGGGATGTTACACTTACAATGAGGTGGGCTTGAGGGCTCCATGGTGGCATTTTAGAAGGAAGTTTATTCTCCCATATGGGGTCATTTAATCTTAGGGAGTGAGAAAATGCAGGAAGGGAGGTTGTTTGTTCGAGTCCTATTTTGACCATGGTAACAAGGCACTAGTCTGAACAAAGAGTGGCCATTGTGAGTCCTGCAAGATGAGAATTACAGACCTGATGAAGACTTCTTGCAGAATTTTGGATGCCACCACCATAGCTCTGATTCAGGTAATCATCAGTGATATGGGTTGGCTGTGTTCCCATTCAAATCTCAACTTGAATTGTATCTTCTAGAATTTCCGTGGGTTGTCGGGGAGACCTGGAGGAGGTAATTGTATCATGGCGGTAGGTCTTTCCCATGCTATTCTCATATTAATGAATAAGTCTCATGAGATCTGATGAATTTATCAGGGGTTTCCACTTTAGCTTCTTCCTCGTTTTTCTCTTGCTGCTGCCATGTAAAAAGCGCCTTTCATCCTCTGCCATGATTTGAGACCTCCTCAACCATACGCAATTCTAAGTCCAATTAAACCTCTATTTCTTCCCAGTCTCAGGTATGTCTTTGTCAGCAGCATGAAAATGGACTAATACAGGAAATGCCCCAGTATAGTGGGGCATTGCTGAAAAGATACCTGAAACTGTGGAAGTGACTTTGGAACTGGGTAACATGCAGAGGTTGGAATAGTTTGGAGGGCTAAGAAGACAGGAAAATGTGGGAAAGTTTGGAATTTTTTTTTTTTTTTTTAATAGAGACGGGGTTTCACCATGTTGGCCAGGATGATCTCGATCTCTTGAACTTGTGATCCACCCGCCTCAGCCTCTCAAAGTGCTGGGATTATAGGCATGAGCCACTGCACCTGGCCAAAAGTTTGGAACTTTCCAGAGAAAGTTGTTGAATGGCTTTGCCCAAAATGCTGATAGTGATATGGACATTAAGGTCCAGGCTGAAGTGGTCTCAGATGGAGTAGAGGAACTTGTTGGGAACTGGAGCAAAGGTGACTCTTGTTATGTTTTAGCAAAGAGACTGGTGGCATTTTGCCCCTGCCCTACAGATTTGTGGAAATTTGAACTTGAGAGAGTTGATTTAGGGGATCTGGTAGAAGAAATTTCTAAGCAGCAAAGCATTCAACAGGTGACTTGGGTGCTGTTAAAGGCATTCCTTTTTTTTTTGAGACAGTTTCCTTCTGTTGCCCAGGCTGGAGTGCAATGCAATGGCACAATGTCAGCTCACTGCAACCTCTGCCTCCTGGGTTCAAGCGATTCTCCTGCCTCAGCCTCCCGAGTAGCTGGGACTACAGGCATGTGTCACCATACTTGGCTAATTTTTTGTATTTTTTGTAGAGATGGGGTTTCACTGTGTTAGCTGGGAATGTCTTGATTTCCTGACTGCATGATCCATAGGTCTTGGCTTTTCAAAGTGCTGGGATTACAAGGGTGAGCCACTGTATCTGACCCAACATTCAGTTTTATAAGGGAAGCAAAGCATAAAAGTTCGGAAAACTTGCAGCCTGACAATGTGATAGAAAAGAAAAACCCATTTTCTGGAGAAAAGTTCAAGCCAGTTGCAGAAATTTGCATAAGTAGCAAGAAGCCTAATGTTAATCCCCAAGGCCATGGAGAAAGTGTCTCCAGGCCATGTCAGAGACCTTCACAGCAGCCCCTCCCATCACAGGCCCAGAGGCCCAGGAGGAAAAAGTAGCTTTGTGGCTAGGCCCAACATCCCCATGCTGTGTGCAGCCTAGGGACTTGGTGCCTTGCGTCCCACCTGCTCTAGCCATGCAGAAAGAGGCCAATATCCAGCTTGGGCTGTGGCTTCAGAAGGTGGAAGCTCCAAGCCTTGGTAGCTTCCACATGGTGATGAGCCTGCGGGTGCACAGAAGTCAAGAATTGAGGTTTGGGAACTTGTGCCTAGATTTCAGAAGATGTATAGAAACACCTGGATGCCTAGGCATATGTTTGCCGCAGGGCCAGGGCCCTCATGGAGAACCTCTGCTAGGGCAGTGGAGAAGTTTCTACTGATGCATTGCCTAGTGGAAGAGGAGCACCGTCCTCCAGAACCCAGAATGGTAGAGCCACCAACAGTTTGTACTGTGTACCTGGAAAAGCTACAGACACTCAAAGCTAGCTCATGAAAGCAGCCAGGAGGGAGGCTGTACCCTACAAAGCCACAAGGGTGGAGCTGTGCAAGACCATGGAAACGTACCTCTTGCATCAGCATGACCTAGATGTGAGATCTGGAGTCAAAGATCATTTTGGAGCTTTAAATTTTTACTTCCCATTGGATTTCAGACTTGCATGGACCCTGCTACCCCTTCGTTTTGGCCAATTTCTCCCATTTGGAATGACTGAATTTACCCAATACCTGTACCCCCATTGTAGCTAGGAAGTAACTAGCTTGTTTTTTATTTTACAGGCTCATAGGTGGAAGGGACTTGCCTTGTCTCAGATGAGACTTAGGGCTGTGGACTGTTGGGTTAATGTTGAAATGAGTTCAGACTTTGGGGGACAGTTGGGGAAGACATGATCTGTTTTAAAATGTGAGGACATGAGATTTGGAGGGGCCAGGAGTGGAATGATATGGTTTGGCTGTGTCCCCACTCAAATATCAACTCGAATTGTACCTCCCAGAATTCCCTCCTGCTGTGGGAAGGACTTAGAGGGAGGTAACTGAATTGCGGAGACTGTTCTTTCCTGTCCTATTCTCATGATAGTGAATAAGTCTCATGAGATCTGATGGGCTTTATCAGGGTTTCTGTTTTTGCTTCCTCCTCATTTATCTCTTGTTGCTGCCATGTAAGAAGTGAACTTTGCTTTCTGCCATGATTCTGAGGCCACCCCAGCTAGGTGGAACTGTAAGTCCAATTAAACCTCTTTTTCTTCCCAGTCTTGGTCTTTGTCAGCAGTGTGAAAATGAACTAATACAATCAGTGACCAGGTAAACCTATGACTGTATTGCACAGAGGTGACAAAATGTGAAATGCATCTGTAGGAGTATTCTACTAAGGTTAGGAACTGCTGAAGAACTTGGTGGGTTGGGGCTTGGAATGGGGACTACTTTTCTAAAGTGGCCAAAATATTTGGGGACAATTATCTGGGGAGAAAGGGGAAAGATGGTGGTCCAGGCACTTGGCCTCTGATTTTTGGACTTACAAATGTCTAAATCATCTGAGTTTCCATGAGGATATACATAAAATGGAAGTAACAATACATGTCTCTGCTGCATTTTGGTGAGGTTTAGAAGTAATTTATCTAAATACCTAGCTGAGTGCTAGATACACAAGAAACACTGAATAAATCATAGCTATTAAGATCATAAATGTTTTTCAGATTTGCTTAGAAATAGCTATACAGTAGGGCTTATACAGTAGGCAGTTCAGGAAAGTCCAAATAAAGAGCTTGTGGGAGGGTAGTGTATTACCATCTTAATGTGCTGTAAACCAAAATGTATTTGAGACAAGTCTCAATCAATTTAGAAGTTAATTTTGCCAAGGTTAAGGACACATCTGTGACACAACCTCAGGAAGTCCTGAGAACATGTGCCCAAGGTGGTTGGGTTATAGCTTGATTTTATACATTTCAGGGGGACAGAAGTTACAAGCAAATATTAATACAAACCATAGGTGGACTCAAAGATTTTCTGATTGGCAATTGATTGAAAGAGTTAAGTTGTTATCTAAAGACCTGGAATCAATAGAAAGGAATGTCTAGGCTAAGATAAGGGGTTGTAGAAACTAAGGTTCTTATTATGCAGATGAAATCTCCAGGGAGCAGCCTTCAGAGAGAATAGATGGTAAATGTTTCTTATCAGACTTTTAAAGGTGCCAGACCCACTCCACAGCCACAGACCACAGGCACACCACTGCTCTCTGAGGCAGCCTTGGCCCTGGGCCTGGATTAGGGCAATATAATAGAATTTTAAAAATTCAGGAAAATGGCAGATAGGAGGCAGGACTAACTTGCTGCTCCCTCTCAGAAGGACAGAGAAGTGTGTGGAGACCCCCATTGTGAACTTTTGCTCCAAGAATTACGACAGGCACATACCAGGAAAGCCAAAAGAATCCAGAGACTCATTGAAGTAGGCGGATTGCCACTGCAAGAAACTCCAAATACAAAGGACATAACCTCTTGGGAGCTCTATGGCCCCACTCACCTTCTGATCCTCCCTATACTGCTACAACTGATATGCTCTTGAAAGTGCCACCTCCTAGCTGGAGGCCTACCAACAGAAAACCAATGCAACACAACAAAAATACAACCAAGCGCTCTCACAGAGTCCACTTCACTCCCCTGCTACCTCCACTTGAGCAGGTGCTGGTATCCATGGCTGAGAGATCTGAAGATGGATCACATCACAGGACTCTTTGTAGATACTTCCCAGTACCAGCCCAGAGCCTGGTAGCTGTGGTGGGTGGCTGATCCAGAAGAGAAATAACAATCACTGCAGTTCAGCTTTCAGGAAGCCCCAAACCTAGGAGAAAGTTGAGAGCACCACATCAAGGCAGCACCCAGTGGGACAAAATAATCTCAGCAACAGTCCTTGAGCCCCAGATCCTCCCTCTGACATAGTCTACCCCAATGAGAACAAACCAGAAAAACAATTTTGGAAATATAACAAAACAAAGTTCCTTAACACCCCCAAAAGATCACACTAGCTCACCAGCAATGGATCCAAACCAAGACAAAAATCACTGAATTGGGCCGGGCGCGGTGGCTCAAGCCTGTAATCCCAGCACTTTGGGAGGCCGAGGCGGGTG
>NW_016107787.1:0-3346 GCF_001604975.1 Cebus imitator | reverse complement strand
GAGTGTAGAAAGTTATCACAAGACAAAAGTATGCCAGATTTGCAGGGTCATTTATTATGCCGGCGACCACAGAGGACTCACGTCTCTCCAACCTGTGGCGGCAACAGGAGGGTGCCACGATTTTTTATACCCGAAAAACTACCTTGGGAGTGGGGGTGAGGGGCGGGTTGGGGATGAAAAGGCTTCAGACATTCCGAGGGCTAGTGGATTCTGTAAGTTACCTCCTGGGTGGAGACAAGGGTGGGGGGTCTCCGGACATTCCAAGGGCTAGGGGATTCTGTGATTCACCTCCTGGGTGGAGACAAGGGCGGGGGTCTCCGGACACTCCAAGGTCTAGGGGACTTTTGTCATTCTGTTTGTTACCTCAGTGGTTTACAGAAGTCAGGATATACATTTGTTTACACATCGTCTGGGTGGTGATAGAAGTCACAGATTTTAGCAGTTACTGATAAGAAAAGGTAAGCAGCTTTACATAGTTTTGAGGAACAAACTGGCAGTTCTATTTACAGAGGCCAAGGAGAGTAGTTATTGTAAGGAGAATGGGGCAGCCATTTCAACTTATCTAAAAACAGTTTTGCATTTTATAAAATAGTTTTGCTCCGGTTCTGGCTCTAGGCCAGCACAATATCACATTCCTCCCTGTTCTTTAACATCTATTAAATCTTTAATCGGTTTCCTCTTTTTGACACAAGGGCCCATATTTGGATCTCAGAACCATTAATTTGACCGAATCTATTTCTTCCTGGATAAATTTGAGGAGCATGTTTAAAAGGCATGGTCCAAATATTAACCGTAGGACCATTAGCACCAAGGGTCCTGCTAATCCAGTGAGCAGGAATGTTAGCCAGGGGTTTACGGGAGGGTCTTGGGTGAGAAAAATGAAAGAGTTTCTGTTTGCAGTATATCCTGTTATAGTGGAGATAGTTTCACAACCCCAATGGGGGCAAAAGAATTCATTTAAGTCTCCACAGTTTCATCTTTTTGGTGGGGTGGATCCTGGGCACAGATATAACCCCATGGTCTGGAGTTGTCGCTCTGCCCCTAAACTGCCACACCCAGCTATATCTCCACTTGTCCTGAAATTTAAGTGGGGGCCCAGGAGGGCACAGAGGTCCAGGGAGAAGGTAATGGGGGGTCCATTGAGGATGGAACCGCTTCCCATCCTGCATCTGGGGGGGCAGTCTTGACGTGTGAGTGGTGAATCCAGGCAGTCTGTCCGTCCACCTTGATTGCCGTGGGGGTGACCAGGATTACAGTGTAGGGTCCTTTCCAGCGAGGAGTTAGGCCAGAGGTAGTGACTCTTTTTACCAGGACTTTGTCCCCTGGCTGGAAGGGGGTACCGGCTGGTCAGTGAAATCCACTGGGGTAGGTCGAGTTCCCCCGATGAGCGAGTGCACCTGGGACTGAACAGACTGGAGTGCCTGCAAGGACTTAAGGAGTGTATGGTTATGGACTCCAGCATGTATGGCGTTCGCAAGTCTGGGCAGTAAGGGAGGGGGACTTCCAAACGTAATTTCAAAAGGAGTGAAGCCTTTTTTATAGGGAGTACATCGGGTACGGAGGAGAACAAAAGGAAGCAGGTTGACCCAGTTTTCACCGGTCCCTAGAATGAATTTTGTCAAAGTTTTCTTTATGGTCCGGTTCATCCTTTCAACCTGCCCTGAACTCTGGGGGCGATAGGCACAGTGCAGTTTCCAGGATATGCCCAGGGCCTTTGCCAGGCCCTGTGAAACCTGAGCTGTAAATGCAGGGCCATTATCTGATCCCAGTGTCAGGGGCAAGCTGAACTGAGGAACCAGGTCCTGTAACAATTTTTTCGCTACTACCAGTGCGGTTTTTGACCTAGTAGGAAAAGCCTCGACCCATCCAGAGAAAGTGTCTACAAACACAAGGAGGTACTTATAGCCGCACACTGGGGGCTTTACTTCAGTAAAATCTACCTCCCAGTGTTCCCCTGGGCTAGTACCCCTGAGTCTTATCCCCGCCTGACTAGGCCTACTGCCTCCTGGATTTACCCTGGCACAAACTTCACAACGAGTAGTAGTTTTCCTAACAATCTCATGTAAGTGTGGAATGTAATATCTGGCCCTCAGCAGCTCGGTGAGTTTTGTTTGTCCTAAGTGAGTGGCCTGGTGTGTGTCCTTAACTAGAGCCTGTCCTAGAGCCTCGGGGAGCACAATCCTTGTGTCCGGTAGAGTCCACCATCCTGTGGAATCTTGCCGTCCTCCCTGTTCTTTGGCAAAGTTTTTCTTCCTCAGGCAAATACGTTGGGGTAGGAGGCAGGGTTGGGGCCGGCAGAGTCACAAGAAGAGTTAGAGGTTTTACTGGCCCCAAGGCTGCCTGTCTGGCCTGTAGGCCAGCTGCCCTATTTCCCCTTGCCTCTGGTGCATCTTCCTTCTGGTGTCCGCTGCAGTGTATTAATGCCACTGCCTTAGGCTTCCATATAGCTTCTAGTAGAGCTAGGATTTCCTCTTTGTTTTTGATGATTTTTTCCTTTGAGGTAAGCAACCCTCTTTCTTTATAAATGGCACCATGCACATGGGCCGTAGCAAAACCATACCGGCTATCCGTGTAGATGTTAACAATTTTTCCCTTCGCCCAGTCCAAGGCCTTTATTAAAGCTATAAGTTCAGCCTTTTGGGCTGAGGTTCCATGTGGAAGAGTCTGGGCCCAGATAACCCGCTCTAGAGTGACCACAGCTGCCCCAGCGTACCTGACTCCGTCGACCATGAAACTGCTGCCATCTGTATACAGTACCTCCTCTGGGTTCCGCAGGGGGATGTCAGTGAGATCCGGTCGTGCAGCATGGAGGACATTTATTGTCTGTCGGCAGTCATGTATGGGCTTCTCTGGCTCGCTGTCGGGTAGCAGTGTGGCGGGGTTTAAAACTGTGGTTTTTGAAAATTTTATGCAGGGCTGGTCCAAAAGTAAGGCCTGGTATTGGGCTATGTGGGCATTAGACATCCATTTTCTCGTAGCTCCACGGAGTAGCAACTCCACCGTTTGGGGTGCCACTAAGTTCAACACCTGTCCCAAGATCAGTTTGTCTGCCTCTTTGACTAACAGGGCCGTAGCTGCCACCGACCTCAAACAAGCTGGCCACCCAGAGGCTACGGGATCAAGTCTTTTTGAAAGGTAGGCAACTGGCCAGGACCAGAGTCCCAATGTCCGGGTGAGCACCCCCTTAGCGACTCCCTGTTTTTCATGCACAAACAACTGGAAAGGTTTAGAGATGACTGGCAAGGCCAAGGCTGGGGCTGCAGTCAGGGCAATCTTGAGCTTGTCAAAAACCTGTTGCTTCACCTCTGTCCATATCAAGGGCTGATTTTCTCCAGCGCAGGCATAC
>NW_016107786.1:1574359-1591566 GCF_001604975.1 Cebus imitator | reverse complement strand
TTTTTTTGCCCTGGAATCTACTGTCCTGGTTCCCTGCTCAGTCCCCTTTTTAAACAGACAAATGGGCGACTTCCCGTGGCTCCAATCGCCAGCCAGAAGGGCACCCGGACCGGTGTATTTTGTACGGAGAACCGCTGCTCCCAGGCGCCGACAAAGCAGCCGCGTGGGGCAAAGCAGCGGTGCCGGCGGGCACAGCCACGCTGGCCGAAACAGCTGCGCTGGTGACCTGTGGAGCTCCTCCGCCTGGGAATTGCCTAGTTTGTGGGCAATAAAAATGCGGCGTCCACTCACCCTCTGCGCTTTCACTGGGAGCTGCAATCCTGAGCTGTTCCTAAACGGCCATGTTCTAGGCTATAGTTTAAATAATAGGCCTTGCCCAAAACTCAACCACGTTTGTAAAGCTAATAAAAAGCCACCAATCTAGGGGAAGAGAGGAGCCTTATTCTGCTAGGGCAGAGGTGTCCAATCTTTTGGATTCCCTGGGCCATGTGGAAGAAAAATTGTCATGGACCACACATAAAATACACTAACAATAGTTGATGAGCTTTAAAAAAAAAATCACACAAAAAAACTCACAATGTTGTTTTTTTTTTTCTTAAAAAGAATATTACTTTAACCACTCCTGTATGGAAAACTCATAAGAAAATTTTAAGAAAGTTTACAAATTTGTGCTGGGCCACATTCAAAGCCATCCCAGGCCACATGTGGCCCGCAGTTGTGCTAAGGTGTAGACATAGATTGCCAGCCATTCCTGTAGATAATACCACTACTGTAGATTGGCTTTTGAAGATATCTTTTCAGTTTTTTTGGCATGTCTGACACCCATGGCTCCACCTGGACCCAGTAACCCCACTCCTGTGGCCCCATCCAGAAGCATTTCAGCTTGCAAGAGGACACTATGATTTCATCTCCTCCTCAAACAATCAGCAGCAAGCCTAGCCACTTCTACCCATTCCCCTAAACTGCCTTTGAAAAACCCCTAACCTATGAGCTTTGGAGGAGATGATTTGAGTACTAATTCCATCTCCCACATGGCGTGGCCGGCCTCATGTCTACTTAAATTCTTTCTTTACTGCAATGCTGAAACTGCCTTTACAAAATTATAACTGAGGAAATTATGACAGTAAATGAAATCAAACCTAATCAACTCCATCTTGCTTCTAATCTTTAAGTTGTCCTTGTTCATCCCCGGACATAGGCCGAACTAACTTTGGGAAGGAATTCAGTTCATGGTTTGACTCTGAAACAAAACTGATAGCAGCCCTTTCCAAAAGTGATCCCCTTCTTGTCTGGGGACCAGTCTGCCTTTGCAGGACTAACAACTTAGCTACGAGATTAGAAATTACAGTTCAGTGGTTGTGCAGCTTTTGGTTCCAAGAGTCTGAACCTTCCCAAATTGCTCCCTGGGATAACATTGCTAGTGTAAAACTTAAGATCAGTGCTTGAGATATTTTGCAGACCCTGCACTCAACGGCTCAGCTGACACCACCCAGACTGGTAATCTGGCTTAATCAGTTCTGCCATCCCATCCAGGAACAAAAGACAGCAAGAAACTCTCACTTCTACCCACTATGATTCCATCTCCAACCTGAGCAATCAGCACTCCTCACTACTTCCCAAGCCCTTACCTGAGAAATTATCTTTAAAAACTCTGATCCCTGGATGCTCGGGGAGACTGATTTGAGTAATAATCAAACTCCAGTATCCCACACAGCTGGCTCTGTGTGAATTACTCTTTCTCCATTGCAATTTCCCTGTCTTGGTAAATCAGTTCTGTCCAGGCAGCAGGCAAGGTGAATCTATTAGGCGGTTACAATGCCATGGTCTTTCTTTGTGTAGCAGGCAGGAAAAACCTCTTGAGCGGTTACAATAATATGAACTGAAATGCTTAAGATTAATGCCTAAAGTACATCCTTAAATTTATGCAAGAATCTAGAACCCAAGAAGCAGGAAATATAGTTGCTCAATTACAAGAAGTTGACGCTTTCTGTGGCTTCAAATGGTTCAAGCTATGAAAGCTCTCTGAAAAAGCTGCTAACTGTTATATAAATAAAAGTTATTATTAATCAAATTGATTTTGTTAAAATGCTACCCATCGTATAAATGCAAAAAGTTAACAAAATAGTCATTTTGGATGACTTTTAATATCATTTTCTTTTTTTTTTAAAGCCAAATAAATACTCCAAAGAAACAATTGCAACTAATCAGGATTCCCTCTGATAAAACTGATTTGGCATTAAAATGTAATTTCAAAACCTCCGAAAAGATATGGGGAAACCTTGCCTTAATTGTGCTTCCTTCCCACTGATTTCCATTCCTGAACTGAAGCAATAGTGAGTGATTATCTCATGTCAAGCACTGTGCTTGTATAAGATGAGAAGATCATGCTCTTTCTCCACTCCCACAAGCTTGCACTCTACAAAGAAAAACTATTTAAACAAATACTTCTTTGTTACCTTTTAAAAATTGTGATAAAATATACATAATAGTTATTTTAACCAGTTGTAAATGTACAAATTCAGTGGCATTAAATACATTCATAATGTTGTGCAACCATCATCACCATCTGTAACCAAAACGTTTTCATATTCCCAACATAAACTATGCACTCACTAAACATGAACTCCTCCTCTATCCCCTAACCCCTGACAACCTCTCTTTTACTTTATGTCTCTGTGTATTTGCCTATTCTAGGTACCTCCCATAACTAGGATCGTATAGTATTTGTCCTTCTGTGATTGGCTTATTTTACTTAGCATAATTAAACAGATATTTCTTTTCTTTTTTTTTTTTTTTTTTTGAGAAAAAGTCTTGCACTGTCACCCAGGCTGTAGTGCAGTGGTGCGATCTCGGCTCATTGCAACCTCTGCCTCCTGGGTTCAAGGAATTCTCCTGCCTCAGCCTCCAAAGTAACTGGGATTACAGGCACCTGCCACCATGCTCAGCTAATTTCTGTGTGTTTAGTAGAGATAGGGTTTCACCATGTTGGCCAGGCTGGTCTCAAACTCCTGACCTCAGGTGATCTGCCCACCTCGGGCTCCCAAAGTACTGGGATTAAAGGCGTGAGCCACCATGCCTGGCCATAAACAGATATTTCTTAATCAAAGATGGACACGATGACAGCCTTGATTTAGTGCAATGAGCATATATGGGGCAGAGGCTCTAAGTTTCAGGAAAGGGTGGCATTTGAAAAATGTATCATAGGAGAGAGACAGTTTTAACAGGGAGGCAAAGGCAGAGGGATGAACAGGGGAAACTTCAGCAATGATGAGGAGGTGGCAGGGGATGATTAGTCCCCCAAGGCTGAAGAGGACAATTGGGGTCAAAATGGGCAGAACCTTCGGTTTATTCAATAAACACTTCCAGTGTCAGGGGGATGTGGGCAAGCAAGTGAAAAAGGCCTCCTTTCTTGCTCACAATCGAGTGAGAACGAGATATAGTAATTTTTGGGAAGATGATGGCAAGTACAATGCAAAGTCAACAGAGAGGGCGTGTGGGCTCTATCTTCAAAGGGAAGGTTGTGATAAGACATGGTCAAGGACATGCCTGCCAGCCAGGAGAGCTGTACAAACAGATGAGTGAACACACACAAGGCTAAGGCACAGGGCTCTGCACAAGAGGCTGTGTGGGGCTCTGAGGCCTGTTAGCATGGCACTCAGAGAAGTCTGGTAAGCGACCCTTGACTATGCTCCACAGAGAGCCATCAGGAAAGCACTGAGGCATAGCAGGCTGGGGCTGATGTCCAGGGCCATGGTCATGCCTTGAGGATTGCCTTGCATTCTGCAATCACACTGTCTGCATAACACTGAGGCTGGAGGCCACCACTTGGGAGAGGGTGTTATATTTTTATAATACCTCGCCTAGAGGAAGTTTCTCCTATACATCCAGACTGGCTCTCTAGGGCTACAGTGCAGGAGGGCTCCAGAGGGCCTGACTTCTCCCTCACCTTCACCCTCTCAGTCATTCTCCTCCACACTTGTAGTGATCCGAAAGTCTGAACCTCTATCTGTGCCCCAGAATAGTGCTGATCTCACTGCAAGGGACCCTGACTCTGAATATTTTCCTTTTTCTTCTTTAGACAAAACAAAAACAAAACCCCACAAACCTCAAACCTGTTTTTTTTGAAAGCAAGCCAAGGGTATTTCTGAACTTCCCATCATTCCAAGTCTGCTATTAATATTTGTCAATGCACTGCCCAAACAGATGACCAGGGGATGCAACAGGAGGTGGGGCTAGATGAGGATTTGAGATTAATTTGGGGAATATGAACTTCCAAGAGACTGGAAGGCTTTTGGATATTATTCCACGTGTACGGGAGAAAGCAGTGATAATGGATGGGAACGAGTGGGGCCGGGAAAGTCAGGGAGGAGGTGATTCCTTTAACCATCCTTCATTCAATTCATCACTCTTTTATTCTTCTTTTCATTAAGATATCAATCGAATATCTATTAAGTGTGAAACATGGTTCTAGGTTCATTGGGGAACACAGCAAAGTCCCTACCCTTGTGGAGCTCACATTTTAGTAGGGGGACACAGATAATAAACAACAAATGTAATAAATAAGTCAGTTGTAGAGACAATTTGAATATGTCCAGTAAAAAGTGGGTCAGGGTAAGATGAATTTGGAGCGCCACTTGGGAAAGGGTGTTATATTTTTAAATATATTGCTCACAGGAGGCCTTGTTGAGAAGATAAAATTTGAGCAAAGGATTGGAAGAGGTAGGGAATTAGTTACATGACTATCTAAAGGAAGGGCATTTCAGGCATGAGGAATTGCCTGGGCAAAGACCCTGAAGTGGGCATATGTCTGGCATATTCAAGGGAGATAGTAAGGAGGCCAATATGGTAATAGAGTGAGCCAGGAGGAAGGCAGTAGGAGATGAGGTCCATAGGTAATGGATGACAGATCAAGACTTCCAGGCTATTGCAAGGGTTCTTTCTTTAAGGTTTCTCAGTCTTGGCACTGTTGACATTTTTGAACAAATGACTCTTGGTTGTGGGGGAATGTCCTGTGCATTGCAGGGTGTTTAGCAGCATTGGTATTGGCTAGCATCCAATAGATGCCAGTTCCACCCTATACTAGAGTTGTGAAGACAAAAATTATCTAGATACTGCCAGATGTCCCCTGGGGGAGGGGAGTAGGGTTACCACAGGTTGAAAACCACTGCTCTAAGTGAAATGGGGAGACAATGGAGGTTTCTGAGCAGAGCAGTAACATAATCCAATTTACATTTTTAAAAGATCACTCAGACCAGGCATGGTGCCTCATGTGTGTAATCCCAGCACTTTGGAAGGCCGAGGCAGGAGGAGAGGATCACTGGAGGTCAGGAGTTCATGACCAGCCTGGCCAACGTGGTGAAACTACATCTCTACTAAAAATACAAAAATTAGCCGGGCATGGTGGCAGTCACCTGTAATCCCAGCTACTCAGGAAGCTGAGGCAGGAGAATCACCTGAACCTGGGGGATGGAGGTTGTAGTGAGCTGAGATCATGTCCTATTGAAAATTGCCTTGGGGAGTAGAGACAGGGACAGGAAAGAATTAGGAAGTAGGAAAGAAGTAGGAAAACCTTTTAGGATAATCCAAGGCTTGACTGAACTAATCAACAGATGTCACAGTGGAGGTGGTAAGAAGTGGTTGGATTTTTGATATATCTTGAATATACAGTCCATAAGATGTGAAAGAAAGGAGTTAAGGATTACTGGAAGATTCTTGGTCTACACAAGCGGAAAGATAAAGTTACTATGAACTGAGATAGGGAAGACAGTGGGAGAAACAGGTTTTGGGTGGGAAACAAGTAGCTCAGGTTTAAGCATGAGAAATTTAAAATGAAACTCCAGTAATCTGAGTGAAAGAATATGAAGCACTGAACTGGGTAGTGACAGTAGAGTTGGACAGCCTTCCAAGTAGCTCCCACCTCAGCCTCCCAAGTAGCTGGGACCACAGGCGTACCACCATGTCTGGCTAATTTTTGTATTTTTGGTAGAGATGGGATTTCGCCATGTTGTCCAGGCTGATCTCAAACTCTTGGCCTCAAATGATCCACCTGTCTCGGTGACTTGATATTCAAGAGACAGCCATTGCGATTTTTAAAACGTAGGCTCTGGCACTCAGTTAAAGGAGAAAAAAAGGGAAGAAGTGGCGGAAGACCTCATGATTTAATGGTTGGAGTGATGCTGGCAGTAGAACGAAGATGAATCCCTGAAGAGAAAAATAGAACCTGTCAGGCAGGGCACAGTGGCTCATGCCTGTAATTCCAGCACTTTGGGAGGCCAAAGCAGGTAGATCGCGATGTCGGGAGTTCAAGACCAGCCTGGCCAAGATGGTGAAACCCTGTCTCTACTAAATATACAAAAATTAGCCAGGCGTGGTGGCGTGTGCCTGTAGTCCCAGCTACTCGTGAGGCTGAGGCAGAGAATTGCTTGAACCTGGAAGGTGGAGGTTGCAGTGAGCCAAGATCACACCACTGTACTCCAGCCTGGGCAACAGAGTGAGACTCCATCTCAAAAAAAATTAAAAATAAAAATTAAAAAGAGAGAACTGGTCATGAGAAACAGGGAAGGGAAAGATGGCAGGTCATACATCTAATCATATTGGAGATATATATATATATATATATATATATGTATATATATAGATGTATATACACACACACACACACACACATATATATATACACACACACATATATATATGTATTTTTGAGATGGGGTCTCCGGGTCAGGCATGGATGTTCATGCCTGTAATCCCAGCACTTTGGAAGGCCAAGGCAGGTAGATCACTGGAGGGCAGGAGCTCCAGACCAGCCTGGCCAACATAGCAAAACCCCACCTCCACTAAAAATATGAAAATCAGCCATGTGTGGTGGTGCGTGCCTATAAGCCCAGCTACTTGGGAGGCTGAGGCAGGAGGCCAAGGCAGGTAGATCACTGGAGGGCAGGAGCTCCAGACCAGCCTGGCCAACATAGCAAAACCCCACCTCCACTAAAAATATGAAAATCAGCCATGTGTGGTGGTGCGTGCCTATAAGCCCAGCTACTTGGGAGGCTGAGGCAGGAGGCCGAGGTTACAGTGAGCTGAGATCGCACTATTGCACTCCAGCCTTGGTGCTCAGTGACAGGGCAAGACTTCATCTCAACAACAACAACAACAACAACAACAGAATGATATGGGGTCTCTGTTACCCATGCTGGAGTGCAGTGGCACGATCTTGGCTCACTGCACTCTCCACCTCGCATGCTCAAGTGATGCTCCAACCTCAGCCTCCCAAGTAGCTGGGACCACAGGAGCACCACCATGTCCAGCTAATTTTTGTATATTTGGTAGAGACAGTATTTCGTCATGTTGTCCAGGCTGATCTCGAACTCCTGGCCTCAAATAATCCACCTGCCTCGGCCTCCCAAAGTACTGGGATTACAGGCATGAGCCATGGTACCCAGCCCACTAATAATATTGGATTTAAGGTGCCAATGGGACAGCTGACAGGAAAGGTCTAGGAGAGAGTTAGCAACACAGCTCTGGTGCTCAGGAGCAGTCAGGAAGCTATAGACAGAAGGAGAATTCCCTGCTCCCAGCAGCTATAGGTGTATCAAGGGAGACTAACAAAAAGGAGCCATGAAGGATGCTGAGACTGAGAAGGAACAGTCAAAGGCAATCAAGGAAGGAATAGACCATGGAAGATCCAAGTGAGGAGGTTCCAGGAAAATCCAAGTAAACAGAAATTCAATTTAGCTAATGCTAGGTTGCAATACCTATAAAAACACATGAAGTTATTTTTGCTCAGGCCTAAGGTCTATCCTCTCTGTTAAGCTAAAAGTAATAGTTTATTAACAGTTATTTAAACTTACTCACTGCATTCATAAAAGCCAAGTTTGTGAAACCAAAAGTAATGTTTAACCATCAAACATAGCACATGACAATCAACTAGTACCATACATTACTGTATTTCATGGAGAATCTGTCTGTACATAAGTTTGTCCATAAAGATGGGTGCCTGGGCTGGATGGGCCACAGGGGAGCTTTCTATGCTATATGCTCTTTGCAATCACTGATGATTTATGTATATCCTTGTATTTTGCTAACCTGCCCATTACCTGATTCCAGACTTAGAAATGTGTGGAAACAAAGACTCTGAAAGACCTCAATGAATCATTCATAAATCTTGTGTTTATTAAATGACAAGTACCTTGAACTCTGCCTGATGAAGCCACTTATATGTAGACAAAACAGACAACAACAACAAAAAATGTACTCTGACTAAAGATAATTACATTGGAAACAATTCCCTGATTCTCAACAGATTGACCCTTCCTTTTCTTATCTCCCATTGCAAAAGTAAACAAGCCTTTTGTAATTCCCTGAAATCTAAATAGAGATTATGTTGCAATATCTTGACTGAGAAAGCTCAGCTTCCTCCTCTCACCCACTTCTTCCCTGGGAGCATGATCCCAATGTGTGGTAGCCAAAGGTTTCAAAATATATTTCTAATAACTGCTCTGTGTGCTGCAATTAATTGCCCAGTGCTACCAATGAGATGAAATGTATTTTCCCCTTTCCGTCAAATTTCCCAAATATTCATTCATTCACTCACAATTCACTCAATCTTTACTGCGTTCTAACTGTGAGTGGTTGCAGCTTTTTTGCCTGGCTCTAGGGAGAACAGGGCAGGTGTGTACAGGCACAGAGAACGGTGCCCTGGTTGCTTTTGGCATTTCAGTGAATTCCAAACATGGTGCTGAGGTGAAAAAAAAAACAAAACAAAACAAAAAACAAAAAACCTGAGTAAAAGTGAAAATTCCTAGAAAGCTTTACGGTTTTCCATTTCCAACATACCCACGAAGAGTGGCCACTCCTTAGGGATATGCAGGGACAATTCAGGGATGTGGTCTGGGACAGCTTCTCTTACCACAGAAATAGGGTTACTTGCCAGGCGCGGTGACTCACGCCTGTAATCCCAGCACTTTGGGAGGTCAAGGTGGGCAGATTGCCTGAGTTCGCGACCAGCCTGGGCAACACAGTGAAACGCCGTCTTTACTAAAATACAAAAAATTAGCCGGGCATGGCAGTGTGTGCCTGTAGTCCCAGCTACTCGGGAGGCTGAGGCAAGAGAATTGCTTGAACCCGGGAGGCGGAGATTGCAGTGAGCCGAGATGGCATCACTGCACTCCAGCCTGGGCGACAGAGTGAGACTTCGTCTCAAAAAGAAAGAAAAGTAAAGAAAAGAAAAAAGAAAAGAAAAGAAAAGAAAAGAAAGAGAGAGAGAGAGAGAAGGAAGGAAGGAAGGAAGGAAGGAAGGAAGGAAGGAAGGAAGGAAGGAAGAAGGAAGGAAAGAAAGAAAGAAGGAAAGAAAGAAAGAAGGAAAGAAAGAAAAAGAAAGAAAGAAAGAAAGAAGGGAAGGAAGGAAGGAAAGAAATTGGGCTACTTGTCTCCATACTCTATCAAGACTTTTAAACAGCAGAGTGATGGGGCCGGATTATCAGTAAACGACGAACGGGAAGCAGAAAGCAACACAGTTTTCAGTGGCTAACAGAGAATAAGTTCTATTCAAACTAAGGTGTACACATTAACTCCCTTTATCCCTCAAACTTTCCTAGTGAAAATACGCTGGAGAGAGGGGCACTGACATCAATATTAATGAATTGCCACAAGCCTCGGGGCAGAAGTATATAACACTGAATGCCCCAAGAATCGGGACAACCAACAAGGTTTGTATTTTGGAGGTTCCTCTCCTTCAGCTTTAGGGCTGAGCGCAAAACAAAAGGGCCAGAAGAAGAACTGTAGAGTGAAGAAGGCTCAGATTTGCTCGCATGGCACAGTTGTGATGCTAATCCCCTGTCTTGGGGGTGGCTGTGAGTCTCTGCAGCCCCTGACATAGTAGGCGGTGCCGATACGATGCAAATCTGAGGGAGTCCCAGTTTACTGCGCCTCGGTTTCTAGAACAGCAACCTCAGATTTGTCGCCCTTATCCCCGTCTCTAGCTATTTCGCAGAAGGCTGAACTTTCTGGAGTTATTTAGATTCAACCAACCTTGGCAACACCACCTCTCAAGGAACTGCCCTCCGCCGCCCCCGCCTCTCCCCATTCTCTGGAACAGCTGTTATTGCGTCCTGTGCAAAGAACCTTGAAGGATGACAGCCGTTTGGTAAGTTTCATAGTGGAGGAAGAGGGCTGGGGTGGAGGAGTTCGATACCCTCTTAGGCCCCACTCAGTACTCCGGGGCGCCCCGCCGGGACCCAGACAATACTCGCAGGAGCAACAGCTCTCCTAGCTCCCGGACCTGGTGCGGCGTGGGGAAGAGTAGTGGAAAGAATCACAGCCCTATCTGGATCGGCCCGCCCCTGTTGTCCCCTCAACTCCTCTGGGCCACCCGTCCTTACCTGAGCGTCTTTCCAGATCAGGAACTTAGCGGCTCGCCCACCTCCGGGTAACCGCAGCCTGCACGCCCAGCCATCAGAGCTACGCCCCCTCGTGCCCCGTCACGCCCCATACACCCGGACCACTGCCCTCAACCGAGGCCACGCCCCCATCCGACAGATCCACGCCCCACTACGCCCGTACGTACCGCCCTGGTAACGCTCTACCAAACCATGCCAGTCTCGCCCTCCACACTGGCCATACCACTTTAGCCACAGCCACGCCCGTCTCTCCCGGACCACACCCCCATCCCACTGCTCGGTCCTAGCCCCGCCTCTCCGCTCCGCCTGGGCTCGTCCCTCTAGCCTGGGCCACGCCTCTGAGCCCCGCTCTGGCCCCGCCCCCGCCCCCCCGCCGGACTAATCCTCCCTTCTCCTGCTCGCCACTGGCCGCATTTGTGCATTGAAACTAGACCAGGGCCTCATCTAAAAAGTGACTTTACCTCCGTTCCTTCCATCTCCAAACACCACGACTTGATGTGCTGGGAACAGGTGACTCAGTAGGGAAACAAACACTGAACGTTTCCTTTCCCGCTAGTTTTCATGTCCGACTTACCGGAGTTTCCTTGAGCCAGTTTTTATGTCCTCTGAACTCGAACTGTGGACTCGTGTGCCTTTCAGCCCAGTTTTCAAATCCTTTAAAGCAGAGCCGTGGACGTGTTCCTTCTAGCCTCTTAGCCGACCTTAAATGCTAAGCAGACGAGTGGAAAATAACAGAATTCCTCTACTTCCTGATGTCTCCTCTAGATGGCCTTTCCTAGGCACCCAGTGCCCCGTTGCTGCCAAGGGACTGTGGAGACATCACCCCCACTTTGTGCTTTGAGATTACTCTGCTATCCTTCCTCCCCTCCATTTACAACTCTGGGTCCACGTGAAAAATACGAAGAAGCCATAACCAGCTTTCTTTCCCTGTGTACATAAATCTCTGACTCATTCATGAGTACATGCTCCCTGACAAATAAGACAAGCCTCAAGGAGCTTACAGTCTGAACTTGTCCCATCTTGGGTTTGGATGACAAAATTGGGGAAGATGTGAAAAGATGCTGATAGGTGGAAAAGGACTTGGTAATCTTAGGTCTTCTTGATCCCATTAGTAGGAATATTTTGCGGTAGTAAACATAGGAAGCCACTTTTATAGTACTTAGTACATTTCTTTACACAATAAATTATCAATAAATCTTAACTGAATATCTACTCTTCCACATGTATAGAAAGATATAATTTTCCCCCCTTTCTAGAAGTAAAATTTGCTACTTGTACTGCTTCATATGCCAACAATAAAGATTTTATGATCACACAGTGCTTTTTTCTTCTCTTCCCACCCTCCCTTGCATTTCTGGCTTGAAGACAGTGAGAATATTAAAAATGTGGGTTAGAAAGAACACAGAGAAAAGACAACTTTCCACAGAACACTTTCATTATGCTCACCCTGACCCTGAGAACTCTGCCTCATTTATAAAATGTTTCAACTGTCAGTCATTTTTTGCCTGAAAAATGAATTCACAGAAATTGGTTCAAATACAGCCTATATAAATTACTGACTTGATTTTTTATACAAGTAGTTCTAACTCACCTTCTTCCACAAATGATTTGAGGCAGCTTACTAAAATATAGACATTACTAGCTTTAAAAAAGAGGAGAAGGAACCAAGGAAAAAAGAGCTTAATGGAAAGAGAATGATGTGGCCAATGATAAAATTAACATTCGTTTGCACTCCATCAGATCCAGAACAGTTGTCAGAAGTAGGCCAGAAATTTGACCCTAACTAAGCTGTTGAATAGCCATAGAAAAGAGGAAATAGCAATCATTTTTAGGTTTTCACTGTTCATAAGACAAAAACTGGTTTTCTTTCTTTCTTTCTTTCTTTCTTTCTTTCTTTCTTTCTTACTTTCTTTCTTCTTTTTTTTTTTAAATTTCATTCTTGTCACCCAGGCTGGAGTGCAATGGCACAATCTCAGCTCACTGCAACCTCCACCTCCCAATTTCAAACGATTCTCCTGCCACAGCCTCCCAAGTAGCTGGGATTAAAGGTGTCCGCCACCATGCCCAACTTTGTATTTTAGCAGAGACGAGGTTTCACCATGTTGGCCAGACTAGTGTTGAATTCCTGACCTCAGGTCATCCTCCTGCCTCAGCCTCCCAAAGTTCTGGGATTATAGGTGTGAGCCACCATGCCCGGGTGTTTTGTTTTTATAGAAGCAGTTTTTCTTGAATTTTTGTCCTGAGAGAAATATAGTTTCCTCATCAAGATTATGTAGTGAGCCTAGTGGGAACTATGTGTCATAAGGAGTGACACCCAAATCCCCTCAGCGAAAACTGTTGGCACAATCACAAAGCACAGTGCATTAAATCAACTCTATGAAATGGCCAGGTGCAGTGGTTCACACCTCTAATCCCAGTACTTTGGGAGGCCAAGGCAGGAGGATTGCCTGAGCCCAGGAGTTCAACCAGCCTGGACAGCATGGTAAAATCGCATCTCTACAAAATATACAAAAATTAGCCGAGCGTGGTCATGTACACCTGTAGTCTCAACTACTCAGGAGGCTGAAGTGAGAGGATCACCTGAGTCTAGGGAGGTTGAGGCTGCAGTGAGCAGTGATCACACCACTGCACTACAGCCTGGGCAACAGACTGAGACCCTATTTAAAAAAAAAAAAAATTCTATGAACCATCAAAATATTTCTGTTCACTTGAATACACAGGCCCTCAATGGTCTGGCTTAAACCAGGGTAGCATTTAGATCATCTTTCCCCAGGATGGCAAATAGGTTTCAACTCACATGTTAGCTCTGATCTATTTGTAATAGCTGCCTGAATAACTATATTGAGAAGTTTTGGGGCTTTGTCCAGGCTCAGAAAGAAAAAGTTCTGTGCTCAATTAACAATGCTGTGGGTGTAAGATAGGTAAATGGCTGCATGCAAAATCCTACTTGGTACCTCTGCTTTGAAGAAATAGAGGTCTTGCATGTAGAACTTTTGTGCAGTCACTCAAAATCAACAAATTCTCACTACAGGGTTCTTGACAAATGTCAGACAGTAGAGAGTTCAAGGTCCCTTTCTCACTCTGATCCACCTATACTGGTCTTCCCATATTCATACCTGTCTCTGAACATTTTCTTCTATTGTTCCCATTGTTTGCACCACTCTTTACGCAGATCTTTACATGGCTGGAGTTTTCTCATTATTCAGTACTTAGCTAAAATGTCACCTCTTTAGATATGTTTTTCCTGACAACCATACCTGAAGTTGTATCTGGAGCCTCTCAATATGCACTGTGCCCAGAGATCACCGGAGGATCATGTTACAACGCAGACTCTGACTCAGTGGTTCTGAGATGTGGCTTGAGATTCTAGATTTCAAGCAAGCTCCCAGGAGATGCAATCCTGAGGTTCTATAACAGACACTTTGAGGCCAGGCCAGTGGCTCACGCCTGTAATCCCAGCACTGGGGGAGGCCGAGATGGGCAGATCACCTGAGGTCAGGAGTTCGAGATCAGCCTGGCTAACATGGCAAAATTGCGTCTCTACTAAAAATACAAAAATTAGCCGGGCATGCTGGCAGGCATCTCTAATCCCAGCTACTTAGGAAGCTGAGGCAGGAGAATCACTTGAACCCAGGAGGCAGAGGTTGCAGTGAGCGCAGATCGTGCTACTGCACTCCAGCTTGTTGAATAGCCATAGAAAAGAGGAAATAGCAATGATTTTTAGGTTTTCACTGTTCATAAGATAAAAACTGGTTTTCTTTCTTTTTCTTTTTCTTTTTTTTCTGAATTTTCTTTTTTGTTGCCTAGGCTGGAGTGCAATGGCATGATCTCGGCTTACTGCAACCTCCACCTCCCAGGTTCAAGTGATTCTCCTGCCTCAGCCTCCCAAGTAGGGAACATTATATAAAATATAAACATTTTATAAAATGTTGAAACATTATATAAAATGTTTCAAATGGAAGACATTTCTTGCCTGAAAATGGAAACAAAAAATGGCACCAAATACGGTTTGTATTAAGTTACTGTGTTTAGAATCACATATTAGTTCCCTTCTTTTCTCACCTTCCATTCTATTTCTGCCTTGAAAACAGTGGGAACACTCTCAGCTCACTGCAACCTGACAAAGTGAAACTTCGTCTTAAAAAAAAAAATACACTTTGAGCAACAGCTTCATCTCTCCATCTCTATTATCTATTTTATTTTCTTCATTGTGTTTGTCAGTATTTGAAATAATTTCATTATTTGTTGGTTGGTTGTTTACTAGAATGTAAATTCCTTAAGAGCAGGGACTCTGACCAATCTGTCCAACTTTGTAGTGCTGGCAGTTAACACAGTACCTGGAGTATCAGCAGATACCCTTTACATATTGTTAAATGAATGACTTTATGATTCATCAATTCCTTTATCTGTTCAGTGACTGCTCAGTTATATCCAGGAACTAAACTATAAATGATAGAAGTCAGTGCTACTCAAGTACTACTCTATGAACTGCTAGGTACTCTGCTTCAAGCTGAGATAAGCTTGAACTAGAATGTAAATCCTATATGTCACCAAGCATAGTGGTTATTTAGGATACCATGTTTTTTTTTTTCTTTTTTCCTTTTTTTTTTTTTGAGACAGAGTTTCACTCTTGTTGCCCAGGCTGGTGTGCAATGACATTATCTCGGCTCACTGCAACCTCCACCCCTGGGTTCAAGCAATTCTCCTGCTTCAGCATCCCGAGTAGCTGGGATTACAGGCATGCACCACCATACCCAGCTAATTTTTTGTATTTTTAGTAGAGATGGGATTTCACCATGTTGGCCAAGCTGGTCGTGAACTCCTGACCTCAGGTGATCCACCCACCTGGGCCTCAAAGTGCTGGAATTACAGAGGTGAGCCACTGCACCCGGCCAGGATGTCATATTTTTCCATAGCCAGGCTTTCTTGATCTGATTAGTAGGATATTTCTAGGCAGGAAACACAGGAAGCCACATTTATAGTACTTACTGAAGTCTCTTACATAATACATCTTCACTGTTTGTATGCCCTTTTAACTAGTTTATAGAGCTACCCTTTTTTCCCCTCATAGCAGCAAGATTTGCTACATATAATTCTTCATCTGCCAGCAATAAAGATTTTACTTTTGTTTTTTTTAACAGTAGAGATTTTAGAATCACATATTAGTTCCCTTCTTTTCTCATCTTCCATTCTATTTCTGCCTTGAAGACAGTGGGAACATTCACAAAGTTGAGCTAGAAGGACCACAGAGAAAAGAACAATTTTCCCACAAAACATTTTTATTAAGTTCACCCTGACCCTGAGAATTCTGCCTCATTTATATAAAATGTTTCAAATGTAAGACATTTCTTGCCTGAAAACAGAAACAAAAATTGGCACCAAATATGGTTTGTATTAAGTTACTGTGTTCATTTTTATGTAGTTAGCAACAGCTCCTCTTCTCCCACAAATGATTTGAGGCAGTTTAGAAAATTAAAGACAATATTGGATAAAAGAAATAGCTGAAGGAATCAAGGAAAGGGAAGCTTAACGGAAAGATAATAATGTAGCTAATGATAAAATAAACAAGTAAGCAAGCCTGAACTTTTTCCTTCTTAGCACAGAAGAAAATGTCCTTGTTAAAGGCAGGCCGGAGATTCGGCTCTAAGCTTCTGAATGAAGAGAGAATGACCATCATTTTAAGGTTTTCCAGTGTTCATAAAATATTATTATTATTATTGTTATTTGAGACAGAGTCTCGGTCTGTCGCCCAGGCTGGAGTGCAGTGGCATCATCTTGGCTTACTACAACCTCCACCTCCAGGGTTCGAGGGATTCTCATGCATCAGCCACCTGAATAGCTGGAACTACAGACACACACCACGATGCCCGGCTAATTTTTTTAATTTTTTAAAATTTTTTAGTAGAGATGGGGTTTCACCATATTGGCCAGGTTAGTTTTGAACTCCTGACCTCAGGTGATCCACTCACTCAGCCTCCCGAAGTGCTGAGATTACAGGTGTGAGCCACTGTGCCCAGTGTTCATAAAGTGAAAGTCAAAGTTTTGTTTGCTTGATTGATTTTGAGAACTCCAGATTTTCTTGATTTTCAGTGCCAAAAGAAACCCTGAATCCTCATAAAGATAAGGTTGTGAGCTAAGTGGGAAACAAGTGTCCTAAAGATTTACACACAGTTTCCTTCAATGTAAGCTACTGTTACAATCACAAAGCACAGTGCATTAAGTCAATTCTATGACTATCCAAACTTTCCTGTTCAACTCCACAGATTGTACACACGTCCGGATCGGTCTGGCTTAATCCATGGTAGCATTTAGATAGCTGTTCCCCAGCATGACAAGTAGGTTTCAATTTGCATGTCAACTCTCATCCATTCATATTAGCTGCCTAAATAAACTATATTGTGAACTTCTGTGGCTGAGTCCATACTCAGAAGGAAAAAGTTCTGTGATTGATTAACAATGTTTATCGTGGGTACAGGATGGGTGAGTGGCTACCTACAACCACCTATCTGACGTCTCTGATTTGTAGGAATGGAGACCTTGCATGCAGGTCTTTTACAGTCCTACCAAAACAACATTTCTCATTATAGCACACTTGATAACTATCACTTGGTAGAGATTTCAAGGTCACTGTTACTGGCCAAAACTGAAGGGCAGAAACATGGAGATGCTGATTAATTTATAAGCTATGTATACTAACCAGGAGGAACGTAGTTTAAGGTTCTGTTATGAAAATGACAGTATCTAAACAAAGTGGCACATCATCTCATTCCCCCTCTACCTCTTTTTTTCTTTTCTTTTCTTTTCTTTTTTTTT
>NW_016107786.1:1566022-1574319 GCF_001604975.1 Cebus imitator | reverse complement strand
AGAGTCTCACTCTGTCACTCAGGCTGGACTGCATTGGCACGATCTCAGCTCACTGCAACCTCCGCCTCCCAGGTTCAAGCAATTCTCCTGCTTTAGCCTCCCAAGTAGCTGGGATTTCAGATGTCTGCCACCACACCTAGCTATTTTTTTCTATTTTTAGTAGAGACAGGATTTCACCATGTTGGCCAGGCTGGTCATGTACTCCTGACCTCAGATGATCTACCTGCCTCAACCTCCCAAAGTTCTGGGATTACAGGCATGAACCACTACTCCCCGCTTCCTCTACCTCTTTCTAAAGGCTGCCATAGGAAGTGTGTATGGGCAGGGCTAAGCACTTTAGCGTAAACTCCAACCAGGCAGCCAAATAAGTGACAAAAGACTGAAAATCCTAACTCCATGCATGGCTGCATGAGTTTTTAGCCCAGAAAAATAAGCATTATGTGCCAAGACTGTGGAAAACTTTCAAGAAGCAGTGTAAATAATTGAACATCTAGGAGAAAATATCAGAAGAGTCAATACAGTCTTGCTTTCACCACATGGGATTCATTATTACTTATTGGGAATCATTTGCAGAATGAGACACAAAAAGACAGATGCTCATGCATTCTGTTTAAGAAACTGTCCTTTAAATTCCCAATTTATAAATATAATGCTGGCAAAACGACACTCACTCAGCTTGTCTGATTTAATTTTTATTTCCCAACAGTAGTAATTAGCATTCTCTGAAGTAAAAAAAGGTTAGCCTGTGAAAAAATCAGTCAAAGTTCATAACAGTTATGGTTGTTAATTAACCTACAAAATTTGATGAGCCTTTTGAATATGGTAGTTTCATGAGATTTTCTCTGCTGGGCATAGTGGCTCACACCTGTAATCCTAGCACTTTGGGAGGCCAAGTTGGGTGGCTCACGAGTTCAAGAGTTTGAGATCAGCCTGGCCAATATGGTGAAACCTCGTCTCTACTAAAAATACAAAAATTAGCCAAGCGTGGTGGCGTGCGCCTGTAGTCCCAGCTACTTGGGAGGCTGAGCCAGAAGAATCGCTTGAACCCAGGAGGCAGAGGTTGCAGTGAGCCAAGATAGTGCCAATGCACTCCAACCTGGGTGACAGAGTGAGACTCCATCTCAGAAAAAAATATACATATATTTCCTCATCTTAAAATAGGGCATTCCAGCCTGAGCAACATGGCAAAACCCCATCTCTACAAAAAATTATAGTCAATTCAGTTATATTCAACAATCAAATATTCATGGACTATGAAAAATGCAAAAATGAATAAAATATAGTCCCTGTCCTCCAGAAACTTACAATTTGTAGGACATAAAAGTAAATCATGTTGGCAATAGATGCACATACAAATGTGAACAAAATGCAATGGGAGCACACGAGAAGGAAAGGACAAAAAAATTACTGGATTTGGTGGCTCACACCTGTGATCCCAGCACTTTGGGTGGCCAAGGTGGGTGGATTGCCTGAGCTCAGGAGTTCGAGACCAGCCTGGACAACACAGTGAAACCCCGTCTCTACTAAAAATACAAAAAATTAGCCCAGCATGGCAGCATGTGCCTATAGTCCCAGCTACTTGGGAGGCTGAGGCAGGAGAATTGCTTGAACCTGGGAGGTGGAGATTGCAGTGAGCTGAGATGGACCCAGTGCACTCCAGCCTGGGCAACAGAGCGAGACACCTTTTACAAAAAAAAAAAAAAAAAGTTACTGGATTTGACAAGTCACTTATAAGACTATAACAAAAGCAAAAGCAAAAAAAGGTTTCTCAAAGGAGGTGATAATCAAGATAGACCTGGAAAAATGGCAAGATAGTTAAAGGTAAAAAATGAAAGCCCACAGGATTAAAGTTAAGGAACTCTCCTGAAAACAAATAAAGGACAGAAGTGGGACACAGTGACTCTGACTCACAGGAACTTGCTTATTACCTGGGTGACAAAATAATTTGTACACCAAACCCCTGTGACACACAATGTAACTATATAACAAACCTGCACATATATCCCTGAACCTAAAATATTATTAAAATGGCCATACTGCTCAAAGAAATTTACAGATTCAATGCTATTCCTATCAAGCTACCAATGACATTCTTCACAGAACTTGAAAAAACTATTTTAAAATTAATATGGAACCAAGAAAGGGGCCAAATAGCCAAGGCAATCCTAAGCAAAAAGACCATTGCTGGAGGTATCATATAACCTGATTTCAAACTATACTAAAGGGCTACAGTAACAAAAACAGCATGGTACTGGAACAAAAACAGACAGATAGCCCAATGCAACAGAATAGCCCAGAAATAAGGCTGCACACTTAAAACCATCTGATCTTCGAAAAAATTGACAAAAAAAGAAAGCAAAAGTATCCCCTATTCAATAAATGGTCATGGGATAACTGGCTAGCCATATGCAGAAGACAGAAACTGGACCCCTTCCTTATACCATATACAAAAATCAACTCAAGACCTAAGTGTAAAACTAAAACTATAAAAACCCTGGAAGATAAATGACATAGGCCCTCGCAAAGATTTCATTAAGTCTCCAAAAGATGTTGCAACAAAACCAAAAATTGACAAATGGGACCTAATTAAATTAAGAGCTTCTGTACACAAAAGAAAGTATCAGCAGAGGAAACAGACAACCTACAGAATGGGAGAAAATATTTGCAAACTATGCATCTGACAAAGGTCTAATATCTAGAACCTGTGAGAAACTTAACCAAATTTACAAGCAAAAACCAAACAATTCCCCATGAAAAAGTGATCAAAGGACATGAATAGGCACTTTTCAAAAGAAGACATACATGTAGCCAACAAGCATATGAAAAAACGCTCAACGTCACTAATCATTAGAGAAATGCAAATCAAAACCACAATGAGAGAACATCTCACACCAGTCAGCATCGCTATTATTAAAAAGTAAAAAAATAACATATGCTGGTGGGGTTGTGGAGAAAAGTGAACACTTATACGCCATTGGTGGGAATGTAAATTAGTTCAGCCATTGTGGAAAGCAGTTTTGAGTTTTCCTGGAATAATACGTTACAATATGGGAAATTATTCCCAAACCTGGTAGGATAAGGATATAGACTTCAGGGTGACCAGAAAATCAGAATATTCAAGCCCAGGAAATATTGAATATGAGGCCAACAAACGTGAAAAAATGCTCATCATCACTGATTATTAGAGAAACGCAAATGAGAACCACACTGAGATACCAACTCCTGCCAGTTAGAATGGCAATCACTAAAAAATCTGGAGACAACAGATGCTGGAGAGGATGTGGAGAAATAGGAACACTTTTGCACTGTTGGTGGGAGTGTAAATTAGTTCAACCATTGTGGAAGACAGTGTGGCGATTCTTCAAGGACCTAGAAATAGAAATTCCATTTGACCCAGCAATCCCATTACTGGGTATATATCCAAAGGATTATAAATCGTTCTATTATAAAGACCCATGCACATGCATATTCATTGTGGTACTGTTTACAATAGCAAAGACCTGGAACCAACTCAAATGCCCATAGATGATAGACTGGACAAGGAAAATGTGGCACATATACACCATGGAATACTATGCAGCTATAAAAAACGATGAGTTCATGTCCTTTATAGGGACACGGATGAACCTGAAAACCATCATTCTCAGCAAACTGACACAAGAACAGAAAATCAAACACCGCATGTTCTTACTCATAGGTGGGTGATGAACAATGGGAACACATGGACACAGGGAGGGGAGCATCACACACTGGGGTCTGTTGGAGGGGAATAGAGGAGGGACAGCAGTGGGTAGGGAGTTGAGGAGGGATAACATGGGGAGAAATGCCAGATATAGGTGACGGGGATGGAGGCAGCAAACCACATTGCCATGTATGTACCTATGCAACAATCCTGTATGTTCTGCACATGTACTCCAGAACCTAAAGTGCAATAAAAAACATATAAAAATAAAAAAAATAATAATAATAACAACAACAATAATAATAATAAAGAAAGTAGCAACATTAGTTTGAAACAAGGTTTCTTCACCTCAGCACTATTGTCCTTGGGAACCCAGATGACTCTGTGGTGGAGCCACCCTACACATTGCGGGATGTTCAGCAGTGTCCCTGGTCTCTATCCACTAGATGTCAGTAGCACCCCCATCCCTGCCCACTGCAATTGTGACAACCAAAAAAGTCTCCAGATATTGCCAAATGTTCTCTGGGGAGTAAAATTGCCCCTGATTGACAACCCCTGGGTTAAAATAGAATAGGGTTTGCACATGAGGCAAAAATCTTTTATCTCCACATGTATCTTAACCCGATGATAGCTTAAAGAGAATAGAACCATTTTGTTACCTCTTAATTATTCAGAAAGTATTGGGCTAATGATTATACACATCTTAAAATTGTTTATTATGTAGACACATCAATTTCATTGCAATTAAATTATGAAGGATCACATTTGATTAAAAATCTACAACTTCTAGAAAATTTCTGAATGGTGCTAAATAATTTAGATGCTAGTTTTAAAAATTCAAGATTTTAAAATCTTATAAACTGTTTCCATATTCAGCCATTAAAGATTTTATTTGATTTCTTTTAATGTGTCACAGCCAGATCAATTTTCTAAAATCCAATAAAAATTTACAGAGTAATGTCACATTTGAAATGGTTTCACAATTTACAAAACTGGTTTTAGGCATTATATGTTTACTGCATTTCTGTGGTAATGAAACAGAATACTCCGAATCAAATTTAAAAGGAACATCAGCCCTCCCTACTTCTTGCTTTATTGCAGGTGAATGGAGCCTACATATGTCCACATGGTTTTACGACTCTAGTGAACTTAACAAGGCATCTTGCATGAATTAGAAGAACAACACACATGTTTTCTTTCCATGTGATCTCATATTCTGTTTACCCCATAGCAGTAGATCAATAGTTATGTGCCCAGAAAGTGGTTTTCAAAAGCGTTGCAGAGTATAAAAAACATGGAGAAATCAATTTATCTTTCCCATCTCAGGAGACTCAGTGCCCTTTTGTGTGGTTCATGGCAACAGTAATCTGAACTTTTAAATCTACATGCTCTAAACTCTAAACATTTGGAAGTAAATAGTAACATATTTAGAATGATTGGAACTACTTTATTTGTCATCATTACCATAGTTACAAATAAGTTAGTAAGCTGCCACATGTGAAATTGCTGAAATTAGCAGTTTATGAAGCAATTTACACAGATATGAAGATTCTGGAAACTTACCACTTAAAACTTGTATATGGTGGCCCACACCTGTAATCCTAGCACTTTGGGAGGCTGAGATGGGCAGATCACTTGAGGTCAGGAGGTCCAGACAAGCCTGGCCAACATGGTGAAACCCTGTCTCTACTAAAAATACACAAATTAGCTGGGTATGGTGGAGTGCACCTGTAGTGCCAGCTACTTGGGAGTCTGAGGCACAAGAATTGCTTGAACCCAGGAGGCGGAGGATGCAGTGAGCTGAGATTGCGCCACTGCACTCCAGCCTGGGTGATGGAGCGAGACTCTGTCTCAAAAACAAACAAACAAACAAAGAAACAAAAAACTTGTACAGCAAGAGAAGCACTAAATTCGTGCAAGATTTTGAAGGGTGTAAGAAAATAAAGATAATATCTTGAGAGGCAAGAATCCTAGTATCTAGCTCTGTTTTTCACTTATTTTACTGATGTCTCCATCAAGCTATTTAACAATGAATTTATTTTTTGTACCTTCTATGTGACATGTCACTTGTGGCGTCTTCATTTATGAAATCAAGTTATTGGCAGTGTAGCAAATGTGTTATTTGAGCTTTTGTCTGTTTATTCATCTGACAGGACCTATACAAGTAATTAAGTGAAATCTTGCCACTTTGGGCCACACATTTAGCAATTTTTTTGCTGTGGTCAAACAAATCTAAACATATGAGCACATCAGCCCATTGGCAGGAATTAGCTTTATCCTGATACAAAAAGTCTTACTATCTTAAGAAAGTTTCCACTTCATGCCCTTTAATTGTATTAATTGTATTAATATGATAGATCAGCATTATAGTAATATGATAGATCAGCTTTAAAATAATGTGAAAGTCAAGACAATGCTTTTATTTTGAAAACAGAAATTTAACAGTGCAATATTAACTCATAATTCCTTTAAAAAGAATATTGTCAAAAATAGACACTGGGATGACTAGAGGAGGGGGACAAGGGTTGGAAAATCACCTATTGAGCACTGTGCTTACTGGGTGATGGATTCAATCATACCTCAAAGCTCAGCATCACACAATATACCCTTGTAACAAACCTGTACATGTGCCCCAAAAATCTAAAATAAAAGTTGAAATTTAAAAAAAGAAAAAAAGGAGAAATACCAGAGCAAATAACAATAATAAAAGAATATTGTTAGATGCTTATTTGAAGTTATTTACAAAATATATTGGAGATTAACAAGTAAACTGTATAGATTTCCTCCTATAAGCTGTAAGATTAAATATGTATTAATGTGCTTGAGATTAATAAGAATATTTAAAATACGATATATACATATATATAGTTAAATCTGAAAAGAACTTAGAAATTTAGAAAATACTTTTAAATGTAATAACTGGGTTATAGAAAAAAATGAAAACTGTAATTATAGACTATTCTGAAAATTAATGATAATGAGATTACTATACATCTATATTTTTTATGTCATGTAGCCAGAGTAGTACTCTGAGGAAAATCCATAGCCACGGATGTTTTCATTATTAACTAAGACCAAAAATAAGCAAGCTTATTAGTCAACTCAAGAGTTATAAACAGAACAGCAAAACAAGTCTAACAACAATTGGAAAACAGATTTAATCAATGAACTAAGATGACTGAATCAGAAAACAGAATAAAAGTGAAAATTAATCCAAGAGCATGTTCTTTGAAAAAATAACAACAAAAACTAGCAAAACTTCTGGCATGTCTAATGGGAAACTGAGAAAAAATTAATGTATTCACTAGCAAATATGAAGAGAACATACCAACAAAGACAGGTATTTTATGGAAAATACCCTATAATGCTCATGAGAATACTGAAAAATCTGAATGAATTAAAGGATTTTCTTGGAAATTGTAGAGTCTAAATGAATTTAGAAAGACTCATAAAATCTGATATAAATGACCGTGGAAAAAATGGAAAATTTCCAGAGAACTTCTCGCCACAAATATGCATGATTCAGATTATTTATCCATAAAGTTTTTATTTCATATGCTTTTAAAAGCATTTCAAAACACAGAAAATGCAAGAAATATTTCTATACCATATTCAAGGTGGCAATAAAAAGAAAAAATCTTCAAGAATTGGCCCCCGAAAAGAAACCTATATGCTCTTCTTCATGAAAATACACCTGAAAATCTTAAGAAAAAAACTAGCAAAATACATCCAGTAGCCTGTCAAAAATAAAATAGTCGAATCAAGTAATGAAAAATCAAAATAAAAATTAGTCTGGGTAAGGGTTAGATCAATGTAGAGAAATTTATCAGTATAATGAACTAAATGATTTTTTTTATTTTTTATTTTTATTTATTTATTTATTTATTATCACCTGAGGTCAGGAGTTCAAGATCAGCCTGACCAAATGATTTTTTTAAAAACCCAATGATGATAATAACACATACTGAAAAGATAGTTAAATTTCAAAATCAATTATTGATTAAAATAATTTTTAGTAAACTGGAAATAAAGGATACTTTTATCACAAAACACATCATATTTAACAGTGACTCACCAGATTATGTGGAGTAGAAACAGTCCCATTACAGTAAGGAAGAAGACAAGTGTTCATGTTATCTCACCATTATTCACTCTGTTCTGATAGTGTCACTACAATGAGACAAATCAACAACATCAACAGCTAGGTACTGCTATTAAAAAGTAGAAGAGAAACTTTAAAGTATATGCAAGTGACATGAAATATAGGATTGCTTTCTGTGAAAATGGAAGAAAATAATCGCATACCCAACTGAAAGGGGAACTAACTACTGGAAAACAATGTGCAGTGGGGTGGGGAGGCTCACGCCTGTAATCCCAGTCCTTTGGGATGCCGAGGTGGGTGAATCACCTGAGGTCAGGAGTTTGAGACCAGCTGGCCAATACAGTGAAACCCTCGTCTCTACTAAAAATCTGAAAATTAGCCAGGCATGGTGATGTGCCTGTAATCCCAGCTACTCAGGGGGCTGAGGCAGGAGAATCGCTTGAACCGGGGAGATGGAGGTTGCAGTGAGTGGAGACTGCACCATTGCACTTCAGCCTGGGCAACAGCACATGA
>NW_016107786.1:1549053-1565997 GCF_001604975.1 Cebus imitator | reverse complement strand
AAAAAAAAAAAAAAAAAAAAGCAATGTCTATGCACATACAAATTCATCCAAAAAAATTGAGAATAATGAAAATTTTGGCAAAAATGGGGCAAAGGATCAAATAAGCAGAAAAAGAAATACAAATGACCACTCAACATATAAATATGTTCAGTTTTACTATGACACAAAGAATTGCAAATCAAAGCAGTATTTGTATACTGCCATGCCATTTGTTTTGCCAAAAGTGTTTTGCTAACCAATAATATATGGCGCAGGATTCTGGAAAATGGACAGTCATATGCTGCAAAAAAATCTGTACACTGACATAACCTTTTTGAAAGGAAATCAACATGTACTAAAACCTTACATGTTTCTATACCTTTTGACTCAAAAATTTAAATTTACACCAAAGATATTAATAGAAGTGAATAATTTGTCCATTTCCAGAATATTTATTATAGCATTGTTTGTTGTAGTTAAAAAAATAAAAAATTTTTACAGTATATAATAGATTCATAAAATGAATGCAATATTAGACAGTCATGAAAAGATGTGGGAATACACTCAATGTAACACTGTGGACCAGATGCAGTGCTCAGGCCTATAATTCCAGCACTTTAGAAGGCCGAGACAGGAGGATTGCTTGAGCCCAGGAATTTGAGACCATCCTGGGCAATATAAGCAAGACCACATCTATTCAAAAAACAAATTTAAAATTAGCAGGGCATGGTGGCATGTGTCTTACTCCCAGCTACAGGGTGGGGGTATGGAGGGCGGCTGAGGCAGGAGGGTTGCTTGAATCCAGGAGGTCGAGGCTGCACTGAGCTATGATGATGCCACTGCACTCCAGCCTGTGCAACACAGCAAGATCCTGTCTCTATAAAAACAACAACAACACAACAAAAACAAAACATAGTTAAGTTTAACAAAAAAGGATGACAAAGCTGTATAATAGCACGATCCCAGTTTTGTTTTTAAGAAGAAATGCACGTGTATTTACACACATACATACAAAAGAAAACACAAGGCAGAAAGGTATGTTCCAAATATTTAGAAAACATTAACATTGGTCACTCGTTGACGCTGGTGGAATTACAGGTGATTTTTACGTTTCTCCTTGTGCATCTTTGTACTTTCTAAAAAGAATTTCTATTGCTCTTTTTAAAAAGATGATACAACAAACATTGAGAAACCATAATTCAAAAGAGATTGTCTTCTCAAGTGAATGACTTACACTAAGACTCTGTTTTACTGTCTTCAACCCTAGTTACATAGATGACTAGTAAAAGCCAAGAGAGCCACTTGATACTTTTATGTAGTGTAAGGCTAAAGAGAAGCTGAAGCAGATTTCTATGTCCTTCAGGTAGCTTTCTTCCTTGATGCAAATAAAATGCTTTGTTACAATCTCTATCTCTATGTATGTTGACTTTTCCCTCCAATGATGACTTTATCTAGTTTAACATTTCCCAAGATGACTTCATCTAGTCTGCCTTTGTTTTTTTCTCAGGGGTTAGCTAGGTGAGCTCTTCCGTCTGGAAATTTCCATCGCACCTAATATAGTGACATTGCTAGAATGGCTGGGCTAACTTGTGGCTGCCTCTCCTTTTAGTACAGCTTTTCCTGACTCCTTGTCCTTGCAACCAAGGTGAAGGAGATGAGAAAAACTTCCTCAGCTGGATTTGGCAGACAGAAATGGGTCCTTTACAATAAAATACCACCCTTACAAGGAAGGAGAAATGATGTGTTTCTCAAAGTGCTGCAGAAATCTCATTGTTGATATTTTCCCCGTTGTTGCTTTGAAAATTCCATATTTCTATTTAACACCAGGGTCACCCAATCTAATTCCACCATTCATAATTTTCCAGGAATGGGGTGGAATTTGGGGACTGAATTTATAAAGAGGCAGCATGGTAGAGAGGAAAGCCCTGACATCAGCCTCTGGGTGGGGTGTCGATTGGCATCTGTGCAATGCCCACCAGTGGAAAGATTCTTTTACACTCATTATCTTAATTCTTAGAGCATCTCTGAGGTTTTGTTGCAACTTCAGGTTTTTTTTTAACTTTTAGGTTCAGGGGTACACGTGGAGGTTTGTTATATAGGTGAATTGTGTGTCACGGGAGTTTGATGTACAGATTATTTTGTCACCCAGATAATAAGCATAGTATTCGATAGGTAGTTTTTCGATCCTCTCCCTCCTCCCACCCTTTATCCTCAAGTAGGTCCCTGTGTCTGTTGTTCCCTTCTTTGTGTCCATGTGTACTCAATGTTTAGCTCCCACTTACCAGTGAGACCGTGTGGTATTTGGTCAATTTCAGTGTTGACCAATGATGACCAGAGACGCAGAGCAGTTGGGTGTGGTGGAGACAGGGTTCAAGTGTAAGTCCACCTCGCTGGTAAAGTGACACCCATCCCACTCATCCCATTGCTGCCAATGACTTCAACGCTGGAGCCTGAGTTCCCTCCCATGTGATAACAGCAATTGTGAAGTGTTGTCTGAGGATTAGAGAAATAACCCAGTGAAGCTACTTCAGGGTGGGTAGCTCTTAATTACTGTTATATTGCTGTACTGATCAAAGTACTACTCAGTAGCCCCATGTGCCTACTTAAATTGAATTAAAGAAAAATTCCCTTTCTCAGCAACACTAGCTCCATTTCCAGTGCTCAATGGCCCCTTACCTCTAGTGGCTGCCATACTGGATAGCACAGATGATAGAGAACATTCCCATCGCCACAGAATGTCCCTCGGACAGTGCTGCTCTGTATCATTAAGTTTGATTTAACTCAAGTGTCAGACCTCAGGGCTGAACACAGTCGTTCCCTGTGTTGGAAGTGGAAGCTCCGTAGCTCTCCTGGGATGTTCACCTGTTGTGGTGAGAGTCAGGTGAGGCCCTTGACGGAGGGCACCCTTTGTTTACCAGAGAGAGAAAGGAGTCACGTTTGTTTCCTGAATGCAGATAGCCTGTCTATGAACCAGGTGTCTCAACCTCGAAAAGGTAGAAAGTGCATGCCAAGAAAACCTCTGGACAGGACTCAATTCTTCCCACCATGTACCTAATCAGAATCGCAGAAGGGGTCAGGGGAGGATTCCACCTTTGAGTCAGATGAGGAAACATTCTTTTTGAGGTAGAGTCTGGAAAAAACAACTAATCTGTAGATTTCCATAAATAACTGACAGGAGATGGGTGACTTCTTTGAAAATATTAACCCGAATGATGGGTGTTAATCATTAAACCTTTCAGGTGGTGGCTTTGTTCTTTTTCTGATATTTTAATCTGGGTCACAGAATGACCCAGGCAGCTTTAAGTGCAAAGTGGGTTTTACTTCCTTTTCTGTTTGCCTTTTGTTTTCTATTCCAAAAGCATGTTGTGACCTCTTTTCCTGGTAACTCCTATTCATTATTTATTTATATATATATTTTGAGACGAAGTTTCACTCTGTGGCCCAGGGTGGAGCGCAGTGGCGAGATCGGGTTCAAGCAATTCTCCTGCCTCAACCTCCCAAGTAGCTGGGATTACAGACAGCCACCACCACACTCGGCTAACTTTTGTGTTTTTAGTTGAGATAGGTTTTCACCATCTTGGCTAGGGTGGTCTCAAACTCCTGACCTCAAGTGATCCACCTGCATCGGTCTCCCAAAGTGCTGGGATTACAGGCGTTAGTCATCGTGCCTGGCCAGTAACTGCTATTGAGGCGGAACTGTCAACCATATAGCTAGTCTTAAAACTTAAAAATACATTAACATGGCCCAGTAAGAGAAAAGGGTGGACAATAACCATTGTCAAAACAGCAACGAAAAACCTAACTTTGCATCCAGCTCTGTTCCAAGCAAAAAGAAAAAAACGAACAAAAACAAACCAATTTTCTGTTGTTTGAGTGCATCTTTGACTTAAAGGACTTGTTACTTCTCTAAATTTTTGCAGATGTGTTGAGGCTTGAAATTTGAGCCTGTGACTGTTTTACAAGTTTCAAAACAAAATATTGAACCACCTAAAATGACAAAGGGTAAACTTTCAGTAATAATTTGGAATCATTTAGTTGTAGATCTGTTTTCTGTTCATTCCAGTTGCACGAAATATTAGGACTCACTGGGCTCTGTTTGACACATTTTGTCATGATTGTCACTCTTTCGAGTGCTCAATAGCCACCTATGTGTAGAGGCTGCCATACTGGACAGCACAGACACAGAACATTTCCATCATCACAGAATGCTCCATTGGACAACACTGTTCTATAGTATTAACTTTGATTTTCACAGCTACCAGATTTTGGGGGTGATCAAAACCAATTCCTTTGCAAAAAAATGTTTTTAGAGTGAGACAGGGCAGCTCTGGGAACTAAAATAGTAAGAGAAGTACCAGAGTGTTCATTTAAAAAAAATTGCTTCCTAATAACCCTTTCTTTATGGCTGGGCCCTTCTGCATCGTTATGTTAAGCTTGAGTAAATCATTCCTAAATACCTCATTCTAATGTTTTATTAAAGCAATAATAGACTAAAATGAAAATTGTTAATAAAATGGTTTTTATTAAGGTATTTACAGTACATGCTAGAAATATGAACTGATGATACAACTAGTATGTATCACGTGGTCTGTGAAACCATTTGTGGGATGTAAAGATATGTTCAATTTTACACATTTATTGAGCACCTATTATGTGCCAGATATTTGGACAACAGGTAGCTAAACTGCTATGGACATTCTTATACATGTTTTTTTCTGTATGTTTTCTTTTTCTTGGGTATTTACTTAGGAGTAGAAATTGGGGTCACAGAGTATACATATGTTGGGAGTTATTATCTCTTTTTTTATCCCCTTGCAAGTTGTACACCTTCTCGTTAGTATATGTGCTCAAACTCACTTATGCATGGAAGCTCTTTCTTTGAAGTGTTTTGAATGCCCTAGGAGAAATACACTATGTATTTCAATGCAGAAGCTTTCAGTCTTTTCACACTTGCTCAAGATAAGTTGGTTCCACTGGCAGGATACCAACCCAATCTAGAACTGCATCAATCCTGTTCTGATCTAAATAGCTTGGGGCTTTCTTCTGTGACCAAAACTGGACCCCTATCCAGCCAGCTCAAGCTCTTGGTTTTAAGAGGAATCAATGAAAGGACAGATCAGGTTAAATCATCCTCAAGATCTGAAAAACAATTTAAATATGTGTTTTGGTGACAGTTGGCTAGCATCTTAATTTAAAACAATATTATATTTCTCTTCTTCTCAGACCCATGTTAAAGAAGAATCCTGGAAGGAGGTTTTCCTGTCCAGGGATTGATCATTGTTACAGAGTTTCTTCCAACCACCAGCTACTGAGCAACCTGGGAATGGAATGGGGACATCTGCAAGATTTGCTTTTCATCCATTTTCCAAAGCTGACAGAATACTATCCACTCTCCAGATGCAATCCTTGGAGGTAGGATCTTCATTTTTATCTGCTGCATTGATCTTATCATTGTTATCTACACTTGAACAGCCTCATCCATCATCTCTACATTGTGTTAATAAGCCTTCCCTATCTAAACAGCATGTACAAACCCCTAATCAAAAATAGTCTTTCTTGATTCACAAGTTTGTAGATTTGAGGTCTTTCTGTCTGCCACTTAAGCAGGGAAGGGAACCAAGGGGAGAGTGAAACTCAAACTTATTTTTCCTTATATTTATGAAAGTAACTTTGAGCAAAGAGAATCCTCTAATTCTTCACCGAAGTGAGGATTTGGATTTTATTTGTATTTCACCAAGTTTTTCTTTTCCTGTCTGAAGTTACTACAGATAGTACAAGGGGAAATTTAAAGCCAGTTCTTCCTTCAGGCCCAAGGAGTTGTTTCACTACAATGTAAATTAGTTTGAAATCCATCCTGGCTGGGCACAGTGGCTCACACCTGTAATCCCAATACTTTGGGAGGCCGAGGCAGGAGGATCACTTGAAACCAATAATTCAATACCAGTCTGAGTACAAAGTGAGACCCCCATCTCTACAAAACATTTAAAAAATTAACTGGGCGCAGTGGTGTGCACCTGTTGTCCCACCTGTTTGGGAGGCTGAGTTGGGAGAATCGCTTGAGCCAGGAGTTCAAGGCAGCAATGACCTATGTTCACATCACTACACTCCAGCCTGGGTGACATAGAAAAAACCTGTCTTAAAAAAAAATCCATTGTAAAAAAAAATCCATCCTGTGAGCAAAATAGCCATTAATGACATATGAGATATTACTTCTAGTTTTCAGTAGTCAATGAGAATGCTTATCCTCACAGACAGTGGTGGCTTCAGATTTTCTTTATTCACAGGTGGAGAGATTATACAGACTTGTGTTGAAACTACATTTTGGCAGGAAGCTCCCCTTTCACTGAGATCTCACATTTATATGGAGTAGCTATGAGAGAAGTACTCATGGAACTTACCGTGGGCTAAATTCTTCCCAAACCATCCCCGGGGCCACCACTGCCTACATACTTGCACCTTTACTTGTGCGTAGTTGCACGAAAAAGTAGCAGCTGTCATTTATGTCACAGTAAAATAAATGATGGTTGTTAGGTCTTTTGTGCACAAAATATCCCAAGCCAAAATTGGAACAACACAAGTGACAACTCTGAGTGTCCTTAGGAAATGCTCTTCATGGTATCTGTAGACCCATGGAGAGATTGATGGTAAATACATGTTACAAAGGAAAAGAACTACTAACTACCATGATAATGATATGATACGGTGGGGTGGGATGGGAGGACTTCTTTATCTTGGGTGGTCAGAAGAAGGCCTCTCTGAGGAAGTGCCATTTAAGCTGGGACTGGATTAACAAGAAGGAGACTGCCAGGGGAAACGTATTCCAGGCAGGAAGAGTTGGTTCTTGGCCAGGCGTCCTGCATAGAGGGACATGCTCATCTTGCTGCCAGGCAGTATGTGTTCAAGCAATACTGGCTGTCAGGGTGATAAGTGATGAAGCCAACTTAATGAAGCAGGATGTGTTTAAGATGCAATTCAGGTGCTGGGCTGGATTCTACAGGCACTGACATAAAGGAAGCTGCACTCCTACATGTATACCATTTTCCTATAGGAAAGGGCACCACATAATGCAAGATGGGATTTAAAATAACTTTGCAAAGAGACTATCTCTCTCCAGTGTGGTGGATAGATGGAAAACATCACTAGCTCGGCAAACGGGTTAGTTTTTAAATCTGCCTTCCAGAAGTCTTTTGGCTCCAACGTGAGACTGAGTGAATTACAAATTCTGGAGGGTAGCTGTTATGGGCTGTCTTGTCCTCCACCCTCCCAAATTCATATATTGAAGTTCCAAACCCCAGTACCTTAAAATATGACTGTATTTAGAGATAAAGTCTTCAAAAAGTTAATTAAGGGAAAATGAGGTCATAAGAGTGAGCATTAATCCAATGTGACTATTGACTTTTTAAGAAAAGGAGGTTAGGACACAGATGTGCACAGAAGATCACATGAAAGTAGAGAGAGAACAGGTACTACAGGCCAAAAAGAGACGCTTCAGAAGAAACCAACTCTGCTACATTGATCTTGGACTTCTAGCAACCAGACTATGAGAAAATTAACTTCCGTTGTTTAAGCCATTTAGTCTGTGGTATTTGTTACAGCAGCCATAGGAAACTAATACAGTAGAATTATCCTTTCCAAAGATGGATTCAGGGGTCTTAGACATTGACTGTTTATTTTTTTTCTCATTCCTTATTCTATGCTTATTTCAGAAAACTTGAAGATACTCTGAAACTGGTGGCTGCCTCTTAGTTGGAGAAGTCTCATGGTGGAAGGCTGGCTTCAGTCCCTGTGACTGGAGAGAGAAAAGGCAGCTTTCTGAGCAGTCTGTACTTGAATACATTCTTGGGGCCAAGCAGAGACTTTGGAAGGGAACAGGATGGAGTCACTGCCCGTTGGGCCCATGTCCCTAAGTGAGACAGGGCAAGACAAGGCAGCAGAGTGAGGCTGGAGGTGTATACCCCTGGAGGCAGAGCTGAGGTGGGGTGGAGGAAGTCGGTCAGAGCACGTCACCCACGTCAGGGGAAGATGCAGTGCAGAGGTCCCCAGAGTGGCTCCTGAAGGCCCCACAGGAGCATTCTAAGTGGAGAGCATCTGGACACCTACCACCACAGAGGACCCCTCACAGTGGGGGGAACCACAAGGGCCCTGGTCCAGGAAGAAGAATTTGGCCTTTCCTTGTCTATCTCACACCCCCATCATCTTGCTTTCCTGTCCCTAAGCGAGGAGAATGAAGCATTGGGGAGGGAGTGGAGCCCGGAGGAAATGGCTGGAGCCCGCCACTCAGGCCCCTGCTCTGGCCAGAACTGCTGGAAGGAGAGCAGCTGTAGGTGAGAGGCAGGAAGGCAGCTTTGGGTAGACTGGCCTGGATGCCTTAGTAGCTGGAGGTGACAGAAAAGCCACACCACCTGCTGCAGATGCTGACAAGAGGTGAGGAAGGAGGAGCTGACAGAGTGCCCAAAGGGAACAGTGTGAGCAACATCAACCTCTTCCTTCACTGAGGTCCACGAGGCCAGCGCGTGGAACCATATTGCTGTGACTAGAGTCAAGGATTAAGTGATCTGTCCTGAAAGTCTGCAATGGGCTGGGCACTGAGAGTCAAATGAGGGCTAAGACCAGGTCCCACATTGCACCAGGCCCATACCCAAGAACCTAGCCCTGGTAGACATTGTAGAAAGATAGACCAAATGTAACAGCAAGAAGACAACTCTTTCAGAATCATCATTCACAATTTCTGATACTAAATGCTTTTATTGCTCTTGCTGTATTTTCGTAGAAGCAGAATGGGGATAGATGGAAAAATGAAGTTAAAGGAAAGCTCTGGGCCGGATGCGGTGGCTCACGCCTGTAATCCCAGCACTTTGGGAGGCCAAGGCAGGCAGATCACGAGGTCAGGAGTTTGAGATCAGCCTGACTAACATGGCAAAACCCCGTCTCTACTAAAAATACAAAAAATTAGCTGGGTATGGTGGTGTGTGCCTGTAATCCCAGCTACCCGGGAGGCTGAGGCAGGAGAATTGCTTGAACCTGGGAGGTAGAGGTTGCAGTGAGCTGAGATCACACCACTATACTCCAGACTGGGGGACAGAGTGAGACTTCATCTCAAAACAAAAACAAAAACAAAAAAAGAGAAAGCTCTGGCTTCATTAGTTGAGGTTACTTGAGGTTTTCCTGGAACTTGGATTGAAGATGGCAACCAAGTGTTTTCAACTATTTACAATATGATTTAGGTCAAATTTACCAAAACAGTTTTACAGGAGTTTTAAAATGTTGAAAGGAATTTCTAAGGAAGCTATAATCTAAGTCTAAAGTTTAGTCTAATTCCTAGGTCAACTGGAAACTTAATATGCCTAGTTTACTCAAATATCAACTTTTAGATAATTTATCATTTTTAGCAAGACGGGTAAAAATCTAACTCAAGCAAGGCTTTCTTTTTCTGAGTTAAATGGTGTAGGATATGTAATGGATTTCTTCCTCTGTCTAATTATTCAAGGATGAATCTTGCGATCTAAAAAGGAACAACGTGCTGTTGTATCCACGGTAAAGAGATTAACAGTCTTGTGCTTGTAAAACAGCAGCCCAGTGCCTATTTAGTCCTTTTGATTTCCAGAAACAAGAGCCCAATTCTTACTACTCTTTTGGAGGCAGTTGGCCCTGTCTGGTGCCATTGATGAAAAATGGCAGTGAAGCCAATTCTTAGAGAAAACTTCAGACCAGGGCTTCCCATACTTGAGGAAGGGGAGTAAACACTTTTACCTCTTTTTCGTGATTTGCTTAAAAAAGACATTTGTGTCTGAGTTAATATAATTTCTCTGTAAAAACAACTGGTCAAAATGATTACTAAAGTGAATTCATCAGATCTATCTATATTTAACACCTTGAAAATGCAGGATTTCTATTTAGTTGCGCTAATGGTATTTTGGTTTGTTTATTAAAGACATGTCCAGCTGGATAAGTGCTTGTTGGTTGATTAATTTTTCATTCTGTGAAACACTTGGAGGACATTCAGTGTAGTGACATTTGGAAGAAAGACCACGGAGAAGTCACCAGTTGTACAAAATTTATAATTAGAAGAAATGTCTATCCTTTGATAGCTAAAGAAGTTAAGTACTGAGCTGTGCTCTTCATGTGACTTCTCTTTTAGCACAAATTTTCTCTCTTTATAATTCCTTTTGGCTACCTCAATCTACAGTGTATTTAGGATTCTTCTTTCACTACAGTTTTTGTGTTATAATGTGTCTCTGAATATTTGTATTCGGGTAGGGGACGTTTCAAGGAAGTAATCTCTCTTCCTCCTTCCCTCCTTTATTTATTAATGCAGCTCCTATGCAACTAAATGTTTGATAGGGTCACTCGGGGAAAAATTCCAGAAACAGTGAGATGTTAACCTTTTGTCATCTATCCACTCATTTCACAATCACTTACTGAATGGCCCACATGGGCCAAAAGCTTGAGGAATACAGAGGCTCACTGCACAGCAAAGACTTGGGCCTCATATCCTCATGTCCCAGGGCACAGAGAAATCTATCTGTTGCTGATGGACAAAGTATTTGATAGTCTCCCTAGTAACCCCTGCAACTGATCAAATTAAAACTGGTGCTCTTTGCTTGGAGACCATGAAGTTCAAATCAGAGCAGGGATTAGAGACCCTCCTGATGAAGAATGCAGACAAGCCATGTGAAATCTAGAAGCCCTTTGCCCTTCCCATGTCCTGGGTCTATTCTCATGCCCAACAAACTGGCCCAGAAAAGAATTATATGAAGATGGACTAAATGTGACAGCAACAAGGCACTTCTTTTGAAGTGATTATTTGCAAATCTTTATATTAAATGGTTTTCTTGTTACTTATATGGAACTATGTGCAAATTCTGCCACCGTGGGGGTTACTGGCTTCTACTTTGGTATTGAATGCTCTGTTAGGCTCAAGACATGGGTCTTGGTCCTGAAGAGTCTTAGCATCACTAAATTCCTGCATGGGATGGGGCACAGAATCTAAATGCCGCTGTAGTAGGAACTCTTTTCCTAACCATATCCCTAACCACATTGGCTAATCAGGGTTAGCTCTTAGTAAGTACCTGTGAGTGAATGAAGCATGTTTAACATCCTGGCTCTTAAACCAGAGGCCTGTCTATTGAGGCACAGTGGACGCAAGAAAACACTGTCCCCCCACACCCCAATTTCTTCCTCTTTTTCCACCTCAGTCCCACAGGAGGATGCTCCCATGGTGGAGTTGGCACGCAGTGGCCAGAGTAGAAAAAATTCCCTGTTGCCTGGGTGTCAACTCTTGTTGGACCTCGCTTTCTTACTCTTACGGTGGCCAAGACATCAGTTAGCTTCTGAAAGCATCATCCAAGCAAGTAGGAAGCACCAGCTCAGTGTGTCTCCATATTCATATATAATCTTTGCTGTCTTCAGAGTAGGAAGGGCTAGGCTTTCCCCTGGCCCCCTTCCCACAACATTGCTACTGTAAACTAGGAAGTGGGCTTATTAATTCCTTGTTCAACTGCATGTAGGTGAACAAAATATAAACACATCTCTACAGGTATATTTCTATGGCTGATATTTATTGAGCCAAAGATAACTTTTTTGTTTTCTTACAATATGAGATTTTACTTCTCTTGGCAACACCATCACGTAGGAGGGATGCTTAGTATTCTTTCGTTAAAGAAGACTCTAAACAAGTAAAACTATTCACCTTTTTTCCTAATGCAAATCCTGTAAGAAATGACAGAAATGGTGCTATTTAAGACATTAGTATAGTCGATGGCATAATAACAAACATATGAAATGTGAAGATACAAAAAAGCTAAGTTTTAGCTCTGTTGTCCAACGGATAGTGCATTGAACCTCTAGAAAAAAGCTAAGTTTAAAAAATTTTGAATAATTACTAAGACAATTCTTCTAACATATGGGTGCCAACATCTTAAAAAAAAATTTTTTTTTGAGACAGAGTCTTATTCTGTCACCCAGGCTGGAGTGCAGTGGTGCAGTCATGGCTCACTATAGCCTCAACCTCCTTGGTTCAAGCAATCCTCCTGCCTCAGCCTACCGAGTAGCTGAGACTATGGGTGCATGTCATCACACCCGGCTAATGAAAAAAATTTTTTTTTAGAGATAGGGTCTCACTGTGTTGCGCAGGCTAGTCTCAAGCTGCTGGACTCAAGCAATCCTCCTGCCTCAGCCTCCCAAAGTATTGAGATTACAGACATGAGCCACTGCACCTGGAAGATGCCAATATCTTGCATTTGAATGTATCTTACTATTTTCAAAGTACATTTCTAGCTGTTATGTCATTATCAATGATGCCAATCCAAACTTGTAATTTATCCAGTGCTTTATGTCATATCTGTAGTTTAATTTATAGTGCCTAGGCAACTTTTTCAATAACTGCTTAGCTCTTGCTAAAATATATCTAAGTATCAATTTATAGATATACACATGTATTAGTCCATTCTCAGACTGCTATAAAGAACTACCTGAAACTGGGTATTTTATAAAGGAAGGAGGTTTAATTGACTCACAGTTCCGCATGGCTGGGGAAGCCTCAGGAAACTTACAATTGTGGTAGAAGGCAAGAGGGAAGCAAAGCCATGTTTTTACATGGTGGCAGGCGAGAGTGAGCGGCAAGTGAAGGGGGAAGAGCTTCTTGTAAAACCATTGGATCTGGCCAGGTGAGATGGCTCACGCCTGTAATCCCAGTACTCTGAGAGACCGAAAACTGCCCCCATAATCCAATCACCCCCCACCCGGTCTCTCCCTTGACACATGGGGATTACAATTTGAGATTTGGGTGGGAACACAAAGCCAAAACATATCAATACAACCTGAGGCAATTTGTGTCCCTTCCCTAACCCAGAACTCACTATTATGAGAACAGCATGGATCACCTGACGTCAGGAGTTCAAGACCAGCCTGACCAACATGGTGAAACCCTGTCTCTACTAAAAATACAAAAATTAGCAGGACATGGTGGCATGCACCTGTAGTCCCAGGTACTTGGGAGGCTGAGGCAGGAGAATTGCTTGAACCTGGGAGGTGGAGGTTGCAGTGAACCAAGATCATACCACTGCACTCCAGCCTGGGTGGCAAGGTGAGACTGAGACACCCTCTCAAAAAACAAACAAACAAAAAACCTATCAGATCTCATGAGAACTCACTATTATGAGAACAGCATGGGGAAAACTGCCCCCATAATCCAATCACCCCCCACCCGGTCTCTCCCTTGACACATGGGGATTACAATTTGAGATCTGGGTGGGAACACAAAGCCAAAACATATCAATACATATACATAAATATGTCATAATTTAAAATAATTTTAGATTAAAAAAATAGTTGCAGAGAGAGTGTTCCTGTGTAATAACGGTTCTGAACCTGAGGCAATTTGTGTCCCTTCCCTAACCCAGAACATCTGGAACTATACAGAAGTATTTACTGTTGGGTTTCACTATTTGGCCAGGTAGGGGGTTATGGTGAAAGGGACATACTGCTGGCATGTGCAGGCCAGAGATGCTGGCACACTTCCTGCAAAGCATAGGATGGTTCCCTCAGCAATGAGGTGACCCCAAATGTCGAGGCTGTGAAAGCCTGCTCTGGCTCCTTCACCCAGTTCCCCAATGCTATTATTAGACCTAACCACGATGCATCCATTACAAGAGATTAGATCTTCTTCTTAGTCTCCCCAACTTTGTGTTCCTCAGTCTTTCTTATTTTTCATGACCTTGATGCTTCTGAAGAGGGCTTGTTGGATATTTCATAAAAGTTCTCAACTGGATATCGTCTGCTGTTTTCTCATAGTCAGAACATAGGGATTATTAGAGAAGAAAATTAGGTGAAGTGCCTATCTCAGCATATGGTGTCAGGGTCCCTGATACACACAAGACATCACTGTTAAGTTCACCTTGATCCCTTGGATCATGTGGTGCCTGCCAAGTTTCTCTTTCTAAACCATAACTGTTAGAAGGGAATCTCTAAACCCTTATACTAAGGGAGGGGACTTAAGCTTCACTCCTGGAGTTAGGAATGTCAAGCAATTTATGGACCTGTGTTATCACACACTCACTATTATATTTTAATATAACTGACAGCTGAGATGCTTCTTGTGAAAAGTAGCTTTGGGGTCAATGCCCACAAAAACCCACATCAAATGATCAAGGCAGCATTTCCAAGAACTAACCATTCTATAAATTCTAAAGCTATACAAAGAATAAAATTTCTAAAAGTGAAATAATTCACAAGAAGAAAGTAATATGAAGCCCAAATAAATGAATGAATGAGTAATTCCCAGCTCTTGCTGAGTAACTATAGGTGGTTGTTAGAGAATTTTTGGCAAGAAGTAGGCAAGTGGAGTCTGAAAATAAACGTCGAAGATTTAGAAGTCTTTCTCGCCTCAGCATCCAGAAATGTCGAGGGGTTGTTTTGGAGCTATATTAATGACTGGAGAGTGCTGTGGCCTTTAGAGGGTGGGGATTAGAAATAATTAATGTTGTCTAAGGCTCAGGACAGTCCCACATAACAAGGAATATCCTACCCAAAATGCCAAAAGTGTCACCAATGAGGCACACTAAGCCCAAGCCCCTTCTTGTATCTCATTCACATTGCAATGCCTTGTCAATCCCAGAGATGAGGGAGTGGAAAATTTCAGACTAAAAGCTAGACTTTTAGAGCTGCAGTCCAGAACTTTTTATGTATAACCCAAACTGTCTCCATTGAAAATGTAAGGTTTAATATTTTCAGCAACAATTTAAATCTTGTGGGAATCTATTTCTAAGTAGATAAAATATCTTCATTTTATTTGTGAGGTACTGTATTAAAGTATGAGTTGCCGCCAAAGAAAACACTGAGACATTTGATGAACTTGCATACATAGTAAGAGAGTGTCGTTCCTTGATGATTGGGATGAGGAGAGTATCTGGGATCCCAGTTGGGTTGAGTTTAAAGCACCCCTCCCTATTTTTCTTTATAGCGCTTGCCTTCCTGCCCTCTACCAGTGTGCAGTGTATGCATTTATTTACTTGTTTATCTTCTGTCTCCAACCCCTTAGAGAGCAAGCTCCATGAGAAGGAAATTTGCTTTAGTTTACGGCTATATTCTATGACTCTCTAGTGGGGAATACCATGTAATTCATGTTTGAACAATAGTTAAAGAGGCTTTAGGTAAAAATAACAATAGGGGTAAGGCATCCAAATTACCTCTTACCTGGTTTCTGGCCTCCTCTATTTTGCCAGAAATATTTTGCATTTTTTTATGTAATTTATATGATGAAATAGTTATATTAAACTTAATACAGAATATATCATACTAATATTTCAAAATAGCTCATTTTTATCAATATTTTAATTTATATTTAATGAATAATTGCTATATAAACATATAGAAATAAAATATAAACATGAATTAAATTATAAGCATTATAATTATGTAATAAATTATTTCAACAAATGGCATCGTGCTACACAAAATACTTCTAATCTTTTTCATTTGAAAGTGCTTTTTTGAGATTTATCCTTTTTTTAAAAAAATGTAGCTCTTAGCTCAGTGGTTGCCACCAGTAGGTGACATTGTCATTCAGGGGATACTTGGCAACTCCTAGAGCCATTTGTTTGTTTGTTTGTTTGTTTTTGAGACAGTCTCGCTCTGCCACTCAGGCTGGAGTGCAGCAGCACAATCTCAGCTCACTGCAACCTCCACTTTCTGGGTTCAAGTGATTTTCCTGCCTCAGCCTCTTGAGTAACTAGGATTACAGGCGTGTGACACCACACCTGGCTAATTTTTTGTATTTTTAGTAGAAACAGGATTTCACCATGTTACCCAGGCTGGTCTCAAAGTCCTGGCCTCAAGTGGCCCGCCTGCCTTGGACTCCCAAATTGCGGGGATTACAGGCCAGAAGCCATTTTTGATTGTCACAACTGTTGGTAGTCTTAATGGTCTCTGGTGGACAGATGCTAGGTTTACTCTTAAACATTCTACAATGTACAGAGTGTCCTCATAACATAGAGTTATCTGGCCTGATTGTGCTGATGTTGAGAAACCCTGGGCTATTTCTTTCCTTTTATTTATTTTTTTGAAACAGAGTCTCATTCTGTAATCCAGGCTGGAGTGCAGTGTCGTGATCTCAGCTCACTGCAACCTCCGTCTCCTGGGCTGGTCTCAAACTCCTAAACTCAGTGATCTGCCTGCCTCAGGCTCCCAAAGGGCTGGGATTACAGGTGTGAGACACCGTACCTGGCTTCTTTCCTTTAATCTGTAGAAGGGTATCCCTTGACAGCATATACCATATTTATCTTATCCATTCCCGTCCTGATGGACATTTAGGTTGTTCCAATTCTCTGCTGTGATGACAAGTGCGGAAAAGAGCATCCTCACCAGTGTCTGCTTATGTGTGCCACAGGGTTTCTGGTAGCTGTGTTTTCTGTTCTAGGAATCACTTCCAAATGCCACTCCAGAATGGCTGTACTCTTTGCTTACACAGCATCACCTGGGAGTCCAATTCCATGTGTCTTTACCAGCACTTGGTATTATTTAACTTTCACATTGTTGCCAATTTGAAGTTTAAAATAGTAGCTCATTTGTAAAATTTTGCATTTCCTGATTGCTAGTAAGACCAGACCACAGGAATCATTCACACTCCAAACATTCTAGAAAACTGGTGAAAATGTTTTTTGTCAAGCATGCACCACTTCATTTGGTTTTTCCCTACGTCTTTGATGTATATTATAAAACCACACATTTTAGAGGACTAGGCTTGTCTGTTTCTGCCAGTAGAGGTCACTGTCCCTCAGTGGTTCTCCACCAGTATGACTTTTGACCTCTCTACTCTCCCAGGGATTATTTGGCAAGGCCTGGAGCCATTTTTGCTAGTCAGGACTGTGAGTGTGCTGCTGGCCCCTAGAGGTGAGAGGCCAGGGATGTTGCCAAGGCCCTGCAATGCACAGGACTGTGACCCCCTGCCCCCTCCCTGCCCCCTCCCTT
>NW_016107786.1:1529579-1548704 GCF_001604975.1 Cebus imitator | reverse complement strand
CTCCCCCATCACTCCTCCCCCTCCCCTCTCCCCACCAACAAGAAAGAACCATCTGGCCCAAGTAATAGTGCCAAGCTGGAGAAACCACGGTGTCGTCTTTGAAAGAAAGACTATGACAATCTCTATGGTAATAAAGACACCTATTAACAATGACACACATTTTATTGCAGAAACTGGGGAAACTGGGGAGAAGCATGCCTTTTGTCCCCAGGGAGAAGGCAGGAGTGAATTGGCAGGGGAAAGGGAAGGGTTTTGGGGGAGAGGGGAGGTGGGCCTGGGGCTCTCAGGGTGGTCGGCTGGAGCAGTGGGAAGTGCCCTGGTGGGGCCGGTGGCTGGTGTGGGGGTGGAACTGGGGTCAGCAGGCTGAAGGTGCTGAGGGCTGAAGGCTCAGGAGGTGATGGCAGGGGCCTGGCTCTCGGAGCCGGGCGGCAAGCTGGGTGTGCTCAGAGGCGCATGCCCCCCAGGCGAAACTCCTTCCGGGCGCAGGCAAGCCTGAGGTGTCGGGGCAGTGCTGCCCGCAGGCCCAGCGCTCCTGTGGTGGCTCTGCGACCCGGCCTCTGGCGGCCACACTTAATGCAGCGTGGCAGGCGGCCACCAGGGAGAAGTGAGACGATGCTGCATCTCTTCGGAGACACTGCTGGCTCAAAGTGGGGGCATCTTCTCAACAGCCCAGATCTGGGCACAAAGGCACGGGCCACTCCGTTTCTCATCACAGCCTTGAAGGCAGATGGCTTGGGCGCCGGGTTACCTCTGCGCCCCGGCGGGGCGATTTTCACGGTCACCAGGCTGTGGATGGGCTGGGGTTGGCGGATACTGCAAAGCCACTGCCTCATGAAGGCCAGGTGAGCCGGGGAGAAATCGGGCCAGACGTTGCTCTGCAGCTGCGGCCTGTTGGGAAAGCGCCTCCGGGCCTCGGGGATCATCTCTCTCCGGATGCGGGTGTAGTCCCAGCCAGGAGGAGCGGTGGGGAGTGGCCGGGTGCGGTCCCAGCGGTTCCCATGGAAGTAGATGACCTTGCCCTGCTGCTGGGCCTGGGAGCGGATCAAGGGTCTGGACAGCCGGGAACAGTACTTCCGGGTCCGGCGCGGTTTCTGGGCCCAGGGCCAGCCCAGGAAGCGGCTCAGGTAGTTGCCCATGAGAGCGGGGCAGTGGGTCGGGCCTTCCAGTAGACACTGGGCTGCCAGAAGTTTCAGAAATCTGCGGTCAGGCCCAGAGACCAAGTGTCAGGGCTCAGTGACCAGTAACCGTTGGCGTAGAAATGTCTGAAAGCGCACGAGGCGCCGCGTGCAGGGTAGGTCTGGCCACGCCCATACCAGAGCCTCACGGGGCGCAGATGCAGTGGGGGTACGTGGCGCCCCATGCCCTCTGGAGGACTAAGGCGGCTCAAGCTTCGGTCCTCCCCACTGATGGTCCCAGACACTTAGCTCTGGGCAGAGGGGCCTGGCAGCTGCCTCTACTTTTGAACCTGACCTTTAAAGGCAGAACGTAGAAGAGTTTCTGCCACGTCCTGAAAAGTGCAAATACCTGTTGACAGAAGCGTGCTCTCTTTGATCTGTGTGAAAATGATCACAATATACTTGGATGCTCTTTTAAGGAAAAACATTCACCCATATTTGTCTAGGATGGCTGTTAATATCACTTTTTGCAATTTTGCTCTTATGAAAATGGTGAAAGCCATCAGGATTTATGTTTTAGTACCTGTAATGCTGGTTTTATGTTGACCCTCATATAATTTTCTGTGTTCATACATCTATGTATAGATAATCGTCTCTGAACACTAATGCCATTTCTGTTCTTCCATTTCTATTGGTAATCCTGGAGTAGAGTGAAGCAAATTTTCCACTAATAGCTGAAAAGATCTAACTTCAAAAACAAAGAATCCAAAGGCTACTTAGAAATGGTAGTGCATAAGTTTGGAGTCTGTTCAAGGTGGTGTGAAACAATCTTTTTTTGAGGACATTTCCCTCAAAAGCATGTGCAGAAGGAACATATTGAGCCTCTGGAATCCCAGAATCGGGAAGAGACAAAAAAGTCAGCAACCAATTGAAGATCCGGCAATAGATGTGGTCCAGACTGAGGCAGATGGGTGAATAGTAAATAGAACACTAAATAGAGCTTAATGAGGAAGCACCTTTAAATGCTTTTTGAGGTGAGAGGGGGCGAAGTGTTTTGCAATGTAGGGTTGGGGTCAGCCAGTAGTTGTGGGGTAATGAGATCCCTAACCTTCTCTTCTCACTGATGAATTCCTTTGTTTTGCCTGGCTCCTTATTTATGGAATGATTTCTAGGTATATGATTTTGAAAACCTAGAGATATTCTTATGGTATAATTTTCTTCTAAAGACAATTATCATAATGATTGAAATGACTTTTCATCCATATCTAATACGTCTGAAGATAATGGCATCAGAGTGGGTATAGATTTCTTTTCTTTTGAGACAGAGTTTCGGTCTTGTTGCCCAGGTTGGAGTGCAATGGTGTGATCTCTGCTCACTGCAACCTCCGCCTCCCGGGTTCAAGCGATTCTCCTGCCTTAGCCTCCCACGTAGCTGGGATTACAGGTGCCCACCACCACGCCCAGCCAATTTTTGTATTTTTACTAGAGACAGGGTTTCACCATTTTGGCAAGGCTGGTCTTGAACTCCTAACATCAGGTGATCTGCCTGCCTTGGCCTCCCAAAGTGCTGGGATTACAGTGTGAGTCACTGCGCCCGGCCTAGACTTCTTATAATGTATTTTTCTTTCCAGTGTCTATAGAATTCCCCATATCCTTTTAAAAATGCAAGCCAGTGGTTATTATTCTGTTTGTGGCTAAAGACTCTCTGACAAACCACAGTTTTGTCCTGGTGAGGTACACGCAGTTATAAGCGAATCGCCATTAAATATGCCTTCTACTGGTTAATTAAGGTGTTGATTAGTTAAAAACCATTCTCATAGATATTGAAGATGTCAGCTTCTTCTTTTCATACACCAAGAGGTACAGCATTTCAATGGTTAGTTGATATTAGGGATTAGCGTATATCAGTGGTGTTCAATAAGGTGTGAGTTTGCAATGGAGAGGGAAGAATGTCTGGAGACACTTTTGGTTGTCATGACCTGGGGAGTTGGTACTATAGGCAGCTATTGAGTTGAGGCCAGCAATGCAACTAAACATCCTGCAATGCACAGGACAGTCCCCACAACCAAGAATGACCTGCCCTGAATGTCAGTGGTGCTGAGGTTGAGACCCTTCACCCAGCTTCCTCTAATGTTATCTTATGTAATCATGATGCATTCATCAAACTAAGAAATTAACATTGAGTCAATACTATTAAGTAAACTCCAGACTTTAGATCACCCCAGTTTTCCTACTAGTATCCTTTGTTCCAGAACCTACTCCTCCTTGGTCTCCTTAACTCTTGAGTTTTTCTGCCTTGTTTTTCATGACCTTGATGCTTTTGAAGAGGGCTGGTTAGGTATTTTGTAGAAGTCCTTTTTCATTTTGGTTTTGTCTTTTTTCAAGATTTAGATGGGGGATACAAATTTTGGAGGAGGAATGCCATAGAGGTGACTGGTATTTAGGTTGTTTGCAAACAATGGTGCAAAGAATAACTATGCTTATGTATTATTGTTTAGGTCTGCAGTTTATGTGTAGGATAAATTCTGTTTGGTAAATTGCACTCTGATAGCTACTATAATAGTACTAACTTATCGTTTTATCTTCCTTTGATATTGTAATTAACTGTTAGTAAAACAACATACTTTTTAGTTTATTATATCTTTATACATGTGTCATTACCACCTACCAGTAACACATGAGGCTGCCCATGCTCCACACTTGTACCAGCACTGTGGGCAATAAAATTTTGGGGTTTCTGCTAATTTGATAAGTGAAAATTTGTATTTCAGTGTAGTTTCATCTTGTTTCATTGCTTCATTCAGCAAGGTTGAAAATATTTTCACATGGTTTTGGGCTTCTTGTTTCCTTAACTATAAACTGTCTGTTTATACCATTTGCTGTTGATTATTAAAAAACTAATTTCTAGAAACTCTTTACATATTAGGGCAATTAACTCTGTTTTGTTCACTATAATGTCTCAAACACCTAGAAGAGTAGCTGGCATATAGTAGGCATTCAATAAATAGTAGTTAAATGAGTGAATAGAATTGCAAATGTTTTCCCTGTTTGTCATCTATCTTTTGTTTATGGTGATTTTCATCAGAAAGGATTTTAAAATTTTTGTATGCAGTTTAATTGCTAGTTGTTTTCTTGATTACTTCTGGGTTTGATTTATACTTAGAAAAGCTTCCTCCATTTGCATGTATGAAAGAATCTTCCTATGCTTATTCTTGTACTTTTATGGCATTTTTTTACCTTTAAGGTTTTGTTCCATCCGGAATATATTTTTGTCAGGATTGAACGGTGGATCCAACTTTTTCTCCTAAATGTCTGCTCAGTTGTCCCACAATACCATTTACTGGATTTATCTTTTCCTGCATTGAGCTGAGATGCTATCTTTATCATAAAGTAAATTCTCATGTATTTGGCCATTTTTCTGAACAATTTTCTTCCCTTGATTTATCTTTCTATTCATGTGCTAGTGTCATACTATTCAATTATTGTGGCTTTAAAGTCTTATGGGTCTAATCATTCTTTATTTTCTCCTTTAGAATTTTTCTAGCTATTCATGTTTATTTGCTTTTCCATATGAACTCTAGAAGTACTGTATCTAGTTTTAAAATTCTGTTGGTATTTTTATTAAAACCATATTAAATTTATGGAATCACAACTTAAGGAGAATTGACATCAAAGGTGCCTTTATGGTATTTTCCTGTTTAAAAACTGGGTATGAATTTTATAAATTTAAGTCTTCTGTGTCCCTCAGAAATGTTTTATAGTTTTCTTGTTAACATTTTATGTTGTTTATTCACAGTATTTTAGTTTTTTAGTTTCTATTTCTTCTGTTATGTCTTCTAATCGTGAGTTATATATGTCAAAGGAATTGATTTCTATAGATTAACATGGTACTCTACTAATTGCTGAATTATCTTATCTTTGTAGGAGTTTTTAGTGTTTCTCTAATGTTCTTTATCTTTTTTGGTCTAACCTTATTGGCCCCTGCCAGAGGTTAATTCAATTAAATTTAATATTTAGTATGCTAATAATAATGCAGTTAATGATATCCTTTCCACATTAAACATACTATTTATTTTTGAGCTGAGATAAATCTACTTTATCCAGTTAGGGAATTCTCCATTTCTGTTCTATTAAAAATTTTTTTAAAAGAGATGGTGAGTTTTATCTAATGTATTTTGGGAAATCTACGGAAATGATCATATATTTTTTCACTTTAGATTTGTTGATGGGATGAAATCCATTAATCGTTTGTATATAATTCTTAGTACTGAATAATTTTTAGATTATTGGAATAAACCCTACCTGGACAAAGTATATATTTCTTCTAAAGCACTGCTAGATTCTATATCTAATATTTTATTTAGCTTTTTTTTGTTAAATATTTTTCAGAGATATTGGCCTATTGTTACCTTTTTGGGTAGAATGGTCTAATCTATGATGGGTTTTAGTATCACTGTTATCCTAGCTGCATAAAAAAGAGGTTGGAAGCTTTTAGTCAATAAAAATCCAATATGAACAAGTAAATACAGTTATTATTATAGTTTAGTTTACGAATTAAACAGGATTTTGTGTGCTCATGTAGTAACCACCACTTAGACTTAGTTTCTAATAGAAAAATAAATCCCAAGTTTCAAATGACTGATTTACATGAAAATTTCTGGATGAATATTGTTGGATTCTGTCTTTATCCTGAGATTCTATAGCAAAACTTCCTTAAGGATTTTAAAGGATTTTGAATACACCCATTTCCAGCCTTTCTTTTTTGATTTAAAAGGGTCTTAATTTTTATAGAGAATCTACACAATGCATGTATAATAAAAACATATGTCACTGTCAAATATAGATATAAAAAGCTTATGTTATTCTATGTTTTAACTCCTCTCTAGCTAATTTGAAATATCTCTAAATTCATGTCCAAACTGAGACAAGATGTTGGTACCCTTCAATAAAAATGTATAAGTATTACAAGATGTTAAAACTGATGCCACAGTCTGAGCCCAGCCTTGTTTTAAAGGGGGAGACGAGGATTTCCTTAGATGAAAATTGTGGAGAGGACGTACCTGATCATGATCAACCTCTACTGGCTGCTTCTTAATGATCCAGGTGATGGACTCAGTCAGGGGTGAACAAGAGTGATACTGGATCTACTTGTGTCTAGTAATCTAGACAGATGGGCACCAGGCAGGAAGTGCCAAACGACCCAAATTCCATGAGAGTGCCCTGGCCAAGAGACTGAGTCACTGAGTCATTATCTAGAAGTGAAAACCACTCAGGAATCCGACGACTAGGTGATGGTCCTCAGGGAGTATCTGGGGATCAGCAGTGGTCCAGAGGCGCTCCAGGCCCTTCTGGACAGCTTCCTGAAGAATCGCTTCTTAGGATGGAATCATGCCCAGGCTTTGTTTCTGCAATTAACTGTGTATTTTTTATATTCTCCAGCGGGAAAACAGCCAAAACCATTTGATCTCTCAATTCTAGTAAGGATCCAGCAGGTAGTCTCCTTAGTATTGCTGGGAGGTTTTAGACAGTGGCCAGTGCACAAAGGAGGCAGCTTCACTTCTTTAAGGGAGACTGAGAATTGTCCTTTAAAAATAAAATGCAGAAAAACAAATAACCCCATTAAAAAATGGGCAAAGGACATGAACAGATACTTCTCAAGACATAGAAGTGGCCAACAAACATGAAAAATGCTCATGATCACTAATCATCAGAAAAGTGTAAATCAAAACCGCAATGAGATACCATCTTACAACAGTCAGAATGGCGATTATTATTACAAAGTCAAAAAACAACAGATGTTGGTGAGGCTGTGGAAAAAAAGGGAATGCATATACACTGTTGGTGGGAATATAAATCAGTTCAGCCACTGTGGAAGGCAGTTTGGAGACTTCTCAAAGAACTAAAAACAAAGCTACCATTCAATGCAGCAATACCATTATTGGGTACAAACCCAGAGGAAAATAAATCATTCTACCCAAAAGATGCATGTACTCATATGTTCATTGTCACACTATTCACAATAGTGAAGACATGGAATCAACGTAAGTGCCCATCAGTGGTGGACTGGATAAAGAAAATGTGGTAATAGATGTACTATGGAATACTACACAGTCATAAAAAATGAAATCATGTCCTTTGTAGCAACATGGATGCAGCTAGACACCACCATCCTAAGCGAATTAATGCAGGAACAGAAAACCAAATGCTGCATGTTCTTGAGAGAACTAAACATTGAGCACATAGATATAACTGAAGTGGGGAGTGGGTTTAAAAAACTACCCACTGGGTACTATGCTCATTACCTGAGTGATGGGATCTATACCCTAAACTTCAGCATCATGCAACATACTTATGTAACAAACCTGCACATGGTACCGCCATATGTAAAATAAAAGTTGATAGAAACAAACAGATAATGAAATGCAGATCAGGAGAAGCCAAAATCCTGTACTAAAAGGGGAGAGAGGGAAAAAGAGGGAAATGGAGAGAAAAGGAGAGGGAAAGAGGTGGGGACCATAGGGATACAGTGGGGGATGAGAGGGAGAGAGAGAGAATACATGGGCTTCCAGAGAACAGCCCTTTGAGATTCTGAATATTGAAGAATTAATCTTGGGGGGCTGGACAAAGGCATCCGACCTGAAGGATGTGGATTACTGTTCTTTCTAGCTGGACAAGGCAAGTTTCTGTAGAATTGCTCTCTGCTCCCTGCCTGTGGGAGGGTAGCTAGAGAAAAGAAGACTGCTTTGGGTGTGTTCACAAAGACTTAGAAGGAGCTGGTGTCAGAAACAGAGGCGGGGACAGCAATATGTCTCTGAGGCCCCAAGTCCTCAGCAGCACTGCAGCAAAACCAGAAAGCTCACTGCCCACCCACATGATCACTTCTGTACCCTGCAATGCGACCCAAGGCCAGGGTCATTCATAAATTACAGGCCTCCTTCTAAGGCAATGTTCAAAGAGAACCAGAATACAGTTCACCTAGTTAAACTTCCTGATTCAAAGTGCCTTGATAATGTCTCCACTCTGAGATTGAAACATAAAATATATTTCAAGCAATTTAGGAAAAAATACTACTCCATGCTTAGTTGATAGCATGGTATCCACCAATTTCTATAGCTCTTTACGATGTTTGCCTAGCTTAAGAACAACAAATAAGAAAACATTAAAAACAACGGACATCTCACTGTAGAACTGGAACGAAATACGAATTAAAAAAATATGTTTGCCTAGCTTAAGAACAACAAATGAAAAAACATTAAACACAATGGACATCTCACTGTAGGATTGGAATGAAATATGAATTAAAAAGACCATCTGGTGATTACCTAAAAACAAATTAGTCTGAAACTGCTTACACTGGCAATTTAGAATGTTACAAACATTGCTGAATTAAACTGGACAGAGAACACACGAGCAGGCTGTCCAAAGCTGTGCCTGCAGTCCACAGGGAAAGGTGCCCCTGCTCCACGCACCTCCCCGGGCCTTTCTAAGCCTTGGCCCACAGGGACTCTGGAGGCTGAAGCTCTTTAAACAGGCTACAGCACATGAAAGCCAGGCTTTCAGTGCAGGCCCCTAAGTCATCAAGGGCACATCTCAGGAGCCTCAGTATATAAAGCATGTTTTCTATTAATAGCTTTTGTATTTAATGCTTTGACATCTGGGTACTTGTTAACACCACAAGGACTGTCTCTCCCAAGGTTGGCTAATTCCTAGAGAGAACAGACAATTGCAAGAGCGCCTTTCCTGTGTAATCCAGAGCTTACAGCTCCACCATCTCCTTTATCAGACTCTTATACTGGGGCCACTGTTCTCCTGCATCAATCACTCCACTGTCAGGTAACAGCCAAGTGGGGACAGCCCTCTAGGCCCCAGAACACTCTGAAATGATTCAAACTAGCCAATCCCAAGCCTGCTTACCCTGCCTTGCCTGTTTCTTCCCACTGAAACCACAATAAAAGCTCTTGCCCACATTCTCTCCTCACTTTCTCTGCCTCCTGACCAACCCTGGTGCTTCCCCATGTGGCTCTGCATGGTGTGCCATGCCTCCAGCTTCTAGGGAATAGCATCAACTTCTTCCTTCATGACAATCATTCCCATGTCTGCATGTCTTACTATACCTGATTAAAACAAATCCCAGGTACCCTTAAAACAGCCTCCACAGCAGACTAAAGCTGGGAGCATGAGGGAAGCCTGTAGTTGCTGAGCCTGCAAGAGCTCAGGGGCCCCATGAGAGTGTGGTCTGTGGATTTTTAACCCCAGTCCTCCATTAGTTAGCTGTGTGACCTAGCAGGAAAGCACTTAACTTCGTTGAGCTTCACTTTCTTCATCGGAAAAATGGAGACAATAATATTGCCATCAGAGAGTTCTTGGGAAGATAAACTAAGCACTTGGCAAATATGGAGTCACTTAGCACTCATAAATATTAGTTCCCTTCATGAGGATTTTCCAGTTATTTGCCTTTATCTTTCTATTCTGTTTAAAGAATATTCTTCTGTTTAAAATATACTCTTGCCGGGCGCGGTGGCTCAAGCCTGTAATCCCAGCACTTTGGGAGGCCGAGGCGGGTGGATCACGAGGTCAAGAGATCGAGACCATCCTGGTCAACACGGTGAAACCCCGTCTCTACTAAAAATACAAAAACATTAGCTGGGCATGGTGGCGCATGCCTGTAATCCCAGCTACTGCGGAGGTTGAGGCAGGAGAATTGCCTGAACCCAGGAGGCGGAGGTTGCGGTGAGCCGAGATCGCGCCATTGCACTCCAGCCTGGGTAACAAGAGTGAAACTCCGTCTCAAAAAAAAAAAAAAAAAAAAAATATATATACTCTTTTTTAAATTTTTTGAAACAGAGTCTTGCTCTGTCACACATGCTGGAGTACAGCGGTGGGATCTCAGCTCACTGCAGCCTCTGCCTCCCAGGTTCAAGCGATCTTCTTGCCTCAGCCTCCCGAGCAGCTGGGACTACAGGTGCCCACCACCACACCCAGCTAATTTTTGTATTTTTAGTAGAGATGGGGTTTCGCCATGTTGGGCCAGGCTGGTCTTGAACTCCTGGACTCAGGTAATCTGCCCACCTCGGCCTCCCAAAACGCTGGGATTACAGGCAGGAGCCACCACACCTGGCCTAAAATACATTAATTTTACATTTTAACCATTATTTACTTATTTGCCTTTATCCTTTTATACTGGTGCTTAAAAACAGATGTATGATACAAGTCACAGAGGTAATTAATTTTCTAGTAGCCATATTTAAAAAGTAAAAAGAAATAGATGAAATCCTTTTTAATATTTTATCAAATATATTCAAAATATTATCACTTCAACATGCAATCAATATAAAAATTATTGAGATGGTTTATATTTTTTCCATAGTATTTTTAAAAATCTGTTGTATATTTTACACTCAGCACATCTCAATTTGGATGCTACCTTTTCATCAAAAATACTTGATCTATATTTAGATTTCAAAAAATTTATACTTGAAAACATATATACACAAACCCAAGTGGTTCCAAACATTTTTAAAAGTTTTGCTGCCTTTTTTTTTGGAGATAGAGTCTTGCTTTGTTGCCCAGGCTGGAGTGGAGTGGCATGATTTTGGCTCACTACAACCTCCGCCTCCTGGGTTCAAGCAATTCTTGTGCCTCAGTCTTCCAAGAAGCTGAGATTATAGGCGCCCACCACCATGCTTGGCTAATTTTTGTATTTTTTAGTGAAGATGGGTTTTCACCATGTTGGCCAGGCTGGCTTCAAACTCCTAGCCTTAAGTGATCCGCCTGCTTCGGTCTTCCAAAGAACTGGGATTACAGGCGTGAGCTACCACGCCTGCCCCAAAAGTTTTTCAATAACTGAACTGAATAGCAGTTTTTTAAATTGAAATTTAAATGAATGAGAAGTAAATTAAATCCTCATTTTCTAAGTTACACCAGCTACATTTCAAGTGCTCAACTGTCACATGTGGCTTGTGACCACTATACTGGATGGCACAGTTTCATGCCATTTAAAATATATTCTTAACAATCCTGTATTTCAGGCACTATTTATCTTACCAGTGTATGGATCCTAATATTCTAAAGTAAATAACAGTATTATAATGTTCTATCTCTGCATTCTAGAATACAACATATCATTTAAAGTTGGTAAGATTTTTTACCTTTAAAAATACTCCTATCACAGCCAAGTTATTTTCTTCCAGTGCTGTATCCTCAAAGTTTTCAAATTTGACTGCATTCCAATGCAGCTGAAACACCATGAAAAGAGGGTTAACACGTGACTATACAGGATCTCTCTAGAATAAACCCACAGCTTCAGTCAACCTATGACATTTAAACATGATTCCTTACCCAAAGTCAAGCCATTAAGAAAAGCACATGACAATCCAAAATGAGATAGAAACAAAGATCAGGGAGAAATTTAGGCAAGAACAGCAATTAATATTTATTTGGAATAAAAGGATTGGGAAAAAAATAAAGTAAAATTCATATAGCAAACTGAGTCACATTTCAGTAAGGGATCAACATTTACTCATTCCCATTCTGATTTGCATGAAATACTCACAGCCAAAATCCATTTATATCTAAAGGAGAGAAAATGTTTATATGGAGACAAACAAATTCTCCTTATGGGAATTAGACAAGAGTTGAAGACAGGCCAGGCACGGTGGCTCACACCTGTAATCCCTGCACTTTGGGAGGCCAAGGCAGGTGGATCACTTGAGGTCAAGAGATCGAGACTAGCCTGGCCAACATGGTAAAACCCCGTCTCTACTTAAAAATATATAAAAATTAGCCGGGCATGGTGGTGGGTGCCTGTAATCCCAGCTTCTCAGGAGGCTAAGGTGGGAGGATCGCTTGAACCCAGGAGGTAGAGGGTGCAGTGAGCTGAGACTGCGCCACTGTACACCAGTCTGAGTGACAGGGCAAGACTCTGTCTCCAAAAAAAAAAAAAAAAAAAAAAAAAGCAGAATACTGATTGCCAGGAGCTGGAGGGAGGGTGAATGGGGCACGACTGTTTAACAGGTAAAGTTTCAGTTTTGCAAGATGAAAGAATTTCTGGAGATGGATGGTGGTGATGATTGTACAATAATGGTAATGTACTTAATATAACACTACTTAACTGTATTCTTAAAAATGGTTAATATGATACATTTCATATTATATGTATTTTACCACAATTTTTTTTTAATTCCAATGAGTTCCATGCCATTGCTCACAAAGAGGTCAATACTACCATGAAGAGAGTTTGATGTTTCCATGTTAACATGACACTGTTTCTTTAACTCCTTACAAGACCACCAGATCTTGCTCTCACCTGATTTATCTGTAGAATCTTCAAATTCCACAAAGAACGAGTACCCGTTATTCCAGATGTGGAGGCAGGTGGCTGGGTCATAAGAGATGGTGAGTGGTTTTAAGCCGGGATCATAAACACTGTCTCTCCACCAGATGTTCATGGGTGACTGTTGATTGCCCCCAGGAACCAGGTCCACGCTCTCCCACAGTGGATGCACTAGGAGAAAGCAGGTCAGGCTTTTATCAAGACTGTCCACTATCTAGCAGCACACATGAGACAATTCCCCTTCTGGAGACCCTGTCAAGGCTAATGGAAACTAAGAGCTTTAGCAATTAGCCATTCAAGGCCTTAATCAGTTGACCAAAGCAAAGGTTAAAAACAAATCAGAAAGCACTGTGCAGAGGAACAGCATTCTGCCATCTTGAAAATCTAACTCGTCTCAGTCTGCCTACTAGGCTCACCTAAACCAAGTGCAATCAGTCCTGTGATAATAGTAAAATGCATGGAGATTAGTGCCATGTGGAAATAGGTATTCATAAATGAGTTTCTTTTCTTCATTGAGAATTTCCCAAGCCCTAAACCCCAAACTAGATCTAAATACAAATTAATTCAGTTTCCAATAACAGACTTCTTTTCTTTTTTTTTCAAAAAAAAAAAAAAAATGAGGGAAGAACTTTGCGAAAGGAAACATTCAATCAAGTACTGTCAGTATTTAATTGGTTGGCTGGTAGAAATAAAGGCTTCTGTAGCCTGCATCTTGTAAGATGCTCACCCCGCATAATTGTGGGTGCCGGGTTGAGTTCTCCTCCTATGTAAACAAACTCTGAGTACCAGGCAGCCATCCTGCAAAACCTGGGTAAAATATGAGCATTGCTAAGGTCCCTGGAGGTCGCAGTGTGTCACAGGGATGTGCAGATTATCTATTAAGGTATACATATATCTATTAAGGTATACAATTCATCCCCCATGGGCACTGATGACATTGCTGATGCTGATTTTCTTCCACAGAGTCAAGCACCAGGTCTCTGGACCAAGCCCCTGTTAAGTATCAGCAGACTTGCTGATAAGACAGATAGGCCTGTTGAGACCTTGTGTGATGAGTAGAACCAGTGTACATCAGTTTGGGGTGGTCCATTTCCCTGTCCTTAGAAGTACCATGGATGGGTAGAATCAAGAACAGAAAAACTAGGAGAAACATGAATAGAGAAGTCACCACCAACGACCCTCTGCATCTCGCCCCACCACTAAGAATAAGGATGAGACTAACGTAGTTGTTTTGTTAGTCAAATCCCCCGTGTATGGCAGCATCATCCTCCTATTTCCATAAAAAGCAGAAACCTGCTTCTGGTTTACTCTGACAGGAGCGATAGTTCTCCTGCTTCAGTAGCAACCCAAAGATGGAAGTCTAAAATCTTAGCTTTGGCTTTTTATTTTTTGTGTGTGTGGGGATAGGCAAAAGTTTCCCAGCAATATAGACAATGAGCTCTCTTGGGAGTGTCCAGACCAGTGATCTCCACAAGGAGAGTGCCTATGGTCCCAGAGGACATTTGGCAATGCCTGGAGACATTTTGGATTGTCACAACTGGAAAGGGTGCCAGTGCCATCTAGTGGACAGATGCCAGGGATGCTGCTAAACATTCTACAAAGCACAGGAGGAAGCCAACACTGCAAAGAATTATCCAGCCCCAAATGTGCCCCAGTTGAGAATCCCAGTCTATAGAAACTCCAAATATTCTTCTTTTTTTTTTCTCTCTTTCTTCCTATAACACAGTATTCTTTTATCTCCAAAGAGATCTGAACCTAATTTTAAAAATTAACTTCACCTTTTACTACAGATTAAAGGGTACACATGCAGGTTTGGTATATGGAGTGACACTGAGGCTTGGGGTCCCAATGGTCCTGTCACCCTAGCTAGTCAGCATAGTACCCAACAGGTTGAACCCAATGTTTTTATTTTTCTTAGTATAAAAGAATTCCTTGCAGAAGAAGAATTTTCTGTTTTAGGAGCCAAAAATTAAAAATGCATTTGAACTGGCACAATATTTCAATATTGTAATCTGATCAGAATGCAGATTCCTTCTAGAAAGCCCTTGAAAGGCCCTGATTCTATTTTTAAAGATTCCTGACACAAAGAGACTACACCTCTTCGTCTCTGAGACACTCAGACTGTGGTTGATAGTTTCAGAATTCACACTCTTCAAAGCCATTCAATGAGGGTCTCCTGTGAAAAACAGGGAAGAACTGGAGTTATCAGGTCCCTAAGACGATGCCTTGGTCACCCTTAATTGTTCCCCATCTTATTCATGAAATAGGAAGTATCAACATTTACACCCATTCAAATGCCTCAATTGCTCTTTAATAGCCATAATGCTATGATCAATTTATGCCCTTGAGTTTACAAGTTCAGTTTCCAGAAGGTTTTGTTTCCTCATATTCACTTCCTCCTTTTTAAACAAAGACCATCTAGGCTAGACCATCCAAACCACTGTGTAGGGAGGCAGTCCTTGGTTACTATTCTCCAGTTGAAGCCAACTTTTTGCCAAGGGCTTGTTTTGCTAGTGATAAGCTCACACTTTTCTTTTCCTCTCCTCTTCCCTTCTACCATTTTGACAAAAATACAGATAGAATGGTTTCTTGGCAGTTGTCATACTTTCCTTCAAAACAGGAATCTGACGACAAAGCATTCTAACAAAGGCTTCATTTTCAGGTTTTTCTTATATGTAGAAAATGAAATTGTGACTATTTCAATCATGGTTTAAGTGAGCAAAGGGCACTCTGTCATTAAAAAGGTGTCAATAATCCGTCACTGATGAGCCACAAAACTCCTTTAGATTTCATGATGAGGATGCACTTGGTCTTAGTTCTCATTTGTATGCCTGGTCCTGGGTTTGATTTATTTTATGCTTGCACCACCTATTTCTCTAGCCTGTTGTGTGTCCCTGGGCCCTTCAAATGTAGAAAGCTCATTTCTGCCTCAAGCCCCTCAGTTCCTGATTCTCCTCCTCTGCTGGAATCAATTTCTCCTCATTTCACTTGGTGCTGGCTCCTGTTATTGCCTTTTCACTTCCTCTCCTTTTTGACTACCCTCTTATAACATGATAGGACTCTGGTTTTGTCCTTCACAACATTATTATATGGGTATAGTTATAATTATATGCATACACGCTTAGTTAAAGGCCTCCTCCACTGCTCTGCAAGCAAGCTGGCTTTCAACTACTACAGTGGATCTAATTAATCAGATGAAGTGTATCACTGAAGAAGTTTGCTTCTTTTTACCTTATTTCCCATTACCCTCACGGATCACAGTATTTTTCTTTAACAATCGTTCAGGTTTATCTCTTCCTCGCGTTGCCGAGACCACTAGCCTAGTTCAGAACTGTATGCCGCAGACGTCACACAAAGCTTCTTGGTCACTTGTCCTCTTTTCTCACTTCCCTGTATCCCCTGAGTTCAGCCACTCAGCAGTTTTCCCAAATTACCAGCTTTGTCGGGTGCTCCTGTGCTAAAGACAGTACATCAAGTGGAAACTTCTGTGTCCAAGTGCCTGTGTTTTTCTATTAGTACACCCCTCACTTATCTAATCATTTCTCCTCATTCTTTCCAAACCTGGTGTTCCCATGCTGCCCCCTTGGTAAATCCTAAATGAATGGTGCTGTAAATGTAAAACACCCAACAGGCTTTGAAGATGTGGTACAAAGTAAAGAATGTAAACTCAGTAATAATTGTTATATGGATCACATGTTAAAGTGATAATATCCTGATATACTGGGTTAAATAAAATGTTACCGAAATTAATTTCGCCGATTTTCTTTTCCCCCTTTCTAATGTGACTATTAGAAAACTGAGAATTACATATGTGGCTCGCATTATATGTCTATAGGACAATGCTGCCCTATACCCTCATGTGCTTTTTATCTGGTCCTTTGCTATGTACTACCTTTCTTATGAGGGATGTGCTATTTCCTCATGTAGCTGAAGACCATCTGTGTAGGCCTTGGCTTTAGTGCAGTGATGGGATACACAGGGACCCTCCGTATGACTTGGCTGAGGATGATCGCAGAATCACAAATTGCCTTGTTAGGGCATCATCGGCACTTGGCTGCCGAGTCCATTAGCCACAGGATACACAGGATATCCTAAAAGCACACATTTCCTCGTGGTCAGTTCTAGGGCTAATGGTCAGTCCCAGGCTCCTAATCCTCCCATTGCTTCTCTTGAAAGTTAATGAAAGACAACACAGTCTGAGGCATCCTAGCCTCTATCAGGTGTCCTTAGGAAGATACTGCAAGACAAGCCTTTTAACACAACTGTCCTCATCTGTACAAACCCCCATGACAAGTTTACCTATATTACAAACCTGCACACATACCCCTGAACTTAAAATAAAAGTTAAATTAAAAAAACAAAAAACTATTGTTCTCCAGGTTTTGGTTCTTCAAAATTAATTGGAAAAATAATAGAACTTTATAACACAGTTCAGTTATAATATAGATCACAGTGCTGTCAAATACAACTTTCTCTATAGATGAAAATGTCCAGTATGGTAAGCTGTAGGCACATGAGGCTATAAAATGTTAATGCATTTAAATTTACATGTAAATACCCACAACGGCTACATTTAATTGTGGCTACATTTTAGACAGAGCCATTCTAGTCCAAGTTATCCTAAAAGGAAATGTTTCTTTTCTAAAAGTAGGGAGATCATGAACATTAAGAATCATTGGAATAAATATTAAATTTGTACTATTTACATTATAGCTGATACTCTTTATATGTAATTAAGAATTAACATTATCAAATTAATTTTCCTATGGTCCAAGATCTCATGCCTAAATCTTTTTTTTTTTTTTGAGACTGAGTCTTGCTTTGTCACCAGGCTGGAGTTCAGTGGTGTAATCATGGCTCACTGCAACCTCCGCCTCCTGGCTTCAAGCGATTCACCTGCTTCAGTCTCCCGAAGAGCTGGAACTACAGGTGCGCGCCACCACGCCTGGCTAATTTTTTGTATTTTAGTAGAGATGGGGTTCACCATGTTGGCCAGGATGATCTTGACCTCCTTACCTTGTGATCTGCCTGCCTCAGCCTCCCAAAGTGCTGGGATTACAGGCGTGAGACACCGTGCCCGGCCGCCTAAATCTTTTCATGTGATCATTATGCTAAATTTCACTAGATGATATACTAAGTGAAACTGATTTTATTTTCATATTGGATAACAGGTATAGGCCTTTATTTTTATCTTGTTATATTACAAGTCCCCAAAGTTAGGACTATTAACAGTTACTGTCTGCTACTTGAGATAACAGCAAACAGCAATCTGAGTTGACAGCTAAAGATTATCTCCGGGGAGCATTGGGAGCAAGGATATGAGCACAGGGCACAGGGCTGACCTGAAATGCTGCTTTCTGGAATTTGTCACCAACCTCTTACTTTCACTCACTCTTTATTGTTTTGCCTCCTCTTAAAATGGTCAGACTTAGACCTCTGAGGCAGGCACTGAGCCTATGATGATGATAGTAATCGTAGTACTAGAAAGAAAAGAACAACTGAGTTTCTTTTCTTTCTTTTTCTTTCCTTTTTATTTTTGAGACAGAGTCTTACTCTGTTGCCCAGGCTGGAGTACAGGTTCCAGCTCACTGCAACCTCCGCCTCCCAGGTTCAAGTGATTCTCCTGCCTCAGCCTCCTGAGTAGCTGAGACTACAGGCATGCACCACCATGCCTGGTTAATTTCTGTATTTTTAGTAGAGATGAGGTTTCACTATGTTGGCCAGGCTGGCCTCCAACTCCTGACCTCAGGTGATCTGCCCTCCTAGGCCTCCCGGATGAGCCACCGTGCCTGGCCTCACAACTGAGTTTGTAACCCTCAAGAATCTTGGGTCATTCTTGGTCACAGGTGTACACTAACCTTTCACTTGGGTACTGAGCTTTCAGAAACAATGAGAATTGTATTTACAACTGAGCAGATGAGGGTCCAGAATATAGGAATAGGACCTGTTCAAAAGCCCAGGGGAACAAAGACCACAATATTCTTCATGGGGCAAACAGGTTGGAACAGTGAAATATACCACAAACAAAATCAAATGTTGACTGGCACCTGTTTTTTCTAGTAAGTTAGAAACAAGAACACATCATATAATATAGCTAATTAATGAAGGGAACCCCACCTCCTCGGGGGGACCACTGTTTGGTTTCTGTTGGCACTTTTGAAAGCAGCAAACTATCCTAATGGCATAGGCTGACTGGACTTTAGGCATTTAACTTTCAACTTTCTGTAAATAAAGACAAACAAACTAAAGATCAAGGCAAAAACCTCAAACTCACACAAAACGTTAGTAACTAGATAAACATGACTAAATTTTTTCCATGTTAAGCCTTAGAATGTACAGTGCCAGGGGTCGGAATTATCCAGTTTGGGTAGGATGTCGGCACATCTAGCAACCATAAATTTGTTATGAACCCGGCCAACTTGTTTTAATGAGAACACAGTCAATGTTGGTAGAAAACAAAATAATATAAATAAAAAATAAAAATTATAATAAAAAATATTTCTGAAGCAGTTTTAAGGCAATGGATCCAGCTAGAACAACATTATTAATGGAATTCCTTTTCTTCTGTGCACGGAGGTTCTCAGATCCTGAAACAAGCCAATATTTGAAAATTATGTAAATTCCTTGTGAAGAGTAGAAAATATATTTAAAAAGCTAAAAGATATACTTAGCCAGTTC